>NC_136430.1:224989943-225589943 GCF_052849685.1 Lactuca virosa | reverse complement strand
TTTGTGCGAAGAACTATCAATGGTATCCTTTGGCTTCGAACTACTACCACCTTCAGCAGAAGAACCAATCATAATTACTTTAGAAATTGGCCTTGTAATTGGTATCGTGGTAACAATCGTTGAAGTAACAGGCCCAACATTTGAGACTATTGGCTTTGTTGATGGAATCTTTGTTTGAAAAAGTTTCCCAATAGTATTAACAACTTCATGCGAAACCTCACTAACCTTCGCATCACCAACCTTCTTTTCTCCCCCTTGCACCCCTGTGACAATAGGTAGGGCATCCGTTGGTAGAAGACTTGAGAACCTGGACAATGGAGCCAACTGTTTATGCAAAACAGCTTCGAATTTAGAAAACTTTTGAGATAAGAATTCTGGTGTAATGATCGAAGAGGAAACAGGCTTGTCAGATAATTCTTTCAGCTCCTTGAGCAAAGTACTAATCTCCACAAAACTTTGGTTGTTATCCGTAGAAAGTTGATTTACTTGAGGACTCAAACTTTCGTACATATTAACATACTTTGTGACAGCATCACAAATGATATCCACCTTCTAATTGAGAGATGCATAGTCTTGCTGAGCAGTAGCAATCTCTTTGACCATATCTTCACGAAGTTCTTGAAGCTTGAGATTTACATCTTCACGAACTTTCTTCACATCAACAACAAATAATGTATGTCTTTCTTTGGTGTCATTTTTTAGTTCTTTTACTTCACTTAGAAAATTCACGGACTGAGAGTTCATACGTAACTCATTGTTTTGATCATTATGGTCCACCTTCTCCAAGATTCTAGACTCTGAGTCTCGAATCATTCCAGAAACTTTGCTAACCAGCCTGGCTTCGAATGCTTTCAACATAACATCAATTTCTACACTTGATACAGATTGACTTCCCTCCATGTCAGCTTCAGACTAAATAATCGAATTCATCTTTTTATTCAGAATCTTGAACTGCTTCATCGTCATTAACATATGATCTGGAAAAGTTTCTTCTTCTTCATCAAATTCCAATTCGTCAAATGTACCTCCAAATCCTCCTTCTTCAGTATCAGTGTCCTCAGTAGATTTGGGTGGATCAGTTGATTGAGATGAGAACAAAGTAGTGAATAGTTGATTGAGAATGGTTGCAAAAGTGGGTGAATTGGTAGTGTTTGAAATAGGAATGATAAAAGGTGGTAAGGAAACAAAAGTTTCCATTTCAGAAGGTTCAGGAATACCTTGAGTTGTAACAACAATTTCTTTATTTGAATCTCCTTCACCCATAGTGACATTTACATCCGTATCAGATACGTGTATAGCGATGTCTGAAGTTCGAACCTCCTCAGGAACTGACTTGGTTAACGAAACTTCGGGTGGTGTGACCACAGTCTTCTCAGGAGTTGATGCTGGTATGGAAATATTAGCTTCAGGTGTATCAAGAATTTTCTCTCCTTCGGACGATTCCTCTTGAAGAACTAACTTCCGTTTCTTTATCTTCTTCTTGGAAATATGTTTTACCACATGTTCAGCTCTTCGTTTCTTTGATGAAAGAGAAACAGGAGTTGGAACCTCACGAATAAGGATCCCTTGGTGATTAAGATGTGGTTTACGTACCTTAGTAGGAGAAAACCGAAAAGACCCATCTGTAGATTTTCGTGAACCACTAGACTTCTTCTTAATTCTGCGAAAGATACCAGATTTTGATGGAATGGTTTCCTTTGCGTTTTCATCAATAACAGGCTCTACCGGCTCAATCAAAACAGTCAAAACTTTTTCTTCTGGCTTCGTCTGTTTCTTTGGCGACTTCTTTTTCTTGGGCTCCTGAACAGGTTTCTCAGGAGTAGTTGTTGCATCCTTCTTTGATTTTCGTGACTTCGTAGAAGGACCTGCTGTTTCTTTTGGCAACAACTTCCCAGTTTCAACATCAAGATTAATTGTTTTCAAATACTCCATGAGTACTAAGTTTGTTGGATCAACACGCTTTATCATTGCATCGGGAATCCTTGCAATGTGCGTAAATACTTCAGCATCATCAGTAACCCTCTTTGGAAAATGATATTTCATGAATTCAGCTATCTCTTCACCAGCAGGCACCTCAATCCCTTCTTTGTCATAGAAATAACGAAGAATCAAACTCCAATACCTTGCACACGAAATTCCTTGAACAACATTCGTATTTTCAACACTGTTCTGAAACTCCTTCCACAGCTGTGTAGAGTAATCGACTGAAATATCATAATACACCCCAACAACCATAGCATAAACTTCCATTCGACCTTTATCTAATCCAACATTGCAACCAATCAAGCAGCGTAGAAAGATTCCAAACAGAAAATTCCAAACAGTCGGAAGTCCAGACTTCTTGAAATCACTGATCTTGGTGAGTAGGGGTTGATGACCCATCTCATTGAACATGTAGTTGACTTGAGCAAAAGAAAGATCAGCATAAGGTGGAGAATTAGGGATTTCAAGAATCTGACAGAATAGCTTCTTTGTCAAATGTATCTTCTTATCATTCACCAGTTAGAAGGTAATCACATCCATTGCTTTGCTGTAAGTAGCAGTGGATCCTGCTTGTGAAAGCCATGAAAGAGGAACAACAAATGAATTGAACATGGTCGTCGATAGAACAGAGCTTTTCAAAGCAACTACCAACATCTTCAATTCATCTGGATAAAGTAAAACATCCGCTTCGACTTGATAGTTCGTGCCTTGAATCTTCATGAGTGGTTGTGAAGTAACGTCTTCAATGGATTGGGATGGAGCATTGACAGCAGCCATGATTAGGGTTTGTTGAAGCTTTGAAGAACAACGTGAATTTGCAGAGAAAATTTGGGAATTTTCCTTTTGAAAGCGTAAACCGATAAAGATCCCTTGATTCCCCTTTTATATGTAACCCTAGAGTTTGAATTTGAAGCGGGATGTGCATTAAATGAGATCCGACGTGGCACCTTGAATCTCGCACCACTCTGCCGATAAAGTAGCCATGCGTGAAAAAGTAACTGTCACATCGCCTTGAAACCCGGACTGAATACAAAACGTCGTATCAAACAGCCTGTATTGTTTCACCCAATAGAATTGTAACCGTCACCAACCTTCGGATGGAAGTAAGGCTCTTTCACTTTTGGGATGAAAAGCGAAGTCATGTGCCAGATGGTTGAAATCATCAGCCTGAGTTGGTATTACTCAGAACCTCAAGGATTTCGTGAGTGCAGTGTGCCAAAGAAAAGATAAGAAGCAAATTAACGAAAATTTGGATCTGTGATGTCGAAAAACAAATTTTCGACACGAAGGCAGTAAAACCCCGGGCAAAGGTTGCTTCGTTTGTCATCAAGAGAGATGATCAACATCTTGTGTATTTTCCTGTGAATTACAATTGAATACTTATAGAGAAGTATCGAAGGGTTTCTTTTATAAGGCTTCGTGGGTGGCTTACCAAGTTCGTTACATATCAACCTAAACATAAGGTGAGTAATTGTAACATAAATTACCTGTTTGACCAGTGTAGTCAGTGACAAGTATGCTTTGAAATTATTATGAAAGTGACTTTGAAATCGAATGAAACTCACACTGAAATCATATTCATGAAAAAATTTGTGACGGATCCTGTTGGGTAACAAACATCGTGGGTTTCGATAGTTTGATCAAGACCGCTCATAAGAAATGAATATGATTCGGAGCTTCGAAAGCCGGTACGGAAACAAATATTTCATTAAAATCTGGAACATAGTTCCTCGTCAATTCCTTACAAAGTTAGAATTTTGGGTTTCACTTTCATCACGGCCTCATGATGTCAGATCATTAACACAGAGTTTTGATATGTCTAAATCTTGACGGGTTGTATCAAAGATCTCTTGGACATATGTCTTCGTGTGTGTAAGTGTAAGAAATTTATGGATGAAAAAGATTTGTTTGAGAAACATCTTGTACCTCTGTTATATTCGGACCAAACAGAAAACTCTTAACTCAGTTGAGAAGAGTAAGGTAGCTCATTTGACTAATGTGAATATAAGCCTGACTTGGGAATAAATTTTCGTATGAAGAATTTCATTAAGGCTTTCGTACACACACATTGAGTCTATGGAGGCTTCGGTCGACATGCTGTAACATGCTTCTAGGGACAGTCTAACTAGTACAAAGTTGTCGAAATTGTACCTTCCCATAGAAACACAAGCATGACCTTTGTAAAACTTTCGTTAAATCTGCACCACGGAAAGACAAAGAACAAAATAACAAAACTCTTTTTGATATTTTTGAATTTTAGAAAAGAAAGAAAATATTTTTGTGTTTTTGTAAGTTTTTCGAAAAAGAAAACAATTAACAAAAGAAAATCTTTTTGAAGTTTTTGATTTTTCGAAAATTAAATGACAAAACAAACATAAAATCTTTTTGTAGTTTTATTTTATTTTATTTTATTAAATTAACGAAAATTTGTTAATCTAACGAAAATTTGACAAACTAACGAAAAGTTGTACCCTAAGACCAAAATCCTCAATGTGTCGAATTCGAACGGTGTTGAAGCGTTGACCGTGAACAGTAACCTCCGAACAGTTAATACTGTCAGCCTCTGAATGAAACATTATTGCCTCTGAATCGACACATTTGTATAACACTTCTTTGTTATACATTCGAAATCATTCCTGGAACTGAACTTGCTTCGATCATTCCCAAACCTGTCAAAATTCGAACAAATGATTTTTCATCCAAAGCTTTTGTAAAAATATCAGCAAGCTGATCAGTTGTTTTTACAAAATGGACTTCAATGTTGCCATCTTCCACAGGATCTTTGATAAAGTGATAACGAAGAGCTATATGTTTTGTTTTCGAATGCTGTACTAGATTATGACAAATGCGTATAGCACTTTGTGAACCACAGTACAATGAAATCTTTTTCATATTAATGGCATAATCTCGCAACTGACTCTGGATCTAAATAATTTGTGAAGTACAAGCAGCAACTGCAACATATTCAGCTTCAGCAGTAGAAATCGAAACACACGTTTGTTTCTTCGACTGCCAACTAACCAATTTTCCATCCAAAAATTGACAACCACCACTTGTGCTTTTCGATCCAAAGTACATCCTCCTAGACCTGCATCTGAAAATGCCTGAATAAAAAATCCTGATTTCGAAGGATACCACAATCCTAACGAAATTGTTACCTTGAGATAACGAAAGATATTCTTCACAGCAGTTAAGTGTGGTTCTCGTGGATTTGCTTGATACCTAGCACAATTACATACAAAAAACATGATATCAGGTCTACTTGCAGTAAGATAAAGCAATGAACCTATCATACTCCTGTATAAGGTAAGATCAACCGCAAGCGTTTCTAACGAAGGTGATAGCCTTGTTCCAACCGCCATTGGTACTTTTAACTTCGTGCTATTTGTCATTCCGAATTTTTCGAGCAAATTCCTTGTATATTTTTCTTGATTGATGAAAATGCCTTCTCTGCTTTGATGAATATTTAAACCAAGAAAATTATTGATTTTTCCCATCATACTCATCTCAAATTTGCTTTTCATCATATTTTCGAATTCATTAGACAAAGCAGGGTCAGTAGAGCCAAAAATAATATCATCGACATAAATTTGTACAAGCATTAGATGATTCCCAACTTTCTTTCGAAATAATGTGGGATCAACTGATCTTTGTTTAAATTTCGATTTTTTTAAGAAAGAGGTAAGAGTTGCGTACCAGGCTCTTGGTGCTTGTTTTAAACCATAAACTGTCTTATCTAATATATAAACATGATTAGGATACTCTTCATTTATGAATCCTGGAGGTTGTTCAACGTAAACAGTTTCTTCGAGTTCACCATTGAGAAAAGCACATTTCACATCAATTTGATAAACATCGAAATCTTTGTGAGCTGCATAAGCCAAAAATATTCGAACAGCCTCGAGTCTTGCGACAGGGGTAAAGGTTTCTTCATAATCAATACCTTCTTGTTGTGAATATCCTTTTACGACTAATCGTGCTTTATTTCGTACAATATTTCCATCCTTGTCGGTTTTGTTTTTGAAAATCCATTTTAACCCGACAATGGAAACATTTTTAGGTTTAGGAATTAATCTCCAAACCTTGTTTCTATCAAATTCAGCCAGTTCGGATTGCATTGCAACAACCCAATCTGAGTGTTCCATTGCAACCTTAACCGTCGTTGGTTCAATTTTTGAGATGAAAACATTAAACATGCAAAATTCTTGATGAGAATTCAGTACCTCATTTTTCGCACAAATTTGAGCTCTTGTTAAGACTCCTTCTTGTGGATTCCCAGTCACTTGTTCTTTCGGATGATTTCTTGTCCATTTCTCTAATGGTGGATATGCTGGATCAAAATCCAAATGTGCATCTTCGTATAATTCTTCATTTTCTGAAACTGCAACATATATATTATCATTAATTTCGTGAAATTCATCATTCTGATCAAAACTTATCATATCATTGTTATTTTGTTCAATTTTGACAGAACGATCATTCTGATGCTCCCCCTCAACAGGATGCCCCCCTCAACTGGATGCTCCCCCTCAACATCTGCATTCATTCTCCCATTCTCCCCCTCGAAAGAATGTTCCACCTCAAGCAGAGTATTCGAATCCAAGTGCTCCCCCTCTACTGGATTATTGTGCATACTTTCACCGACTTTTGGAGAATTCGATGTTGAATTACTATCTATAATTGTTTGAGGAATTTCCAAATCAACAATATGCTTCGTAGATTCATATTGATGATTATCATTCGCATGAACTTCAGCATCCACAGCCCTGTCAGGAACACCAAAAATTAAATCATAATCAAAATCAGATGAACTCACATTTGCAGAGTCATCAATTGATTCATTAATAATCGTCTTTTGTTCAAAATGTTTTTCAATTTGTTTGACATAAAAATCATCAAAAGTAAGATTAAATGTCTCTTCGACTTTCCGTGTGCGCTTATTTAACACTCTGTATGTAACCGAATTGTTCGAATATCCCAAAAATATGCCTTCGTCAGCCTTAGCTTGAAATTTCAAAAGATTATCCTAAAGATTCATGATAAAGCACCTACAACCAAACACATGAAAGAATTTAACATTTGGTTTGAGGTTATTGATAATTTCATACGGAGTGATTTTGAAACGTCGATTAATAAAAGAACGATTATGAGTAAAACATGTTGTTGACACTGCTTCGGCCCGTAGATATTGAGGAAGATTCGCATATGCCAGCATTGTTCTGGCTGCTTCACAAAGTGACCTATTTCTTCGTTCAACTACACCATTTTGTTGTGGTGTATATGGTAACGAAAAATTATGTGAAATTCCTTTCTCAATTAAGTACGAATCCAGCATATTGTTTTTGAACTCAGAGCCATTATCACTTTTGATTTTTCGAACATTCTTTTTCAAACTCATCTCAATTTTCTTGATAAAATCAATCATAGTTTGAGCGACTTCAGATTTTAACCTGAGAAAATACACCCAAGTGAATCGAGAAAAATCATCAACAATAACCAAAATATATCGTTTCTTGTTGAGAGTTTCAACAGTTGATGGTCCACAAAGGTTAATATGAAGAAGTTCCAACGGTTCCATAATTTTCGAATCTATCACAATTGGATGTCCTTTCCTATGTTGTTTCCCTTGTTCGCAAGCTGCACATAAGGTATCATTGTCAAATTTTAAAACCGGTAAGCCTCGAACAAGATCATCTAATACCAACTTATTTAAATTTCGAAAATTTAAATGTGATAAACGACGATGCCATAACCAACTAACATCAGATGTAGCTTTCGAAAGTTAACAAACTGAAGGTTTCCCAACAATCGGTTTTAGATCAAGAGTAAACATATCGCCATAGTGTTTTGACTTCAGTAACACTTCGTTCGTTTTAACCTTTGAGATGATACTCCCCTCTTCGTTAAACACAACTTGATTGCCAGTGCCCACAACGAGTTGTGAAACACTTATCAAATTATGTTGAAGACCTTCGACATAATCAACGCGATTTACAGTAAATTGTCCATTCGTTACTTTCCCATATCCTTTCACTTGACATTTATGATTGTTTCCAAACTTCACGACACCTGCATTTTCCAAGCTTCGAAAATCTCTCAAATTTTCTTTTCGTCCAGTCATGTGACGTGAGCAACCACTATCGATATACCATTTCTCATCATATTGCTCGTCACATAGCACCTGCGATCAATGAAAGAATTTAGGTACCCAAGGCTGTTTGGGTCCATGAAAATTAGCTTTAAAAACAAAATGAAATTTAGAACATTTAACCCAATCACAAACTTTAGTTTTGAAACTATCAATTAAGTCCACATCACTAGGTAAAGGAACCGAAACATAAGTTTTTGATAGTTTGGGATTTTCACTGACATATGCCTTCGTCTTCTTAGGTTGTGTTTGAACATGCTTCTCTTTCGAAACTGGTTGCCAAGTTTTTACCGAAACATTCGAATCTTTTGAAGATGAGCTTTCAGTTGATGAAGTATTCACATACTTCTCATAAGCTTCTTGGATTTGTTGTTGAGAATATTACCTTGACTGATACATTCGTGCTTTTCCTTCAAGCCAATGATCGATGTTTTTGTCACGAGACAACCTTTTGTGAACGAAACTTTTAAGGTTTGTTTGGCAGATGGATTCGGAAAATTCGGTTTTTGAGGAACGAAATCAACATTTGATTTAGGACGAAATGACATAGCATATCGACTTCCATCATTATTTCCAACGCTTGTATTTTGAGAAAATCGATTGTGAAATTTTTGTTTTGAAGAAAATCTTTGTTGATGATTAGAAGAAAATCGTTTGGTTGAGGGTTGATTTTGAAATCTTTGTGATGTATTTTTGACATTTCTGGAAAACTTTGTATTTTGAACTTTCGAAGAATTTGTTTTTAGATAAAATTCAGATTTTGTGTTGTTTGATTGAGCGGGATTTTTCTTTTGATCTGAATAAGATGCTACATTTGAAGACTTGTTCTCAACAGATTTAGTCATGTTTTCAGACGTTTTCATTGTCAAACCGTTTTGTTTCTTTCGAGACTCAACAGTTTGCCAGAAAATTTTCTTTCGTGCTTGTCTTTTTGAAATTTCATTTTCTTTTGAAATTTTTTCTATTTGTTCTTTAAATTCTTGTGAATTTAATTTGACAACACTTTCATTTGCCACAACAACTTGTTTTGTTACTTCTTTCTCAACTTTTTGTTTTTCAACCCATTTGCGTTGAGGTTTTTGTCTTTGAAAAACATACGAATTCTTTGTTAGATTATTTTTTACTGTGCATTGATTTGAAAAGAATCCTTCGTCTGTTGTTTTCTTGTTATCATTTTCGACCATTTTGTTGAATTCTGGTTTAATGTTTTCAACATTCCCAGTAGTAAAAAACACTTGATTCGGGAATATAACATCATCAGTGCACTTGAAATTTGGATACACCACAGTGTTTGATTCCAGAAAATGAGCTCCTTGTTCTGATAAAACTTTGTCAAATTTTTCTGTATCCCCGTACACTTGATCAACTACTATTCGTGGACTTTCAGTTTCTTTCGAACCTTTGTCTGATGAGACCTTTTTGTGCGAATTGTCTTCATCATTTTCATCATCACTGCTATCAGTTTGACTATCTCGAATATCCACAAAATCAGGATCACAAACTTTCGAAGTTGAAGGTATGTCAGTGTCAATCTTAAAAATCAAATCCTCAATCTTTTCTTTTCCTTTAGATTTTGATGCAATATTAATGACAGACAATTGGGAACAATCAACTTCCTCAATATCACTAATTTCACTAATATTGTCAGAGTTATCTTCAATATCAGCAAAATTAGATTGACAATCAGATGTTGAATTCTCAGTGTTTTTCAAAATTTTGATTTGTTCTGATTTAGTTACAGTATCATTCACAATGTTAACTAATTCATTTGAATCCAGACATTCGTTAATTTTGACAATTCCATAAGCATATCTATCATCAGGAATTTTGTCAAACTCAGAAATAGTTTTCTCACAATCATACGAAATGTTATCAACCTTCTCTCTCTCATATGCTAGAAAAGGTAATAATTTCCTATGTTGCTCCTTGCTAATTTCACACGAATGATGCAATGCTGTTAATTTGCCATAAAGTCTTTTAGCAGAGTTACAGCATATGTTTCGTTGAGCTAATAAGAGTTTTACATCACTAGACAACGAATCTCTATCACACATAATGTTTGTAATTTGCAAATCTAAACTCTCAATTTTTATTTTCTTGGCATCTAACTTCTTCTGTACTTCCATCAACTGAGAAGTTGATTTCTTAGCCTCATTGCTCGCAGAGATAACCAAAGCATCGAAATAAGCAACAGTATCATCAAAAGCAATCAATTCAATATCATATGCACTTAAGGGAATATTAAAAGACTGAAGAATAGTACGTACCTTGGTAGTCATTGGAGATTTATCAGCACTTTTGGTCATGAAGCAATGACCAGTCACCTCTTCGTCAGAATCTTCCTCCAGCTTCGCATACATGGCACCATGCGTAGGATTACACATTTCTTCATCATCAGCTCTGGAAGACCAGACCTGATATGTGCCCTCACCTCTTCGTCAGAATCTTCCTCCAGCTTCGCATACATGGCACCATGCGTAGGATTACACATTTCTTCATCATCGGCTCCGGAAGACCAAATCTGATATGTGCCCTCTTCCTCCTGTTCACCTTTAGTCACCAATGATAAATTTTTAGCCTTCGAACGCACCTCTTCCAATCTCTCCACATAATATGCTTCATCCTTCACTTTTTTCTTTCTTTCATCCTTCTTACGAAGCATGCAATCATTTGCTAGATGATTTGCTCCTTTGCAATAATGGCAATCTACACCCGAATCTCCTTTCAATTTCTTTTCCTCATTTAATTTCCCATCATTCTTCTCAATTTTCTTCTTCTCCTCTCCAGCAGCCCTGTTCACGAAACTACCTTTTCCCTCACTTTGCTTCACCTTTGGAATGAACGGTTTCTTGAAGAACTTTTTGACTCTGTTATTTGAGTAAAAAGCTATTGCCTCATCATCCGAATTCATGATAAACCCCTCTTCATCATCAGAATCACCTTTTTCGACTACTTCCTTTTCAGAAACTTTTAAGACAAGTGCTAATGGACCACCCAGACTAAGCTTTGATTCTTCTGCTATTTCGTTCACTTCACTTTCGTGAGTTTTCAGTTGATTGTACAAATCATTTAGAGAAGATGTGTCGAAACTCTGTTGATTTTTCACCATCATCCTAACACTCCTCCATTCTTTACGGAGTCCCATAACGAAGATGAGATTGAATTCCATAGCAGTCCTCGTGATTCCATAACGATTGCATTTGTAGATCAACTCATTCAGCCTATCATAATAGCATTCAATCATTTCACCATCTTTTTGCTTGAATTCCTTCAATTCAATCAAACATTGCTTAACTGAATTTATTTTTGTCTTCTCATTTCCCTGAAACTTGTCTTTGAGATTATTCCAGATATCTTTTTCAGTTGTACAACTCCTGACATAGTTGTATACAACTGGAGGTAATGCACCACGTAACTCTCTTATGCATCTTTTCTCAAGTTTCTTTAATCGATCAGATTGATCATCAACACTTGAAGTTCCAGAAGATGATCCAATTGGTTGAACATTTGTCGGAGGATTAATATTCCTAGAGATACATGACCAGAGTTCTTCATCGAGTCCATTTAAGTAATCTTGCATACGATCAGCCCACTGATCATGGTATTCAGGAATAAGCATAGAAATCTTAGTTGAAGATCCTAGCAAATGAGAGAATGAAGTCATCAAGTTGAGATTGAAGTTCGCCATTGATGTACGGATGAAATTTTTTGAGAATTTTTGACAAATCAAAGAGAATTTGAAAGCAAATTACTGAATTGAATTGAGATAACAAACAGAACACTCGATTCAACAAATCAGTTGCAGAATCGAATCACAACTGAAGATCTAGAACGCTTTTTCACTTCAAAAGGTGTGGAACATTTTGAACCAGAAATTTGATTCAAAAACCTTTTGAACCAGAGTGAAAATCAGATCGCAGATTATGATTCCTGCTCTGATACCAATTAATGAAGTGATGAATCAAGTACGAAACAAATCAGAGTAAAATCAATGTAGTTTGAACACGAGATGTAAATATAATCTGGTTTCAGCTCTATTATGCTTTCAATTCTTACAGAGAGAATGTTTACAAGTTCATACACCGATATTCTTGTATCTCTAAGTAATGTCCCCATTTATAGGAAACATGAAGGCACACAAAAAATTACAAGGACTAAACATCTAAGATTCGTTACAAAATGCCTTGTAAAATAACATTAAGTCTTCGACATATTACAACATGTATTCGACCCTTACAGAAAGGTAAGCTTCTAACCCTAGTTTATATGTCAATTTCGAAATTGTGTATACTAGTCATAGGGTTTATGCTTTGGTTGATTATTTGCATGTATAACTTGAGATAAACCTACATCCAAAACATTAGGGTTGCATGTACACCATAGGAATGTTGTAGTGCTTAAAACCCATCAGTGGTATCAGAGCCTAGGGTGCTTTTTCTGTTAGATGATGCAATTGTAATGTTTTCAAAGCTGGAAAAAAGTTTTCGTTTTTGGTTCCATCTGATTCCGCGACATGGAAAAGCTTGCCATGACGTGGAATCGGGTTTGATGGAAATTTTCGGGATTTTGGCTTAAATTAAATTTTGATAATTACCATAAACCATTTTTTCTATCAAAATCCGAATTTTACATTATGGTAATGGATATCCTAATCTAATTGGAAGATAATGGTCAAAATTTTAAGATAATTACTAGATTATATGATAAACTAATTATTTGTAAATTTTGAATTGTATTTATCTTGCAAAATAAAATTGGATTAGGTCAAATTTTTGATAAGGATAAAATTATATGATAATTTAATTATTTTAAATTTGATCTAAATGTTTTGAAAAGTTTCAAAATTTGCCCTCATGTTTTGGAATTTAAAATTTGATTAAAAGTTTTAATTTTGAAATATTAAATTCTTAAACCCTAGTAATTTGAAAAGTTAGAAAAGTGCACCTCTTGGTTTTGTAATTTGAAATTTAATTAAGTAGCTTTAATTTTAAAATCTTAAATTTAGAACCTTGATATTTTGAATAGTTCAAATTACACCCTTATGGTTTTATTAAATTAATTAAATGTTTAATTAAAAGAGAGAATTAATAAATCCATATTGACATGGTTTAAGTTTAATTAAATTAATAGTCTAATTTATTAATAGGTTAAACCACTTAGTATTTTAAATGTGTAAAATACACCCTTATACTATATAAAATTAAAAGTCTAATATATTATATATGTATAAGCAAACAATCAGTCTTATCGTTAGTAAGCCTCATTCACGAAGCTGGTCTATAAGGGGTGTTTAAGGAAGCGGCCTGTAAAATGACCGCCATTGGGTATCCACTCTTACCCACGACACCCTTGACTAATCGAGGGTCGTTAGCCGAACTGGTAGGATAGGACACTCTCATTAATAAGTATAATGAAATACAAAGTAACTAAACCTTTTATATATTCCCAATCTTAGTTACTTACGAAAAATGTGAATTTGATGCTAACCCATGAAATTGCACATTGCACCTTATTGGTCGTTAGTGGAGCGTGTGTGGTTAACCAACACACTAATATGGGACTAATGAAGGATGGAAATGGGTAGCTCGTAGATTATCATAGATCAATGGAGCGTGTATGGTTAACCGGCACATTGATTAGGTGATAAATGTCTTCGAGAGTACCAAGCTAATTTGCATGGTTATTCACACCTTGTTTGTGATCCTCGGTATCCCAGTCACAAACTTGAAGGGCATAATCGAGATTAAACATGCCATTGAAAAGTTCAATGGATCTCAAAGAATCTAAGAATTTCAATTCATTTAAAACCTAATGTTCATTTTCGTTTTTCATGGTGGAAATTGGTAAATCGTCATTTACCGACCTTCAAACATTTTGCAATTGGATTACGGCATCCCTCTTCCGAATTGTAAATTATTGTGTTGGATCCTAGTCTTAATATTTCATTTGGGTGTTATATTAAGGATTAACTTGAATTTCTCCCTTATATGTCTAATTCTAACAACTATGGTCTTCCTGAATCTTTTGGAAAAAGCTTTCCACATGAAGATGATGTCCCACGATTGGATCATGTAAATGGAAATCATTCTGCACTTCCTCCACCTCCTCCAATAGTTCTCCCTAAACCACGTGTTCGTTGACTTGAAAAGTTCAAGGTCACTCTAGCCCTATTGGCAAGCAAACACGAAGATGGAAAATCTATATGTGCTCACGTCTTGGAGATGAAGTTGCATATTGACAAGTTGGGAATGTTGGGTGTCGTTGTCTCGAGGAAGTTGGCTGTTGACTTGGTTCTTCAATCACTTCCTGATTCGTATAGTCAGTTTGTTAAAGACTACTATATGACAGACCACGACGTGACCCTCATCGATCTTACATAATTGCTAATTGCTGCTGAATCAGCAATGATTTGGGCACTGGTAAAGCAAATTTGAATGGACGATCTACCTTCTAAACTTCCATGGACATTGACAATGGCAACATTAGAAGTCCAGAAGAGTTTTCTCTTCCAAATGGAAAGGGATCGGCCAAGGTCAAACCGTTTGACCAGATGGTAAAGAGAAAGGCTAAGTCTGAGATTGTCCCATGTACCATTCCCAAAGAGTCTGTTTGTTTCTATTGCCAAGAGAAGGGGCATTGGATGCGAAGCTGCCATATTTACCTGAAAGATCGCAAGGATGGAAAAGTCAAGATGTATGACTCTGCTTCAGGTAAGTCCACTATCTAACTCTATTAAGTTCCTATTTATAGATTCTTAGTACATGATGTGATAAGATTACATTTTGATGTTTTGTAGGATCAAAGAAAAGAAAGGAAACTTAAAGGAAGAGTGAGCTGAGTCTGATCGCGAAGAGATGGATTTTGATCGCATGGTTCGATGATTAGATTTTTGAGCTGCTACGTAGGAGTTATGATAGATTGCCGCAGAATATTTAGTAACTTAGTTTTCATTTGTAATTGCGTTGTAAGGACAAGTTTTTCCGCACTTTTATAAATAAAGAAATTTTTTGATTTTATCTTATTTTATATTTCCTTGCAATGATATTTGTGAAAATTGATGTTTGTATGTTTCTATTGTTAGCAATATTGAAAATGGATGTGATTCTTAGTTATGTTATTTGTGGTAGTGTCAGAAATTTACCAAATAAGGAAAGATTCTCATCACCCAAGTTTCAATTAGACAGAAACTTGGAATCATACGACTTGTCTTGTGTGATGAATGAGAATTTTCATCTTTGGGAAATTAAGACTAATTCCTTGTTCACATATAGATGTGAGTCAAGTGAAGGACTGAAGGATCTGGTACACATTGTTGTGCACTGGTCAGGTCCGCCACAAAGAACGATAAGACTATTCGTCATGATGTACTAAAAGTTTAGTAAACATGATTATACTTACAAGATTAAGTGTAATTTTCAATCATTGAAAAAGTTTCAATGTATAACAGAATGAATTAGAAGAATCAATTAGGCAGAAAGATAAAAGTTTTTCCAATCTGAAAGGAAAGGAGAGTGCTTGAGTATCGTGTTCATCTTAATGATTATAAAACCATGTCACAATTGATCCTCTAAGGACACCTTAGTACATTTATATGGCTAAGAAGAGGAATCAGGAATTGTTGAAATGGTTGAATCAAAAGGGTGAGTCATACTTCGTTTCAAAATCGAGTCTTAGAGTCATACTCCAAGATTGCGCCTTGAGTGACATATCTAAAGTAGGTTTATAACACCTCATGAAATGTGGAGTAGAAAGGTTTCTTACTCTTGCACATTTGAAATTGGTAGTTGTGATGTCTTGGATAAGAGAAAGACCAACTAAGACCAATTGTGTGAAGTGTCTGTCTTGATAAGAACCCGCACTAACTCTTGAATGTTTGTTTTTTAAGGAACGTTTCTTGACAAAAGAATATTATATGTCAAGAGGTCAGTGGGAGTCTTAATGGTATTGAATAGCTTCAGGAACTAATCAAGAATAAACCTATTGTCTATCACTAGCACATGACTTGAGGTTTATAACCTATGGTGTTGACATATTCTTGTTTCTGTGCCATTTCAGTTAAGTTGACTATGCATGTGAGTTCTACGTGTTCTCAATGGATTGCATAAGGCAAAGCACCTTGATAGGTGAAAGTTCATTGATATGTATGGGTGAGCTGCTCACGACTTGGAAGACATGGTAGGCCCTTGTGCTGCCAGGTGGCAATAAATTAAGATTGAACAAGTTCAGTCCATATGAGTTTGGATTTCTCACAAACCTTGTCTTGTGATTATGGTTATGACAAGTTCGCATGGATAGGAACACATACACCATAAAATCTAAATGGTAAGGTTTCTCTCCACTTCATGATAATGATTGTGAGGAAACGCTTTCGCTAAGTGGATTTTAAAGAGATATCAGTTGTGTTGATTGCGTTCTCAGATTCGATCATGATTACAACATCCCTCTTCATAGTTTGAATTGTGAGAAATGGAAAATAGTCTGAACATTCGGGACTTACTGCTAAAAGTTCTAAAATAGTTTAGACATACATATGAGCTATCTAAGGAAATGTGTATGAGTTTGAGAAGCCTAGATAAAGTGTTATCGAAGCATCTTGTATCAGAAATCTAAACTTTGGTAAGAAAGTCAATAAGTATTGATTTCTAGAAGTCCAGCTGATTTCTGGGAACATGTCAAAGCTAGTGGGAGCATAAGTGTTATGCTAGTAAGGACATAATCATTGTGCTAGTGGGAGCATAATCATTATGATAGGTGTTGCGAGTTAGCAATGCTATTTATAGAAACAAAGTTTTGATTTGAAAAGTTGTAGAGTTTGAAAAGTTGTTTTGCTATAGTAAGGGAGAGGATACTTATACTTTATTTCGATTCTAAAAGTTTAGATTGAAGTATTAATCAAGCTTAGTCATGAGCATATATGATTACCATGTTGAAATGTTTCAACATTGGAAATTCTATATATGGCAATATTATGGCAAGAGACTGGTAAAGTATCATGTCTTTATGTAAAACATTATGAATCGTATCCCATATGCTTCGGGTATAGGATCGATTGCATATGCTGTAATATTCAACCGTTCTGATTTTCCAAATCCCTATGGCATTAAGAAGGAAAAAGGACCAGAACCGGATATGACTAAAACTATTAAACAACTGTCAAGGACAATCTAAGGTTTACCAAAGATTGGTTCCTTGGGACAGTTGGAAGTATAAGTAATGGATGGACCATATTGATATAATTCTGAATAGATATGACTCTATTTAGAATGGATAGTCATATGGAAATTATGGAAATATTCCCATAATGGGAGTTGGATATTAAGAATCTATGTGGAGGTTAGAAACTTTTGTGCAAGAAGGATGTTCAAGGGAATGTACTTTGAATGTGAGACTTCGTATCTATGGAGTTGTCATTGTAACAATTTCCAATGGAATGTTTTGTAATTGGAAAAGTCTCTGTGATTTTGGTGCCTAGACATTACAAAATGATCATTGCATGATAGCTTAGAATCTAACACATTTTAATAGTGGAAGAATTTGGTATTCTTACACTTATGATAAAGATCTGGAATTGTGAAATGAGCATCATTGAAGATGTGTTCACTTGATCTATTTCACAAAGTAAGCACCATAGGCAAACATAGTGTACATGCTTGGAGCATGGGATAACTATTGTTTTAATTCAAGTATTAAGTAGATTGGTCGAAACATTATACAATGAATAATGTGTAATCAATATGGTGATTAAATAATAAGTGTTTTATTTATATTCAAAAGTTTTGAGACCATATTGGATTCGATTATTCTTGTGTTTCACTTTGCATGTTTTGACTTCCCGAATAATAAGATTATTCAAACATCCACATTCAATCATACTTTGGAAGTAAGTAATGAGGTAAGGCTGTCATGAATCTGACTATAGATTGTCTAAATTGCTTAGACATAGCAAAAGTTTGCTGCAGTTTTCATGAGTGCTCCTGAAATAAGATTTGAGTATTGGATTAAACCCACGCTCACTTGAATCACTTCATGGATTTTATCACGAGTGATTGTGAGACAATAATATCTTATATTCTTGAAATGGATACATATGAGTTGTAGTTTATGAGTCGGTTGCGCATTGATAATACGTAAATGCATCAGTAACTTGATGTTATAAAACGTATTGTTGTGTGTGATTTGATGAGTAAATAGTACAAGCATATGAGTCGAAGTTTATCCATTTCTTTTACCCTAAGAGGTATAAAAGCGATATATGTGGGCCCCTCGATGATTTAGTGATGACACCCTAAGCGCTTGGCCAAGCCTGGTCTAAGTTGACGTGTTCAATTGTTGTCTGTTGTCAGTCGTCATAAATCGGAAATCGAGAAACAACACATAGATAGAGAGAATGATTATAATACATGTCATATGTCTATACGATATCTTGTAGAATGGAGGAATATTTGATCCCTTATCTAAAGGACGTGTTTCTAATATGATCAGAGTTCGACAACGAATTTTGATTGCTAATCAGATTCTGAAGTCGTACTTGCAATAATAGTTATTAGACTTATCCAAGTGGGAGACTGTTGGATTAGGTGTCTAAGCCCATAACTATTTTGGTAAGTACTTGATTTGATTATGAGAATGGTCCCTTTGGGTTGCCTTTACTCATGCAACTTTATAGGATGACAAGTGGAGAGAGAGAGTAGGATTTATTATATGAATAATAAATTGGTACTCAGAATGATTTTATTAATATATTATATGATTAATATATTATTTGGAAATCATATTATTAATTAATAATCAATAAGAAATTCATTTGATATTAATTTTTGGATTAAAGGAACTAATTAATAATTGAGGGACTGTTGTTCAAATCACTGATAGTTGCATAATTGGGCTGATGGACCCTATAGAGTAGGAGTGGACGCAATCCTATAGGGAAGACCTATAGATTTCCTCCATGGGCTCTAAGGAAGGAGTTCATGGGCTGCTTGATGCCTAAGCTAGGTATTAGGGTTTCTTCCTGAAAACCCTAGCATCCGCAACTATAAATAGACCCTCTCACTTAGGATTTCGTCCCTATGAGTTTTGTGAGAAACCCTAGCCGAATTCCACCTCTCTCCTAAGTCATATTGTTGCATTGGGTGTTTGTGACTCCATTAGAGGTGCAACACTTGGGGCACTACGCTTTAAGAAGTCAAGATCAAGAAGGATTATACTTGTTATTGCTACATAACAAGAGAAAGGTAAGCTTCTAACCCTAGTTTATATGTCAATTTCGAAATTGTGTATACTAGTTATAGGGTTTATGATTTGGATGATTATTTGCATGTATAACTTGAGATAAACCTATATCCAAAGAATTAGGGTTGCATGTAAACCATAGGAATGTTGTAGTGCTTAAAACCCATCAGTCCAGTCATTAATCCATTCACTGCATCTTTTGAGGGGGAACCACCTTTGAATGGTTCCATTCTTGAAGGTATTTTACAAACTTACTAACCATCCAGTCCATGGTTTCATGGGGAACCCCACTGGATTGGTACTAGTTCTTCAAGTTCCTTCACATCCACTCCATCTCTTAAATTTAAGCATCCAACAGTTGAGGGGGAACCACCTATTTTAGGTAGTTTTGGACTCTTTCAAGATGATCTTTTTGAAGGGACATTCACTTCCGACTACCCACCTTATCCAAATAAACAATATAAGATAATTTGCACTCCTCAATTTCTTAAAGAAACTCGTCTCACAAAATGGACAAAGGATCATCCAGTCGATCAAATCATAGGTGATCTAGATTCTGGAGTAGTGACTCGTTCAGCAACCAAGAATGAATGTCTATATGCAAGATTTCTATCCATGATAGAGCCCAAAGGAAACAAAGAGTTAGCTGAATTTGAACGCAACAATGTGTGGGACATAGTGCCAACACGAGAGGGAGTATCAGTTATTGGGTCAAGATGGATCTATAGAAACAAGAGTGATGAAGATGGAGTCATCATCAGGAACATAGCTAGGCTGGTTGTCAAAGGCTACTCGCAACAAGAAGGCATAGACTACGATGAAACCTTTGCACATGTTGCAAGAATAGAAGCCATTAGTATTTTCTTGGCATTAGCTGCACGCAAGAACTTTAAGGTTTACCAAATGGATGTGCAACGTGCATTCTTAAATGAAAAAATCGATAGGGATGTCTATGTTCAACAACCTCCTGAATTCGAATATTCAAAGTTCCCTAACCCTTGCTATAAGCTTCAAAAAGTTTCATACGAATTGAAGCAAGCTCCAAGAGCATGGTATGGAACACTGTCCAAATTCTTGGAAGATTCCAAATTTCAAAGAGGTTCTATTGATCCCACTCTCCTTAGGAAAATCCACAACAACCATCTGATCGTTGTGCAAATCTATGTCGACGACATCATATTCAGTTCAACCAGTAAGGACCTTAGTGATGAGTTTGATGAGTCGATGAAAATCAAATTTAGAATGAGTATGATGGGTGAGCTGAATTATTTCCTTGGTCTACAAGTTCGTTAATCTCCTAAGGTAATCTTAATTGGTCAAGATAAGTATATAAAAATATGTTGAAGAGATACTTCATGGAAAAAGCATCAACTGCAAAGGCACCAATTGTAATGCCCGTGTTTCTAGGCTAGGCATTTATATTGACATTATAGTCTAGGTTAACCCTTGTAACTCATTTTGAAGAAATGAAAAGGAATTATGTGAAATTTATGTGAATTATGTGTTTTATGCTTAATTATTAGGGCTTAATTAATTAAGAATAAAAATGAGCGTCAAAAATTAATTTTAGATAAAGCCGATATCTATTAAGAAAATTGTAGTGGGCGTGACAAGGATTACGGATATATAAATAATGCCGAAATCCGAGTTATAACGAAGAAGTTATGACATGTCGAAGTTTCGCGACAAACCGGCACGGGGCCGAATGTCGTAAAAAGTGAGTTTTTGATAAACTACTTTTTGGCCTTAGTGATCTAAACGAAACTTGTAGTGTTCGTTAAACCGAGAGTAAGTATAAAAAGAACGCCCAAATCTGACTTCGTATGAGGAAGTTATGATTTTTCGAAGTTTCAGCTTAGCAGTAGACAACTAAAAACTCGAATTTTAGATCGAGTGATTTTTAGCCGACACGACCTAAACAAGAATCGAAGGTCTTGTCATTAGTAGCACAACGGTAGAAAGTCTGACAAAAACGGACGTCAGATGAAGAAGTTATGAATTTTTAACGGATTTCCTGTCCTGGTCTGTTAAAAATAATAATATAAAAATTAAAGTCAAAATTAGCCGACGAAGTCTAAACGGACGTTGTAGAACGTAATTTTACCTACGCGTGCATATAAATAACGTCAAAAACGGAGCTCGTATGCGAAAGTTATGGATTTTAGAAGTTTTTGCACAAAAACCGAAAAAATTCGCATAGTCACGATTTGCCACGTCACCCTCGCTTAGAACGTGCCACGTGTCCGAGCTGCTGAGTCATCCTCGCATGAACAGTACCCGCGGTCCACTAAGAATCTGACGCGTGCCCTTGGTGCGTGTCCGAACCCTCGCCTGCATGCCACGATGCCCTACTTCGGACCAGTAGACCTCGGTCCAATCAGCAACTGCCACCGAGGCCTTCGCACGTGTAGCCTCGTGCGAGCCATCCCCCTGCGAGCTTCGGATCTGCGACGCATGGTTCCTTCTCAGCCGTCGGATTAGGACTTCGGACCCCTATAAATAGAAGGGTCCTGCGAGCCTTCTCGGATACTTTTGAGATTTTGCCATCTTTCACCCCTGTCTTCATATTTTCTTCATCTTAGAATCCCCCAAAGCCCCGGTATCGATTATAAGCCCTGGAATACGCCACGAAGAGCCCGTGAAGCCCAAAAAATTTATCTTTTTGGTTTCGAAGCCTGACCCTCGCAGAGCCCGGTTTCTCAATAAAACTCCCGGTTTTATTAGAAACGAACGTTTTAGGAAACGAATTGCTGCCCGATTATCATCAAAACAAGTGAGTGTATAGTCACTTTCATTTTACACATAGATATGAAGTATTTACCTTATAATACGTGCTATGTCCGAATATATTAATTGTTTATTTGAGGTGACTATTGAGTTGATGTTTTATACGAGTTTTAAATTGTATAAGTATTTTTATCTACAAATATGTTGGGTAGAACATGGGTAGATAATGATGTGTGATAAAATAAAAGTGATGAGAGGCCTCGATGTGATTTGTGATTCAGTCATCTAGCGGAGTTTGGATGACGACCACGGACTTTCTAGACAGTCCAGTGGGAAGCACTAGCAGGCCCGCAACCTGTAGGTGTTAATGAACTTGGGTGTTTATTCGCTGTACTACATCCCCCTCATGGTTGCCTTTAGGACATATATGGCTGAGGAAACCCCTTAGCAGTAGTGTCCATCCCGATCATATTCTTTAGGCTAGTTCCCTTGTGAAAAGTGTTTAGGGACGTAAAGTGAGGATAACAGGAACGGGTAATCAGGGTTATTGTTGATTGGTGAACTTAATAATTTTATTATTAATGTGGGTTGTAAACCCTATATGCTCACCAGGCTCCCAAGCCTGACCCACTCAGTTTTTTTATGATTACAGGTAGTGGACCCCGAGCTTAGTCGGAGGATGACGTGAGATTTTTGGATTATAGGCCAGTAGTTGTAAATAACTGTAGTAAGGCTTATAATGTCTTGTTTATGCTTTTGATCTGTATCGGAACATGACATCCCGAGGTTTTGGTATATATATGGAAAATATATACCTTCTTAATGAAGGGTTTTGATAAACTTTTATCATATGTTGTTTGGGGACCAGTTCCGCAACATCTTTTGAAAAGATTTCTCTGATTTTATTTAAAAAAAAACATAAATTAAATCGGTCTTTTCTGGCCGAGAAATTAGGGGATGTCACACCAATGTCTACATCCTAAAAGCTTGATTCAGTCCTTGATGGGAAATTTGTAGATCAGAAGCACTACATAGGAATGATTGGCTCATTATTGTACCTTACAGCTATTCGACCATACATCATGTTTTCAACATGTCTGTGTGCACGCTTTCAATCCAATCCAAAGGAATCACACCTCATGGAATTCAAAAGAGTTTTCAAATATCTAAAAGGAACTGCTTCTCTAGGTCTATTCTATCATGGTAAAGGAAACTTCTATCTCCAAGCCTTTACTGACTCAGATATAGAGGATGCAAGCTTGACAGAAAGAGCATTTCTGATAGCTATCAATTCCTAGGAGGCAGATTGGTTAGTTGGACTTCAAAGAAGCAAACATGTGTTTCAACCTCTACTGCTGAAGTTGAGTACGTTGCTACCACCAGTTGTTGTTCTCAAGTGCTCTAGATGCAAACACAAATGAGATATTATGGATTCAAAATGCAACAGATTCCCATCTATTGTGACTCTAAGAGTGAAATTCCAATCTCTCACAATCTAGTCAACCACTCAATGACCAAGCACATTGATATCAACTATCACTTTCTAAACGATAATATTCAGAAAGGTCATATTGAGCTTCATTTAGTTCCTACAGATGAAGAGACTGCAGATGTGTTCACAAAAGCTTTGGGTGAATCCAAGTTCTTACACTTTTTAGAACGACTTGGCATGCTTAATCCAGATTCTCTAGACATTTCAATATTTTTTTACAAAACGTTTTTTTTCTAAGAAAACTCAATAAAGATTTTATCTTTGCACTCTTTTACACAAAATAAAAGTCCAAAAAATTTACTTTCATTTTTACTTTACACAAGAGAAAAATTACAAAAAGATTTTTTCCTTTACTTTAGAAAAAAGAAAACACCAAAAAGATTTTACTTTTACTTTTGCTAGGAAAATGCAAGTTGTTATCACAACTATGCAAATGAAGAAGGATAGCTGCTCCACGCTTTAATGAATTCTTAAAATACTGAATTTTATGGTTTTTCAGTTTGCTTTAATACACAACTAATATTGGTACTTTAGTGACCATTAACAAGCTTCATTGTTATACTCTACATAGAGTTATAACATACATCAGGTACCAATATTATGTGGGATAATGTGAAGCGAACTCTAAGGTTTGGTTAAGCCAATGCGCTATAGTATATTTGTGGCTTCCCAGTCCTAGTGTTATGAGACAAAAACACGAACTAGTGTAGTTTGAGGGACATAAAAATTTTTGCTTTTTGAATATCTATACCTAATAAAAATCCTATCCGTTAAAACAAAGCAAGTCAAGTTCCAAGTTTATCTGTTTAATTTATGCACTTTTAGTTTAGTTATATATTAAATAAGTTATAGTTTAGGAGTAGAGTCAGTCTGTGACCTGTGAGAACTCGGTCGGTAAACCCCTCGGGATATTGAAAATTTGTCCATCTGCAGTACATTAACACGGATCGGACCGGGAAGAATTCCGCTACATGGGTTTTCATAGATAGTCATGGGCTCCATTAGTAGCCTTAGAATTCCGAGGACTCCAATTAATTTCTTAGAAAGCTGCTAACTAAAGTACAAATAAAAATAAAGCTAGAAATTATTTGTTTGTTTACTTTGTCAAAGTTAGAGTTATATGAAAAGATAAAAAAAAAAGAGTTCTACAAAAATATAATTAAGTGTAGTTATGTTCTTAGGTCAATTATTATATATACTATTTTTCTTTTAAAGTAGTGTCACTTGGAATTGGGCGATACCTTTTGAAATGAAAGGGGTAAATAAAAGGGTATAGGTGGTAGGAATGCCAAAAATGAATGTTGCTCAAAATAAGTAGGGAATGTTTATGAGGATTGTCAGTATTTAGGGTTTGGGAAGTAAACAGGCCTTACAAACAAATATACTCATTGCGGTGAGACATAATGGGTGAGTTCAAAATGGTTTATTCTGTGTGATGTTAATGAGGTCAAAATTAATAATCAACGAAGGAAATTTTATACAATGCGATGGGAAGGATCATACATAGAAATTAGTTGTTTGATAAATCTGTAAGCAATAGCAAAATAATCCATATTGCTTCTAAATTTTTCATCTTTTTAAGTTTTAAGTTTTCTTTTTGATTATTTCTTCCACATACACACACTTCAGCGCATTTTACCATTTCCTTCTCAGATTCTCTATCCACATGCACACACATCACCATAAAAGTTAGATTATTTAGTGTTTGCATTTTCATACTTTCTGTTTAACTCATGCCTTAGAATCTAGGTAAAGCAGCTATGTTAGATAGAAAATATCACTTACTTGATCATGGATCATCATTAGACAAGTGGAGCATCTTATGACAAGTGCACCATCCTCTTCAAGAAAACCATATGTGCTTGTCTTGGTTCATGGAGAAATTTTAGGTACATGGACCAAATTTGGTGCAACTGCATTCAACTTGGAGCATCTTAGATTCTCTTGGAGCAACTTCATTAACTTAGACGAACTAGAAGTACCTTGGAGCAACTTCACAAACTTGAAGGATCTTGGACCATCTTCATTCAACTTGAACCAACTTGGAGCAACTGCATGCACTTTGATCATCTTGGACTATCTCCCGTTCCTTGGACCAAATGGACGAATGATTGAAGCATCTGCATTCATCTCAGGTCATCTTGGACCATCTAGGACCATCTAGGACCATCTTAGACCATCTTCATTCAACTTGGACCAACTTGGTGCAACTTCATGCACTTGGATCATCGTGGACCATTTCCACTTCCTTGGACCAATTGGACGTATGATTAAAGCATCTTCATTCATCTTAGATCATCTTGGACCATCTTCACCTGCTTGATCTCTTAGACCATCATGGACCATCCATACTACCTTAGATCAACTGGAAGTCACTTGGACTATCTTGGAGCATCTTCACTAACTTAGAGCATGTTCAACAACTTGGAACATGTTCAAGAACTTGAATCATCATGGCCTCGCAGAACACCATAAATGTGTCATGCAAGTTTTTAATAGGTGATGTATGTTTCAAATGTGCCAAGCACGTTTTTAATCAGCCATGCACATTCCAAGTAGTCCATGCACATTCCTTAGGTACCATGCACGTCTCTAAGATAACATGCATTCATGTGCCACCATTTTCTTTCTTGGTTCGCACGTCATCATTCCCTCGCTCATAACTCAAGTTGACATTCTCCTATTTATACCTGAGTTTCATCCAAGTCTTCTGGGCTCACAAGCTAGCCGATGTAAGCCCTACTTTGGACCATTGACAAACCATAGAAACCTTCACCTATAAATACTCCACTTCTATTTTTCATTCTAGCTTTCTCACTTTCTCACAAATTCTTACTCTCACACCCATTTGGAGCAACTTCCATCCAAAATTTAGCCTTGGAGCAACATCGCTTCGTGAGCAACTCTTCTTGGCACAAAAACTTCCCCCTCGCAAAAATATCTTGGTGCAACACCCATCCTCGCAGAGTCACTTGTCATATCTCGCATAACCTCTTGGTGCAACACCTACTTGGCGCAACAACTACTCTTGGTGCAACTTCGGTCTCGGTGTGCATCTTTGGCCTCTTAGCCCAAATCCTTCCCTTTCGCACGAAACATCTTCGGTCTTGGCCCAACTCTATCTCCTCGCAAGCCTTCGCCTAAAAACTTCCCCTCGCATGATCCTTCTTGTACCAAAATACAACTTGCGCCAACCTCTCTTGCGCCATTGCCCACTTGTGCCACACACAAAGTCCCTATTTTGCGCCACAAATTCTTCTTTCACCAGACTTAACTAATTCTTTGGCACAACACTATCTTAATCTAAAACCCTTAGCGCACCTTCCTTTTATTGGCACAACATCCTAACCGATAACCTTCTCTTGCGTCATACTCCAAAAAACCTTCTTGCGCCACATTCAAATCTTGCGCCACACTCAAGATTTCTTATACTGGTGCAACACTCCTTCATAATCCAAACCCTATCGACACCTATTAAGACAATGTCGTGCGTCTTAAACCCATATTAACCAACATTTGTTTTTTAGCAACTCATAACCACGTGATCATCACCTCTTGGCGTAACTTAGACACCCTAAGATCCTTCCTGTGCAACAGTCCCTTTTGCGCCATACCATCTTGCTCCATCCCTTCTTGCCCCATAAATCCTTATCTTGCTCCACACTCAAGCCTCGTAAACCTAGCTGTCATCTATAAAAGCCTCCCATCGTAAGCAACTTCCACTACCACTTGCGCATTTGATCGCGTCCATTCTGATCCACAGACAACATCAATTTTTCTTTGCAACATACCCTTGGCACACCTTCTTCATCATTCATACCTTTGGAGCAACATCATCTTGATCCAACCCTACTTGCGCCAACTCTTCTTCTATCGTGATCATCAAGCAAAACAAAAAAAATCGAGAATACCCTAATTACGCCATTCAACAAAACCGTAGGTGATCATCTTTTTTTAATCTTTTTTAACAAAACCCTAGTAATCGAATTTTTTTTCAAACCCAAATATTTTTGGAGCATCATCAACTCTCTGTTGGAGAGTCATAATTCTAACTTAGTTTCTTTTTTGGATCATCTCCAAAGTCTAGGTAAGCATCACAATGCTTTTTTGAAACCCTAGTTTTCAAAAGTCAGTTTATTGAGCATCATCATGTGTTGCATGTACATTCCATTTTTTTTGTACATCATAGTCAAGTTAACATTGATTGTTGGATCATCCTGTGCACAATGATTGTCATCATGTGGTCCATCATCACTTTGTGTTAAGTGTCACATTCCTTGATCACTCTAGGTAAGTATTCATTCTCTTTCTTTACACTCAATGATGATCATGGTGTACACTTTCTAATTTTTTTTTGCTTATCTTGAAATAACATAGATTTAAATATCTCAAGTGTTATTGTCAAAGTGTTTCTTTATCTTTGTGTTTCTCACTGATACAACAAGACATCAACTGGTATGTCATATCTCTCTTGCTTTTTCACGTAACCCCATGAGATAATATTGTATTTCCTTTGTTGATGATTAGTGTGTTAATTATTATATACATATATTCATATGTTCAAGTTTCCCTAGTATTGGCCTATCACTTTTCTTTGTGAACACCACTTCTTGTTGCAATCATATTGGGTGAGCATCACGGTTTTTTTATTATTCATTTTTTTGTTGATTATTAATTCACTTTCACATACCTTGCTTAGGCTACTTTTGTTGGATTTTTGATCATCTCTATCTTGTGAGCATCATATTTATTTGTGCACTCCATAGTTTTTGGGAATTTTCACTTAGTGCACATGTTGCTTCTTGTTCTCACAAGTCTATTACCTTCACTCTTCTTCCTTAAGGTAATGTCTCTTCTCTTATCTCTTTTGTGATCTTAATTCTCATGCCTTATACATGTTCTTTTAAGATCAATTTTTTTTCTCTCCAAATCTATCTAAATCCATTCACTCTTCTATGTGTTCTTGGATTTACATATATAGTAGTCACTTACTGTCTGTATGATACCTAATTTTCTGTTGGTATCTAAAGACATCATTATTTGATATGTCATAGTCATCATAGGCCATGACTTAGCAGTTTTACTTGATCCTTGCACTTTCGCTATGATTTAGTAACATCAAATTTGTTTTGTTGTTTTATATGACATCAAGTCCTTTCTCTTTATTCTTACTTGTTATTTCATTCACTTTCAGGCCTATACTTAGTGAATTTGAATTTCAGATTCTTTTTATCTATAGTTGAATCAACGAAACTACTCAAGTCATAACTTTGTTTAGTTAATGCAAATTCCTACATTTTTTTCTCCACCCCCCCCCCCCTCCTTCTTTTTTTGGGATTTAGTTAAGGTTATATGCTACTATTCTCTAGCTA
This sequence comes from Lactuca virosa, assembly GCF_052849685.1. Lineage (NCBI taxonomy): Eukaryota > Viridiplantae > Streptophyta > Magnoliopsida > Asterales > Asteraceae > Lactuca > Lactuca virosa. Next base: position 225,560,989 of record NC_136430.1, on the reverse strand, counting down.
TCTCTCTTTAACTAACAATTAATTCCAATTTTTTATCTTCTTTTATTCTCTCAAGATATGGATACCAAAGAAGATGGACAAACTTCTCAAGCAAAATCTTCTCATAAGGCGTCCAAATCTCAAGCAACAGGACCTTCCACTGTGGCAGACACATCATTACCTCAAATCTATATGGATGTATCCAACTATATCACACTTCTTGAAACTCAGGAACAACCTAAAGAAGTCGGTGTTATAGTTAAATATCTGCAAAAATGCCCACTGGCATATGCACTCACGGCTACCTCTCAAATTCTAGACTCTCTTATTTCAGAAGTCTTTCAATCTTCAAACATAACTCCAAGAGCAAGTTCAAAAGAGCTTAATGTTGAATTTGACCTTGGACAAACTACCTTGGTACTAAATAAAGAAGAGTTTGCAACTTGTTTAGGTCTAAACAATGGTTATCGTGAACCTTCCACATTTGTCACACCTTCTTCTGCTCAACTGGTGATAATTTTCAAGGAAATGGGTTACAAATTTGAAGAAAAAGTTGAACCAAACCTCTCAAGAAATAATAAAGCTCGCCTCCCCATGCAATGGCACTTTCTTAGTTCCGTCCTCACTCAGTGTCTTTTCGGGTCTGTTGGTGGACGCAGTCTTGGTTCAACAAATCTTTGGATTGTCATGTATGGACTTTATTATGATATCAACGTTGACTACATGTCTATTCTTTCGGAAGACCTTCTCACCTTTCTCCCTGCCTCAAAGAATAAGTTCGTAATTCAGCATCCTCGCTGGTGATCCATCATTATTCATGATGTCATAAGTAATAGTAATCTTCCACCATAGGAGATTCCAGAAGGCCCACTGCCACTATTCTTGCATATGTCACCATATCAGATTCGTACTACATCTGAATATGAGTTTATACATCCAATCATCATTCCAGATGTTATCCTAGCAAAGCTGGGTGAAAACAGTGCCTCTCTGCGCTCATATCAAAAATACATCAAGGGAATTACTTCGTCTCCTAAAAAGAAAAGGAAGCACTCAGATCATGCATCCAAGAAGTTGGCAAAGAAAAAAAAAGCAATGAAAGTCAGATCAACCTCCTTTTATTCAATCTCCAAACGTATCTGAAGATAATCTATGAGCATATTTAGATGAGCCCACGTCTCCTCATAAATCTGCTCCAATTTAACTAGCATGCTTTCAGTCGGATCTAGAAGGTCCAAGAAATCGTGTCTCCTTGGTTTGTTATGACTCAATTGATGACAATGACCAAGAAGGTGAAAAGCAATCTGAACTTGAAGATCTCACTCAAAGCACTCCAGTACAACACAATCAAGATGATGATACTCCTATCCAGACGGTAGACATACCTTCCAGTGAAGGACTGATAGTTGATAATGAACCAAATGACATGTCAATTGTCCTATACTCCAAAACATATACTATGACATTCAACATTGATCTTGATGATTACTCTCCTTCAACTCAAAAAGAGTCTCAAGAAAATGATGATCCTCAAGAAGAAAAGTTCTTTTCTTTTCCACCGAATCCTCCTCAGGAAGATTGTACTCCAGCAAATAAAGATGAAGCAAATGTTGGGTTCTATGTTCTATAACATCCTATGGTGCACATACAACCCTAATGCCTTGGATCTAAGTTTTCTCTAATTATACATGCAACAAAATCATCCAAAGCATAAAACCTATAACTAGCATAAAAATGACGATATACAACATAAAAACTAGTTGGAAGATTACCTCTTTGTTGTAGCTTGTAGAACTTGGCCTTTAAGAGCTTAGAAACTCAAGTTTGATGCCTCAAACAAGTCACAAACACCATGAACAAGTGGAGGATGATGAGAGAGAGGTTAGAAAGCTCAAATTCGGCTAGGGTTTAACCTTAGGAGTCTTAGTGCCGATTTTAGCAAGCTAGGGGCTTTAATTATGGTTTGGAATTCCTAGGGTTTCAACTTGTAAACCCTAATTCACTTGGGATTTTAATCCAATAACTTATTAGCCTTAGGGACTAACTCTTCATGGACTCTCACAAAGATTTAGTACATTCCTAATCAACATGGATCATTAGCCCAAACTATAAATATCACTAATTTACATAATCAGTCCCTGTAAATTTAATTAGTCTCTTTTGATCACTAAATTAATTCCAAATTAATTCTTGATCAATACTAATTAAAAAATATTATTTCACAATTAATATATTATTCTTATAATATATTAATAAATCACAAATAACCTCTTTCTCAAATATCAATCCTATCAAATTGTTCTGATGAAGGCAATCTGAAATGGGCCATGCTGCTCTTGAGTCAAGTACATACCAATTATAGTGGTGGGCTTAGACACCTAATCCAACAGTCTCCCACTTGGATAAGTCTAATAACTATAACTGCAAGTACGACTTGAAAAACCGACCAACAATCTCTCAAAAGCCGCTGTCGAACTCTGACGTGTCCATTAGATAAGGGATCATATATTCCTCCGTTCTACAAGATATTGTATGAACTGAGACATGAATAATAATCATTCTCTCTGTTCATGTGTTGTTTCCCGATTTCCGATTTATAACGACTGACTAATTGAACAAATCAAATCAGTCCGGACTTGGCCAAGCGCTTATGGTGTCATCACTAAATAATCGAGGGACCCACATATATCGATTTTATCCCACTTTGGGAAAAAGGAACGGATAAACTTCGACTCATATGATTACTCTATTTACTCATCAAATCATACACAACAATACGTTTTATAACACCAAGTTACTGGCGTGTTTACGTATCATCAATGTGCAACCGACTTGTAAACTACAACTACATGTCTCCATTTGAAGAATATAAGATATTATTGTCTCATGATCACTCGTGATAAAATCCATGAAGCGATTCAAATGAGCATGGGTTTGATCCAATACTCAAATTTTATTACAGGAGTACTCATGAACACTGCAACAAACTTGTGCTATGTCTAAAACCTTAGACAATCTACACTCGGATCCATGACAGTCTTACCTCATTACTTACCTCCAAAGTATGATTGACTGTGGATGTTTGAATAACCTAGTTATCCGGGAAGTAAAACATGCAAAGTGAAAGACAAGAATAATCGAATCCAATATGGTTTGAAAACTTTTGAATACAATTAAAACACTTATTATTTAATCACCACATTGATTACACATTATTCATTGTATAATGTTTCGATTAATAAACCTAATACTTGAATTAAAACAATAGTTATCCCATGCTCCAAGCATGCACACTATGTTTATATATGGTCCCGACTTTGTGAAATAGATCAATTGAAAACATTTCAATGATGCTCATTTCACAATTCCAAATCCTTATTACTTAGTGTAAGAATACCTAATTCTTGCCTCTATAAGAATGTGTTAGATTCTAAACTATCATGCAATGTATCTTTTGTAATGTCGAGGTACCAAAATCACAGAGACTTTGCCAACGGTATTACAAAACTTTCCACTAGAGATTGATAACAAAAACAATTCCAAGGAAGCGAAGTCTCAAATTCAAAGTACATTCCTTTGAACATCCTTCTTGCATAAAGGTTTCTAAGATACACATAGATTCATAATATCCAACTCCGATTTTGGAAACATTTCCATATTTGCCATGTGACAATCCTATCTATTCATAATCATGTCAATATGGTCCAACCATTACTATACTTCCAACTGTCCATAAGCAACCAATCTTTGGCGAACCTTGGATTGTCCTTAACAGTTTTTTAACAACTTTGGTCATATACGGTTCTGGACCATTTTCCTTCTTAATGCCCTAGGCATTTGAAAATTTCAGAACAGACCAATATTATAGCATATGCAATCGATCCTATACCGGATGCATATGGGACACGATTCATAATGTCTTACATAAAGACATGATACTTTACAAGTCTCTTGCTATAACATTTCCATATATAGAATTTCCTTATGTTGAATCATTTCATCATAACATTCATATATGTTCATGACTAAGTTTGATTAATACTTAAATCTAAGCTTTTAGATTTGAAATAAAGTTTAAGTATCCTCTCCCTTACTATAGTGAAATAATTTTTCAAACTTTGCAATTTTGCAAATTAGAACTTTGTTTCCTATAATTAGCATTGCTAGCTCACAACACTTACCATAATAATTATGCTCCCACTAGCATAACAATTACCTTCTTACTAGCATAACCCTTATGCTCCCACTACCTTTCACATATATCCATAAATCAGCTGGACTTCTAGAAATCAATACTTATTGACTTTCTTACCAAAGGTCATATTTCTGATAGGAGATGCTTCAATAAGCCTTTACCTAAGCGCATACACTTTTTATTAGAAATATCATATGTGTGTGTAAACTATTTCAGAACTTACGGCAGTAAGTCCCGAATGTTCAAACTATTTGCCATTTTTCACAATTCGAACTATGAAGAGGGATGTCGTAATCATAATCGAATTTGAGAATGCAAATATCACAATTGCTAACTCTTAAAATCTACATAGTGAAAGTGTTTCCTCACAATCATTTTCATGAATTGGAGAGAAACCTTACCACTTAGATTTAATGGTGTATGTGTTCCTATCCATGTGAATCTGTCATTTCCAACCATTATCATAAGACAATGTCTATGACAAATTCAAACTCATATGGACTGAACTTGTTCAATCTCAATTTCTTGCCATTTAGTAGCCGAAGAGACTACCATTGCTTCCAGGTTATTCAGCAACTCACCCTTACTGATCAATGAACTTTCCCTGATCAAGATGCTTTGCCTTATGCAAACAGATGAGAACTCATAGAACTCACATGCATAGTCGACTTTAACTGGAATGGGCACAGAAACAAGAATATGTCAACACGATAAGTTATTAACCTCAAGTCGTGTGCTAGTGATAACTAAAAGTTTATTCTTGATTAGTACTTGAAACTATTCAAGATCATTAAGACTCCCACTAACCTCTTGACATATAAGATTCTCTTGTCAAGAAACATTTCTTAACAAACAAATATTCAAGAGTTAGTACGGGTTCTTATCAAGAAAAAACACTTCATTTAATTGGTCTTAGTTGATCTTTGTTTTAGCCAAAACATCACAACTACCAATTCCAAATGTGCATGAGTAAGAAAACTTTTCTACTCCACATTTCATGATGTGTTATAAACATACTTAGGATATGTCACTCAAGACATAATCTTGGAGTATAACTCTAAGACTCGATTTTGGAACGAAGTATGACTCATCCTTTTGATTTTAACCATTTTAACAATTCCCGATACCTCTCCTTAGTCATATAAATGCACTAAGGTGTGCTTAGAGGATCAATTGTGACAAGGTTACATAATCATAAGGATGATCATAAAACATGATACTAAAGTGTTCTCATTTCCTTTCAGATTAAAGAAACTTCTATCTTTCTGCCTAATTGATTCTTCCTATTCGCTCTGCTATTCATTAAAGATTTTCCAATGAATCAGAATTACACTTAGTCTTGTAAGTATAACCATATTTACTAAACCTTTAGTAAATCATGACGAATAGTCTTTATCATTCTTTGTGGTGGATCTGACCAGTGCACATCATTGTGTACTAGATCCTTTCATCTTTCACTTGACTTACATATACATGTAAACAAGGAATTAGTCTCAATTTCCGAAGTACCAAGATTTTCATACATCACATGATTCAAATCATATGATTCCAAGTTTCTGTCCAATTGAAACTCGGGCAATGAGAATCTTTCCTTATTTTCAAAATTACGACACTACTACAAATGATATAACTAAGAATCAAACCATTTTCAATAGTGCTATTAATAGAAACATATAAACAACAATTTTCAGAAATGCCATTGCAAGGAAATATAAAACAAGACAAAATCCAAATTTTTTCTTTATTTATAAAATATGCCTAAAAACTTGTCCTTACAATGCAAATACAAATGAAAACTATGGTGCTATCTATTTCTAAGCAATCTATCATAACTCCTAAGTAGCAGCTCAAAAAATCTGATCATCGAACCATGCGATCGAAATCCATCTCTTCACGATCAGAATTAGCTTACTCTTCTTTCAAGATTCCTTTCTCTTCTTTGATCTTACAAAACATCAAAATGCAATCTTATCACATCATTTTTTAAGAATCTATAAGTAGGAACCTAATAGAGTTAGATAGTGAACTTACCTGAAATAGAACTATCCTTGTGATCTTTCAGGTAGGTACGGCAGCTTCGCATCCAATGCCCCTTCTATTGGCAACATACTCTTTTGGAATGGTACATGGGAGAATCACAGACTTAGCCTTTCTCTTTACCATTTGGTCAAATGGTTTGACCTTGGCCAATCCCTTTCCATTGGGAAGAGAAAGCTTTTATGGACTTCCAATGTCGCCATTGTCAACGTCAATGGAAGTTTGGGAAGTAGATCTTCCAATCAAGTTTGCTTTACCAGTGCGCCAAATCATTGTTGATTCAACAACAATAAGCAAATAAGTAAGATCGATAAGGGTCACGTCGTCGTTTGTCACATAGTAGTCTTTAACATACTCACTATATGACTTAGGAAGTGAATGAAGAACCAAGTCAACAGCCATCTTCCTTGGGAACATGACACCCAACATTCCCAACCTGTCAATATGCAGCTTTATGTCTAAGACGTGAGCACCTATACACTTTCCATCTTCATGTTTGCTTTCCAATAGGGCCTGAGTGACCTTGAACTTTTCAAGTCGACAAACATGTGGGCCAGGGAGAATAATTGGAGAAGGTAGAGGAAGAGAAGTTCCACTACAGCACGAAGAAGGGATTAATCTTTCTCCTCGATCGTCTTGTGGAATATCATCTTTATAAGGAAAGCCTTTTCCAAAAGGATAAGGTAGACCATATTTGTCAGAACTAGACATCTACAAGGGAGAAATTCAAGTTAGTTGATTTAAGTCCTTAATATAACACCCAAAATGAAATATTAAGGCTAGGACCCAACACAATATTCTGCAATTCGGAAGAGTGATGCCGTAATCCAATTGCCAAATATTTGAAGGTAGGTAAATGACGATTTACCAATTTCCACCATGAAAAACGAAAATGAATATTAGGTTTTAGATGAATTGAAATTCCTATATTCTTTTGAGATTCATTGAACTTTTCAATGGCACGTTTAATCTCGATTATGCCCTTCAAGTTTGTGACTGGGATACCGAGGATCACAAACAAGGTGTGAATAACCATGCAAATTAGCTTGGTACTCTCGATGTTATTAACCACCTAATCAATGTGTCGATGAACCACGAACACTCCATTGATCAATGATAATTTATGAGAAACCCATTTCCATCCTTCATTAGTCCACATTAGTGTGTCGGTTAACCACACATGCTCCACTAATCGACCAATAAGGTGCAATGTGGAATTTCATGGATTAGCACCAAATTCACATTTTTCCTAAAGTAACTAAGATTGGGGATTTATAAAAGGTTTAGTTACTTTATATTTCATTATACTTTTAATGAGGATTTAAATGTCCTGTGAAACCCGTTCGGGTAACGACCCTCCACTGGTCAAGGGTGCGGTGGGTAAGAATGGATACCCAATGGTGGTCATTTTACAGGCCACTTCCTTAAACACCCCTTATAGATCAGCTTCGTGAATGAGGCCTACTAATGGCAAGACTGACTTTTTTAACTTATATATATAATATATTAGACTTTTAATGTTATATAGTATAAGGGTGTATTTTATACATTTAATATAGTAGGTGGTTTAATCTATTAATTAAACTAAACTTTTAATTTAATTAAAGTCAAACAATATAATTATGGATTTATTAATACTCTTTTAATTAATCTTTTAATTAATTATCAACAAAGCCATAAATAAACTTTTAAGTCTAAATTTAAGTTATGAAGCCAAAAGATTTAGAATTTAATATTTCACAATTAAAACTTTTAATCAAATTTAAATTCCAAAACTTGAGGGAAAATTTTGAAACTTTTCAGAACCTTTTAGATTCCTAAACTTGGTGACAAGTTTTGTAACCTTTCAAGACTCTTGAATTCCATAACTTAAGGAGTTAATTTGTTTCACGAATAAGACTTTTCAAGTTCCATAACTTGAGGACAAGTTATAAAACTCTTCAAGAACTATTTAGATCAAACATTAAACTAATAAAATAATCATATCATTTTATCTTTTACTAAATTGATCTAATTCAACTCTCTTAGCAAAATGATTCAAATTTTACAAATAATTAGTTTTACACAAAATCAAGTAATTATCTTAAAATTTGGCAATTATCATGTTATTGGATGGGGATAATCATTACCATGTCAATAAAATCAAATTTTATGAACCAAAACAGTTTGTGGTAATAATCCTAATCCAAAACAGACCAAAAACTCGAAAAATTCTACCAACAGACTGCCCAACTCTTCGAGTCAGGGCATGGACTCGACGATTTCATCCCCAGATGAACCAACTCGGAAAGTCCACTCATGGGAATCGTCGAGTCCAGCATTCAGATAGAAAAAATTGAAATTGTTCAGCTTTGAAAATTAACACAATTGCATCAATATAATAGAAAACACTCATGGCTCTGATACCACTGTTGGGTTTTATGTACTATAACATCCTATTGTGCACATACAACCCTAATGCCTTGGATCTAAGTTTTCTCTAATTATACATGCAACAAAATCATCCAAAGCATAAAACTTATAACTAGCATACAAATGAAGATATACAACATAAAACTAGTTGGAAGATTACCTCTTTTTTGTAGCTTGTAGAACGTGGCCTTTAAGAGCTTATAACCTCAGGTGTGATTCCTCAAACAAGTCACAAACACCATGAACAAGTGGAGGATGATGAGAGAGAGGTTAGAAAGCTCAAAATCGGCTAGGGTTTAACCTTAGGAGTCTTAGTGCCGATTTTAGCAAGCTAGGGGCTTTATTTATAGTTTGAAATTCCTAGGGTTTCAACTTGTAAACCCTATATCACTTGGGCTTTTAATCCAATAACTTATTAGCTTATTGACTAACTCTTCATGGACTCTCACAAAGATTTAGTCCATTCCTAATCAACATGGATCATTAGCCCAAACTATAAATATCACTAATTTACATAATTAGTCCCTGTAAATTTAATTAGTCTCTTTTGATCACTAAACTAATTCCAAATTATGTCTTGATAAATACTAATTAAATAATATGATTTGTCAATTAATATATTATTTTTATAATATATTAATAAATCACAAATAACCTCTTTCTCAAATATCCATCCTATCAAATTGTTCTGATGAAGGCAACCCGAAATGGACCATGCTGCTCTCGGGTCAAGTACATACCAATTATAGTTATGGGCTTAGACACCTAATCCAACAGCAAATACATCCGAACCTGAGCCTGAACGTATTAGACTAACTATCCAGATGGTAGCTGACGGTACTGAGGAAATCCGCTTCCATACATCCTCTCGTTTGAATATTTGGACAAATTTCAATGGTATCTTGAACGTATGGCTGACAATGTGAGTATCCTTAATAAGACAACAGACGCACATGTGAAAAAACTGTCAGTCACCATTGAAGACTTCCATGGCACGACTTCATATATCAAGGGACAAATTGTTCGTAACATGCGGCGGATCGAAACTGTAGATCTGAAAATTCAAAAGACCATGAAAGATCATCTCTCTCCGGTGTATTAGAAGATCAATGATTTTCTTCAGTCTTTATCAAATCTAGACTCCGTCTATGAAGCTAAAATAGATTATCTGCAGAGTATTATCGATGCTCAAGACCGGTATATTGCCACTCCTTAAAATTCAGTTGCAGAACTTGCTAAAGCTTCAAAATCATCCTCAACTACTCCATTTCAATCATTTAGTGAGCAAGTTCAACGTCAAACGGATTCATTGCACTCTGAAATTGCAAATCTCTCTAAATTCAATTCTCAAAAGGTCCATGAATACTCGGGTGACATCTCTTCTCTTCAGAAAATTGTTTAACTACTAGTCAGTAAAGTCAAGGATATCAAGACGCAATCTCCTTCTTCTGATATATGTGCGCTTCAACAAAACGTTGCCTCGTCTGACTCCAAGCTAGACTTGATCCTGGAAAAATTATCTGGTTCAAATGACAGGCCACCAGAACCAGAAGGGGAAAAGGTAGACAACTCTATATCAAGTCATTCTCCTATCATTCATCAGATTCCAGATTCACCAAATGAGTTTGAGAAAAGGAGAAATGAAAAGTTAGAGTCAATTGACAAAATGATTGCTGAATCAAGAATAAAAGCTCAATAAAACGGAGCACGGATGGTAGAAACTGAAAAGGAACTCATTCGAAAGAAATGATCAAGGATCCAACGCTAAAGTTGCCAAGAAAGAAAAATGTTTCCTTCACCAAACCTATCACTATATCAGAACCAATCGTCCAAACAAAGGTTCCCCAAATCGATCCAAATGATAGAGGAAAACAAAAGTTTGTCTTCAAATCAAAGAAGGAGGTAGCCAAAGAAGCTCAACAAGAGGTGAATGAAGAATTAGCAAAGGAACTTCAGGCTGAGCAATTAAAGGCTAATCAAGAGGTGCTTCTTGGAAAGAGATCTTCAGAGATCTCTCCTGAAGAAAGAAACACATGGTATGATAAACAATTCTAAGCACCATCTCTTAAGAGGACCATCTTCTTCAATCCTGATATATATTCGTATGATAAGATTAAGGTCGTCAAGCCTGCAAATTCCTTCACACCTCCTTCTGATCTCTCTAAATAAAACTGAGATATTCCTGAACCCCCGAATGGTACAAAGTTCAATCTATGGCCAAGTGAACTATATCCAGTTAAGTATGGTATACACATTGAAAAGGTGAACAAAATATTCTTCTTAAAGAAACCGATGCAAGCTGTCATTGTATCGTCAAAGTTCAAAATTTCTTCAATTAGTAAAATTGCCATCCAAGAATTTCAAAAGATGCCATATGCATTCATTCAAGGAAAAAGGATAGACAACTCTGAATTTATGTTTTCTGAAGCCGATTTCCTTAGGAGAAATCAAGTTGATGTAATATCGTTGATTATTTGGTTGAAGCAGAGGGCAAGTACTAATCAAGCTTATACAGATGCCATAGAACGCTTGAGGGAATATGTTTTGGATATGATTGTTGATTTCAGTGTTGACTGGGAAATAGGACAAACTGGAGAAAAGGAAGCTAATGAGCCAGATTTGGATCTGAATGTGGAAATTGAGTTACCTAGAAACATACTGAAAAAACCACATATAGGAGTTGTATTTTCATCTAAGGGTTGATTGAGATTTATGAGAATCTCTCAGAAACATCTATTCTCTTCAGAATTTATTCAAGGTGTCATTGGTTTGTTGAGGAGAGCAGGATACCAAGATAATACATTGAGGGTGAAGATAATTCAAAAACTCACTTGGTTTCTAAGTTTTCGACAGTGGTTACTAAACTTAAGGAACAAAGTTTAGGTTGTGTGTTTTTTTAAAAAAAAAACTTGTGAATGATGTTTTCTTTTTGCTACTAGTAATTCATTTTATTAATTTCAGTGTGCATGTTATTGCTTTTATTATTACTCCTTATTTCAGTAACCATCACATATGAGGAAACTGTTGGAAAATATTTGTATGTGATTGTCACTTGAAATAAGTTGAGTCTATGTCTATATCTCTCTAACAAACATTATCAGAATGTTTCATGTTGGAAAGATCCTGAAGATTCAACAAGTGTTTGAACAATCAGATGTTGGGGCACTTGAAGTAGACATGGAGCATTTGAAGTTGACATGGAGCACTTGTTGAACATGGAGCACTTGCAGCTTACATGGAGCACTTGTTGAAAGAAAGTTGAACCATCATGATCTCAGATGGCACATCTAGATCATATGTGGACCATCAAGATATTGGTGGATCATCTGGAATATTGATGGCTCATCAGAAACATTATAGGCTCATCCACACCTCTATGGCTCAACAAGACGTTGATGGATCAACATGAATACTTGGTGGCTCATCTCAAGTGAATGGATCAACATGATACATTGATGGCTCAAAAAGATTACACATGGCACATCATGTACAATGATGGCACGCCCAAGTTCTCAATGACACTTGCATTTCATTCATGGTCCGTCATGAATACGTGCTTATATATCTTCAACTTCAATACACATTCTAACATTGAAGAAACAACTCAACTTGATCAATGACACTTCTGGAAGTTGATTACATTTTAGAAGACAATGGAGCAACATGATTCTCATGATGCTTATCATACTTTCAATGTTGATCAAGAAGGATCGAGAGAAATGAAGACTCAAAAATTGGATGGAACCCTAACGGAATTGGAATATTCCATCCATTATACGTTAAGTAGGGAAAAGGTGTCAAATGATGACTAAGTCATGATAACGTGTCAACACCTGATTGGTCAAGCCATGTCATGGGCTTTTCTAAAGCCTATAAATAGGCCCATTGGGCTCCATTATAAAGTTTCCCAATTCCTGCTTCTGGCTTATTCTGCACATTTTGCTGTTTAGACTAGTTTTCAGAGAGCCACTTGAGAGTTTTAGTTTGTTTTACATTCAAACACTTGTAACTGAATTCTGATGAATATGAGACACATTTGAATCGTTGATCTTAGGCATAAAAAAACATTTTGTCATTAACTTTCTTGATTCACAACTATCCACTTTCTACATAACTTTCCACTTGACGATTCTGAAACTCTGTTTCAGTATTTTCAACACTTGGATTCTTCAAGTCGAAGATTACTGATTTTCTCAATTCTTCATGGCGAGCAATAAATGCCACTTAAAAGCCAACCTCATTAATAATTAAATAGACCTACCTAAACCTTTCTGATAGCAAGAAAGTAGACGAGCTTAGTTGAGGAAAGACTAACAATGCACATTTAAGAAACACGCGAGGACGCAATGTTTGTATTTTAGTGTGATACATATATATATATATATATATATATATATATATATATATACAATTTTACTATATATCTATATATATATATATATATATATATATATATATATATATATATATGTGTGTGTGTGTGTGTGTGTGTGTGTATGTATATACATACACACACGTTTGGAATTTTATATGTCTTTTAATTCTATTGAATAAACAATAAGATGTAAGTCAAAAATTAAATTATTAAAGTACTAATCTCTTGTCTTTTAATTAATCTTATAATTAAATCAATTTGACTTTATCTTTTAGTATAAAGGCTAGTTAGTATATGTTTTAAAATCGAAGCAACCGAAAACAAGAAACGGATTTTATAATTCTGGAAGATCAAGTTCCACGACGTCGGGAATGGGAAACCACGTTGTGGGACACTAGAATAATGAGACAATTCTTAAAATATTATCTTTAATTTTCAACAGCTTAGCACGACGTATCCATGTAGGGACCACGACGTAGCGATGAGGCAGTCGCGATCAAGATTCGGCATCCGTATGTACCACGACGTGGTGGAGGACAGCCACGATGTGGCAAAGTGGTAGAATGACCCGAAAGTCGATTTTCAACGAAAGCAAAAAATTTCTGATCTATAGGCTCGAAACATGCAGATTTTACTCAAACAAATCTATGAAACTAATAGGACATAAAAATAAGTAATCATACCTTAGTGGTCTTTTTTGATTTCTTTGTTCTAGACAATTGATTGAACTCGAAAACCCAACATAGAGTTCTTCTCATGTGATCGCACCCACGAAAAAAAACTTCAGAGATCTGAACTTCCTCGAACACCAACAACTACCTGAATCGATCAGATTATTCTGCGGCGATCCAAGACGTGGTAAGTGAGCGACCATGACATGGGAACAGGGTTTTAGAGAAAACAAGGGTTTTGTTAGGGTTCCAACTTTTGGTGACTGAAGGGTATTTCAAGTACCAAAATCGAGTTTTAACCCCTCTTTATATAGAGATGTGATTTGAAACCCTAAAGATAATTACCAAATATAATTATAATTATCTTCAGTTTTCAAATCATTCTGGAATATTCCAAATTCCTTTATTTTCTATTAATTAATTAAACTATTAATTAATTAACAAAACAAGTCCGCGATATAAATATCTTTTCAAATATGCTTTATTTTGTTTTTGAGTGTAACCCAAACGGACACTGCTAGTTTTAGTAATATTATTAGTATGTTACGGCTATGGACACTATTCTCCATTAACTCTATATAATGAAATAATGAACACGGTAGAAGATTTATACCTCCAAATGGTCAAAAGTATGATGACAATGGTGGATCTATGTTGGAACCAAGTAATCAACCAACAAGAGAGACTTCTTCTTCCTTCAACCTTCACAAAAGAATCTCAAACACTCAGAATACGCATATAGTGGCTAGGGTTTGGGAGGGAGGGTTTTTAAGAGGGTGGAGGCTTCTAAATGAGGAAACCTGAAAAGTTAGAGCCTTTAAATAGGGATCCAATCCCGATGTCTAGGGTTTTGAAGCTCACATGGTGGGCATTGCTTCGCCACACCATAGTCAATCGAGAATGCACATCCATTTTAATGTCGTGGCCGCATCGTGGTGATCCTCCATTACCAGACCATGGTCACCAAAAATTCTCAAAATTTAATATTTAAACAATTTAACTCAAAAATAAGTATACCTGAAAATGGATGTTACAATATATTGTCTTCACTATGTATGTTCATCATTTAGTTCACACTATATCTAATAGCGGCTTTTATAACATCCTTATTCAGAAAAACTTGTAACTACTTCAAAACCTAATGATTCACTCACTAAAAAGGCAACATATATCTTAGGTAAAGGATATATAGTCACAATTATTTTCAAAATTGACATGAGAACGCTGATTTATGAAGTGACATCTAGAGGTTAGGTCAATCCAATATTCAACGGTAGTGAATAAATGTAAATTTGGCTCTCAAGAATATACATTAAGCAACGACGATTTTTACAGTAATAAAAAATTCATATAATTTTTTTTGGTTAAAAATCACTTTCATAACTTTGTAATGAAATTAGTAAGTGTAGTGTGATTTTTTGTATGAATATTTTAGGAAAAAAATTGTAACTTGCTTATTAAAAGGTGTCTAAGATCTTGAATTTGGTCAAGATCTTGATAAGTAAACTGAAATGTTGATGAGGATTGTGTTAATTCAATTTGTAAAATTTATCCAAAATCTTAATTATATTTTAGATTACAGATAAATCTATGTTTGAAATATTGATTTAATGAAAAATATGAATGTGTATATGCTCAAAATATGGGAAAAGGATAGTGGTAAGATTGTTAATCAATGAAGAATGTTAAAAAAAAGGTTTTAAGATGTTTAAAAAGATCAAGATTTCAAAGAGCATCTTAATTTTATTATCAAGTAATAAAGATGTGGACAAGTAAATAAATGTCGAGAAAAATGCATAGAAGTGTTGAAATAAATCAAACAATAATGTATAAATAAAAATGGGTGCAAGAACAAAAAGATATACGAAGAAAGGCTATAATTATATAGGATCTCTGACATAAAACCTTATGAGGTAACAATGTCACATTGCCTTAGAAGTTTAATTAAAAATAGTGAAATTAAAAGTGCAAGTTAATCGTGAATGAGGTGATTATAGTGTTCAAGTGCTTCTAGAGAGTAAGTAAGAGTGTAAGTGGACGTGTGTGTGATATGATCAACTTGTCTTTTTATTCAAAGATAAGATAACAAACTATCCTATAAATCTCGGATCTTCCCCTATTAATTATTGCTTTTGGTGATATGTGTTGCTTTTGGTT
This sequence comes from Lactuca virosa, assembly GCF_052849685.1. Classification (NCBI taxonomy): domain Eukaryota; kingdom Viridiplantae; phylum Streptophyta; class Magnoliopsida; order Asterales; family Asteraceae; genus Lactuca; species Lactuca virosa. Next base: position 225,545,163 of record NC_136430.1, on the reverse strand, counting down.
ATATGTAATGTTTTTGGTGATATGTGCTGTTTTTAGTGGTGTGTTATGCTCTTGGGGATATCTGATGAATTTGTTGTTATGTGTTGTATATATGAGTAAGTGGTGCTCAATGTTTTTTTGTCGTAAATTGAATTGATGACTCATTTGGGAATTGTACATTTCCTTACGACTATATGCAAATTTTATAAACTCACTCAGCAGGGGTTGACACTTGTTTCTAGTACTTTGTGTCATTGGCTTGGTATAGGCAACTTAGAAGTGTGGACCGTTGAGGTTGGGGATATTATCTTTGGGTAGTATGTTGTTAATTAGACGATACCACTTGGACATGTTTTGTTTGTTACTTTTGTTGCATTATGGTTTTCTTAAAATTAAACAGTTTTAATTGGGTTGTTTTTGAAAGATGGTAACGTGTGGTTTCTTTTATTATATAAATTAATAAAAGACATTCATTGCATTTTCTGTTAAAAAGGTGATAAATATATTAAAAAAAATTGGCGTAAAAATCACATTGTTACAAGTTGGTATCGGAGATATGTTGTGAGTGAACTGATCACGGATGTCGGGGTTCAGACTCATAGTTTAGATTGGCTCAACTAGGTTGATTTAGGTTCTTAAGGAGGGAAGGTTTGTGCTAAGAATTATAGGTTTTTTTGGTTAGCATTTAAGACTTTACCTTCCTATTTAATAGTCTAGTAACTTTAAACTCTCTCGACGTTTAAGAAGGATGATGTTCCTAAGGAAAGAGCATGTGCATTCATCATGACGATAGACGAGGTTCGACACAATGATGAGATCACTTTCTAAAATATATTGGTTAATTCCATACATTCTTTCATGTTACTTGATATTTGTGGTAGTAGACTATTTGTGTCGTTATCTTTCTATGCCCGTTTGGTTTTATGCCGATGTCCTTTGAGGCCCTCGACGTTGTCATTAGCATTGATTCCATACACTTTTCCTCTAACTTTTATCATAATCGGGATCCAGTCACTCGACGTTGTCATTAGCATTGATTGGTTTTCAGCCATTCAGGTTGAGATTCCTAGTGCTGAAAAGTGTGTGACGTTGGTTCTATATGTTCAAGAATGATAATAAAACGATATTGCCAATAACGTATGATCATATAGGGTTATACCAATAACATGTATACACTTAAATTAATATTTTGGCATATGAGTTTGATTAATATTAAAATATTAGAACTCTTGGATTTATTATTTCATGATAATAATAATAATAATAATAATAATAATAATAATAATAATAAAGCATGATTCATAAGTGTATAAATTATTATAAGTTTGGTAGTTATATCGTTTAATTATTAAATGATTTAGTTTGTGTAAAATTTATTTATTTAATTTAAAGAGTTAGATTAAATAACTAAAACTAAGAGATATAAAAGCTAGTTTTATAAAAGGCTTGGAGTATTAAAGAGGAGAGAAATTGAGTGTTTGATTGATTCTCCCTTCTCTCTCTCTTTCTCTCATAATTTCATCAATATCTCCCAACACCACCTTTATGGGTGGTCCAATGCATGTAGAGGCTTTTGTGTTAGCCATGATTGAGTTGTGCATTTGTACGATGATTAAAAGGAGTGAAAGACTTTCATTTCTCTAAATTCTCTTCCATGTGGCCGAAATACTCTCACAAACTCTCTCTCTCTCTTTCTCTCTCTCTAAGTTGTTAGTAAGAAAAAGAAGAGAATACGAGACTCTCTTGAACACCAATTTTGTTCTTAGTTGTTCAAGCTTAAGAGGTTGTATTAACAAGAGTTGAAATATCATTCTTTAAGTGTCGAAGATTGTTGGTGGACTATATTTAGAGTTTTTATACTTTGTGTCCTACCCAACTTCATCAACGATCAACCTCTGGTGAGGATTCAAGGACAACAAAGCTTGTTTATCTTTTCCCTTCTATGTTTGATTTAAATCTTGCATGTTCATGTAATGTGATCCATTTTCGGATTTTATGTTGTTTAAGTTTTATTTTAAAGTCTTTCGTTGCCAACTCAAAAGGTTTTATGTTTTTGAGACTCGATCTTTAACACCATGTTTTCATCAATTGGTATCAGAGCCTTCTTTACATACATGCAAAGATTTTGTGGATGAAATCAAAATATTTGGTTTTTGGATTCCATAGAGGATTTTCATGATGTATGAAAAGTTCACGCATGGCTACTTTGGCAACATGTAATGATAGTTTAGAATAAAATTTGATTAAATTCTTTTTATAACTACGTGCATTTGATCACATTAATGTTTCTTTATAAAAACAAAATGTTATTTGACACTTTTTTATGATTATATGTGCCTAAACAAGTTATGGACTATGTGTTATGTGTTATTAGACTTTTTTGATATAGTTGTAATATTATTTATTTATACAAATGATTTGTAATAGTAAACATGAATTTCTTCAACTTTTTGTTGTAAGTATTAGATTAGTTTGTAATATAGGATATTTATTATAAAATGTAACAAGAAATGAAGATGAACCTATTTTGAAGATCGAAAAAGGTGAAACTTTATTAATTTTAGAAGCAGTGGAAAACATAACCTTTCTGTAAAGTGTTGTTGTAGAAGTGTTGCATCAGAATCTGTGAAGTTGAAGCAACAACCCCAATGGAACCTTTTCTGTGAAGTGTTGCATGTTGCTGGAATGAGTTAGAATTAATAGAGTACTCATCATATTGCATACATTGGATGTTTTCTCAAGTGGGAGCTGCAACAACATCTCTTAAAGATTTTGGTCTCTATTTTCCCTTAGGAAAAGGACTTGATATTTTATGTATGACTCAGATGAAATATCTCATAGTTATGGCTAGGTTTTATTCACCGATGTTTGTGTGTGATGATTGCATATTGTTATTTTTGTTTGTATGGATGAAAGTAGGATTTTGCATGCTAGACAACCAAACTAGTTTCCGATTCTTCATGCCTTTTAAGATGGATGACTTGATCAGGGATCTTTCGTGATTAAGGTCACCTAAACATTAGAGACCCAAGGCATAGATGGTATCAAACATGGCAATTAACAAAAAGGTTCTTAAGGATCCCATGCAACTAGGAATTACATTTGCATGTAATTGCTAATCGTTACCTACCTTGTTGAAATAAATAACGGGATAAAGGTCACCTAACCGATTGTTTGATTTACAACATTGGATCCTACACTCTAATTACTTAACGTTTAAGGAAACAAAGGGTATTAATTATTAAATATTTAAAACATCGAAAGACTAAATGAACTTTGTTAAATTTTTGTAGATTGACCAATATGAAAACCACCACAACAATGACCTTTTATCACTCCTTGAAAAGGAGAAACCAAACCATACAAATTTTCTCGAATGGAATGGAAATTTAAATATTATACTAATGATAGAAAAGAAGTCGTATGTACTTGATGCTCCTATCCCTGACGAGATTGCTTCTACTACCATGGCTCCTGACAATGCTTGCTTCAAACACAAAGATGATTCAATCGAGATTGACGGCCTCATGTAAGCTACGATGATACTAGACCTCCCGAAGGATTTGGAACGTCTCACAGCATACAACATTATCACCCTGCTGATGGAAATGTTCCAACAACAAGCAAGGATATAATTCTTTGAGACTGTTAGAGCATTACATTGGTCTAAGATAGAAAAAGGACAGAATGTGATCTCACATGTACTTAATATGTAGAGTCATATTAGTTAGTTATAGAACTCATCCTCAACTCATTTCTAAAATCATATGATACCTTCATTATTAACTACAACGTAAATGGTTAGGAAAAGCCTATCTCAGAGTTGCATGCAATGACGAAATTGTTGAGAAGAATATTCCCAACAAAGCCACTCATGTTCTCTCAATCAGGGAAGGAGGAACCAAGAAACCCAAAGATAAGAAATCCAAGGCTAAGTTTGTTAAGGGTAAGGGAAAGAAGGTTACCTAAACCCCACAACCTAAGAAGAAGAAGGAAAATATAGCCAAAGAAGAAAAATGATTTGAATGTGGCGTCGTTGGCCATTAGAAAAGGAATTGTCCTACCTACCTTACGGAGATGAAGAAGAACAAGGCCGAGGCAAGCACTTTAAGTATCTATGTGCTATACTTATAATTATATAATTTTTCATCTAACACTTGGGTATTTGATACTGGATGTGGAACTCCTAGTTGTAATTCGTTACAGGGGTTCAGAAGATCTTAGTGTAAAGTGTTACACTGATGCTAGTTTCCAAATGGATGTAGATGGTAGTTTCTCATCTATGGAGATTTGGAAGAAGATCTTAGTGTAAAGTGTTACATTGATGCTAGTTTCCAAACAGATGTAGATGGTTCTAAATCGTAATTTGAGTTCATCTTCATTTTGAACGGAGGGGTGGTTTCTTGGAAGAACTCCAAAAAAAGTGTCATGGCATAATTTACTACGGAGTCGGGGTACATTGCCACTTTGGAAGCAACACAAGAAGCAACCTAGATGAAGAAATTCACTGAAGATCTCGGGGTTTTTTCATCCATTCAGGATCCTCTAGAGATATTTTGTGATAATGAGGGTTCCATCAAGTTAGCTAAGGATCCTAAATCACATAAAAGAACCAGGAACATCCAATGAAGGTTCAACTACATTCACAATATAGTTAAATATGGGAATGTTTGTAATCATAAAGTTCACAAATGTCAAAATGCGGCAGACCCATTCACAAAGCCACTACCGCTAGCTAAGCATGATCATCACACTAAAGTTATGGGGTTTCGTTATTCTAGTAAATGCATTTGATTTTGATTTAGTATTTGGATGTTGGAACATTGTAAGCAACAATTATGTAATGAATTTGATATATGGAGATATGATACTTTCATTAATATTTGTTGTGTTCTATATTAGCATGTTTAATCCGTGAAGAAAACTAATTATTCGAAAAGGTCCATAGTCATCATATTTGTGGGAACAAATATGAATGAAGACCAATATGAATTGGATTGGTTGGATTTCACAAGATGAAATTTGCAAAGGGCGTTGCAACCAAGTTCATTGGTACTTCCTGGGGAACAAGTATTGGACATGACTATAAGGTCACACTTTATGATCTGATGAGTCAAACATCATTTATACATTGCCCACCAGCGTCTGCACTAGCGCCATTGTCAAACACTATCACACGCTGACCACCAGTAGCAGCGCCATCACAAGCTCAAGAGTTCCAGCATCAGCGTGCAACTATTTGTACATTTTGTATACTAGGTTGTAATTATAGAAAGTATACTTGTTAACCAAATGATCTGATATCTTTGTTATTAGGATTAGTTTATATATAGATTAGATAAAATCCCTTTTATGTCGGGATATACATTTAATATTTTAGTATATAATCTTGGAGAAATTAAATATCCTCCTATATTTTGTTCCTACAGATCCTCCTACCCAATTAAATGGTGACAAGTGTAAGATTTAATTCTCAATGAAATTTAATGATATTTTATTATAGTAATGTGATATATGTCATCATTTAAATGGGTAGGAGGATTAGTACGAACAAAAGGTAGGAGGATATTTAATTTCTCATAATCTTGTATTAGGGTAAAACCCTAATATGGTCTTGGTGACGGCTTAGAGTCATTTGCTTTGTGCACCCGTTCTCTGGGTGAGAACATTTTTCTTAGTGAAAACCCATCTTTTTTATAATCATCATTGCTCTTGCACTACTACATAAACCGGCTTTAGTCACTCGACGCCGAAAACGAACAGTCACTCATACAATATTTTAAGTAGCTAAAGGTCTCCATCGTGTGACTATTTGAAACTGTATTGCCACACCTTCTAATAATTACGTAGCTGAGGTGAACTAAAATATTTTGGCAGAATGTTCAGCCACTTATTAATTGGGAGGCGTGACTATATAAGATTAAGGTCGACGCATTAGTTACTCTATACATAAAAAAAGTGACAAAATATTGGAGTAAAAAAAGTGAAAAAAAAGTGTCCAATTGTCATATATCGTCACATGAAGTAAATGGTTATGTTGCTAATTCATAAACTAGAGTTTGTCCTACATGGTTTCAGTGTACCAAAAAATCGATACATATGGTCTCATAACTATAAGTGTGACTGAAGTTGAACGTGTGTTATAGCTTGTCTACCGTTTATGTGTATAGTCACTTGTTATTTCAAAGTCGCTGTATGGATTTCGAATAGCCACACCATATCACAATTGTGTATCGAATGATTTTTATTAGTCACATGGCGAAATATTAATGTAGGTATTATTTCGAGCAAAAAATGTTGAAAAAGTGTTAATCATTAAGTTTGATATTAGTCACATTGAGTGTTATTGTTTGTAAATCAAGAAACAATATATTTGTAATTATTTATGTGTATAGTCACATGTTATTTCAGAGTGATTGTGTTGATTTCGAATAGCCACACCATATCACAAATGTGTATCAAAAATGATTTTTATTTGTCACGTCGTGAAATATTCATGTAGCTATTATTTAGAGAAAAAATGGGCAAAAACGATTAATCATTAAGTTTGATATTAGTCACATTGAGTGTTATTGTTTGTAAATCATGAGACAATATATTTGTAATTGTTTTTGCTTGTAAATCATAAAGTCTGGTTTGTCATACATCATGTAAGTGTATCAAAATAAATTTGTTATTGCTATGTAAATCATGAGACAATATATTTGTAATTGTTTAGTACTTGTAATGTATGTTTATGTTTTTTAACTGTTGTAAAACATATCAATGTGTGAATGTATATTTTGTTTAGATTCCATGATTTTTGTAAGTAGAATGCATATGGTAGAAGGATTATTGTCTTATTTTATTTAGTAGAATTGATATTATGCTTAGAAAAGATACATATCAAGGTGTCAAATGTATCTTTTTTTTAGATTCCACGATTTTTATTTAGTTGAATAGGTAGTTAACTAATTAGTATTTGAATTTTAAAACAAGTTAACATTTAGCGCGCTTGGCTAACGCGTTTCTTTGAAAATGGGCATGATGCAAGTTCGAATATGACTTACAACACCTTTTTTTTAAAAAAAAACTTGATTTTGACCTTATATTATATATATTATATGCAGTGAAGTTTACCACAAATGGTATGGTCAAGCTCTTATTACTAAATGGTAATTTAAAAGCGATGTTATGACATGGAATGTAATTATATATGTGGTAATTTGCATGGTTAATTTACTACAATAATTGGCAATGTACTATAAAGTATGGAAGACATACAAAGTTACAAATTATCAATCTATACAATTGTTGAAACTTATGCATCAATAATAAGTAACTAAAAATGGATCACTAAGATTTTTTCTTACGGGTGAATGACGGTACTAAATTCCTCATCCAAATCATTATATGTGTCCTTGTAATTCTTTAGAGGTGTCTTAGTGAAAATAGACAAATTTTTACTTATATGGTCTTTCACATAAAACACTTGTCGTGCTTGTGAGGCTAATACGAACGGATCCATCTTGTGGCCTACATTATTCAGGTCAACCAATGTGTAACCAAGAGTAGTATCGCGTTTGAGCCCACCATTTTTATGATCAACCCAGTCACACTTAAAAAGAGGAATTTTCCTTAATTGGTATTCTAGTACCCATATCTCTTGTAAAACCCCATAGTAAAATCTTTGCTTTGTGTTTTCAACTTCTTTGGATATGTGGAGATCTAATGCCTCAACATAAACCCCGTTGTTTTCGTAAACTCTACCATCATGACTTTTAGTACGAAACATATACCCATTGATGTTGTATGCATCGTATTTCACTACAGTGGCACATGGTCCAAATGAAATCCACCTTACGGTTTCGGTTACACTTTTATTTGAGATGGCTCTCTTTCATTACAAGTATATATGAGCTTCAAAGTGAATGGACATGAATAAACAAAAAATGGTGATTAAGATAAAATAAATTACCTCTCCTCATATCCACTTAACAAAAGTCTTACCGTGCTCATTCTACAGCAATGCTTTTCTTTTACCCGAGTTTTTTTGTTGCACAACATGCTTGTGTCGCTTGAAACATTGTATTTGATTATTATATGTGATAGAACATTTAAAGTAACAAAATAGACATGTGGTAGTAATACTTACATGATATATGGCATATTTTCATCTTTATTCAATAAGACACACAAATGTGCTTGCTCCCACAGTTCTGAAGAAACTTCACTTGGCTTGTCGGCCGATAGTTCCTCCCCGTCCTCATTTTCATCCATTTCATGTTCATAATGTGGGATACCATTAGTTATCATGGATTTTTAATAATCTGCCAAAAACTCTATTGTTTCTTGTGCAATAGTCTCTTCAGCAACGCATCCCTCCGGTCGGTATCTATTTCGCACATGTCCTTTAATACCCTCCATACATCTTTCGAAGGGATACATTAACCGAAAGCATATAGGACCACATAATTTTACCTCCATAGTTAGGTACAAAGTCAAATGTACAATAATATCAAAAAATGGCGGAGGAAAGAACTTCTCGAGTAGGCACAGTTTTACACAAAGTTCTACTTGCATCTTATCATGTTCTTATACTACTATTTCTTTGGTGCATATCGATTTAAAAAAAACTTATAATAGCATATCTTGTGCGTTGGTACATGATTTAGTGTATTGCAATGGACATAAACTCATGTATTAGCATGTGATAGTTATGCGATTTTAGGCCGATCAGCTTCCTATCCTTTAGGCTTACCAAACTAGAGAAATTTGAACAATAGCCTTGTGGTGCCCAGATGTTGTACATTGTTTCACAACATTTTTCTTTTTCATCATTTGTTAATGTGTAACCTGCTGGAGGCAGTGTTCGTTTTGTCATCTTCTTCCTTAGCAAACAACTCTGGTTTTATCCCCAAATCCACCAGATCCAGTCGAGCATTCAAACCATCTTTCGTCTTTCCCGAATTTAGCAAAGTTTCACCTAGACTCTCACCATCATTCTTTTCTATATGCATGAAATCAGTACAATGTGGAACAAGATTATGCCTCCAACACCTAAACTTTCGATACCAAATGTTGAATTTCTTCCAATACGGACTGTTTTCTTCATGGCTTGAACTACCCTCTTCTAGTGTTTGTTTTCTTTTCCTTTAACCCTTTTTGATCTTCCTACCTCTACCTCTCGCATCTTCTTTATTTTATGATGCCTTATTGTTTTCTTTACTTTTCCCCACCTATTTTAAACATGTTGGACCTCATTGTATATTTCTTCACTGGTCTTTGGAATTGGATTTGAGAACATTTCTTGTTGTCCACTAAACACCTTTATTTGCTTTCTGAACTGATGGCCGTATGGCAGATATCGTCTGTATCCAATATAACTCTTCTTGGATGAGACTTTTAGTCTAACACAATATGTTTCTGTCCCATATACTGCACAACCTTTGTATCCATTATTTGGGCAGCCACATAACACACCAAGTGCAGGGTAATCATTTATTGTCCATAACACAACCACACGTAGATTAAAGTAATTTTTTATATAAGCATCATATGTATCCACCCCTTCCTCAAATAACCGTTATCAACCAAAGGTTCTAAAAAACATCAATGTCATTTCTGGGTATCCCGATATTAAACCGAAAGCATGATAAACTTTCTTTTAATACACAACCATGGAGGAAGGTTGTATATGACATTTAAGGCCATCCATACACTATGTGGCCTATTTCCTCTGTTGACATCAACCCCATCAGCGGATATTCCTAGCCGTAGATTTTTTGAATCTTTACCAATTTCGGGGAACTTTTCATATATGGTACGCCATCCCGGTGAATCTGCGGGGTGACGTAAAACACCCTCTGTTATTTTCCTTGTCGTGTGCCATCTTAAATTTTCAGACATACTTTGTATCTTAAACAATCGTTAGAGTCTTGGAATGTTGGAAAGTACCATAATACTTTGGCTGTAACGTTTTCATAGACTTTTGTTGTCTTTTCATCCGCCTTCCATCTTGTTGTCCCACAAGATCGACACACGGACAATTTCTCGTCCTCCTTATAGTGAATAAGGCAGTTATTGGTATATACATGTATTTTTCGGTATCCCGATCCCATCAATTTCAAAAAACAAATTGGCCTCATAAGTGTTTTCCACCAATTCATTACCTTTATGTAGCATCTTTTTAAGCAATACTAGTAGTTCAGTAAAGAACGTATCGGAACATCCGTGCTTACCCTTCAAGTTAAGTAGTTCAACTATTGCGGACAATTTTGTGAAATCATGACATCCTTGGTAAAATCGCTTCTGTGCGTCTACTAGCAGTTGTTGAAACTTGACATGGTCATGGTCTTCCAAATTATCTATAACCATTTCTTTTGTATGTGGTCCATCCGTTGGAATTTCTAAAGCAAAATTAGGGTTGTCACCAAACTCATTTTTTGCATTAACAGGATTTGGGCCACTTGTTGATGGATCATCCTTTTCACCATGTTTATTCCAGTTTGTGAAGTCTTCATATATGCCATTGTTGAATAAATCGAGCTTCACTTCCTCCGACATAAACTCTAAGCGATTTACACATATTTTACAAGGACATGGCATTTTAATACATCGACCATCAACACCTGAGTCGATGTTCCTCATCTCGCGGATGTTGTGTATTGCATAATCGATAAACATTAATGCCCCTTTGTAATAAGGTTCACTGGTCCTCCTCATTCCCATCCAAGATTTTTCCATCATTAGAGTACAATTGAACTAAAAGAAAATTTGAAACTAGGGTTTGAATCAAGCGATTACCTGAATCTCTTTGCTGTGTTTTAGATTCGCGAAAATAAAACCCTAGGCAATAATTAATCTAATTCACTTTAATTAATTAATAATGTGTGTTTTAAAAGGAATAAAATATAAACTGGCTCTAATGTTGTTAACTGGTCTAGTTTAATTTCTAGGCGTGGTTTTTGAATTCGTGTTTTGACAATAATACATTTAGAAATAAACTATGAAGCAGCGTAACTATAAGGGCAACTTGGTCATTACAATACACCTACACTTATAGGCTTCATTCTACCGGAAGCCGTCACCATGTCATTTCAGTTCCCCGATCATCTTCTCTTTATATTTGGTCCCAAGAAATTAAAACAGTTCCGATCATTTTCCCAACAACACTATAATCCGACAAACTTCTTCTTAACTAGATAACGCAAATCAATGGTTGCATCCACCTCAAGAATAATCGCAACAAGATCACAAACAAGAAGATCGATTCACGAAGTACCAAAAGGATGCCATTACCAATATAAAGGTGCTTCTAGGGAGGAAATCATCTATTGATGTCATCAAATACAGGAGGGTGTAAGTTTCTTCAACAACCTTTGTATTATGTGTTTTAATTTTGTTTGTACATTAAGCATTTGCAGTTTAATTTGTGTATAATGTAACACCCCGACTCTCAGGTACAAACTTTCAGTCTTATATATCTCCATTAAAAGGGTCGACTCGAAAAGTTGGATGCCCTTACTCGTCGAGTAGGCAAGGTTTTGGTTGCGGGTCCTAAGTGACCGACTCGATGAGTTAGAGGACAGACTCGGCGAGTTGGAGCTGGAATAAGAAACCCTAATTTCCGGGGTTTTACACCCTATTTAAAGGTCCATTAACCTCCCTTATCCTCCCTTTCAGCCCCCTTTGAATCCAGAAACCCTAAATCGCCGTTTTTCTCTCTTATTGTGTGATATTAAGCTTTGTGGTGGATTGTGGAAGGAAGATCTTGAAGTGCTCAAGCTTGGAACAATAGGAAGGTTGTAGATCCGGGTTCTTCTTCATCTTAGCACTGTTTTTGAGGTAACAAGTTGTTACCTTGACCTTATTCTACCTAGATCTATGTATGTATGAGATTAGGGCCATTTTGGCAATGTTGATATGTTATTTTGGGTATTAGGCACGATCTGAAGTTGCAACTTCAGATCTAGGCTTATCTTGGTCTGTAAGATCATAAAGTTTCAACCTTAACAGAGTTAATACCTTATGTATTCCTTAGAACCTTTCTTTATCTTGATTTGGACCATTATCACCTTGCACATACGTAAAGTTTGCAACTTTACGTAAGAAGTATGCCTTAAGAGCTTAGATCTGCATTTTGGAGCTGTAAAGTGGCTTAAAAATCGTCTGGACAGAGAAAGGACTGAAGGGACTCGATGAGTTGCATAGCCAACTCAGCGAGTCCAATGAATATTGGCCTTCAAGGTTCCTTCATGGACTCGGCGAGTCAGTAGGGTGACTCGACGAGCTAGTTAGGGTTTCCTCGATTTCAGATTACGCATAGACTCGACGAGTTAGTGGTAAACTCGGTGAGTCAGTGAGGGTTTTATGACCTTCTGAACCCTTAAGGAACTCGACGAGTTGCTAGCTGCACTCGACGAGTTGGGTCAACATGGACTGTTGACTTTGACTATTGACTTTGACTTGGACCAAGGATTGACCAGTTTGACCTCTGGGGGTATTTTGGTAATTTGTAAATTTATGGAAATGGTCTTATGGTAACTATAGGTGGTGGAGTTAGTGGCGGTGGTTCGAGAGTTTGAGATTATCATTTCCGTTCGACAGTTGTGAGGTGAGTTTTCCTAACTATGCTCAAGGGTCTAAGGCACCAAGGCCGACCCTTTTTGATTGTTACTCTTATATGTTATGCTAGTATGAGCTGTTAGATTAGCATCCTGGTAGAGAGGATGGTATTATATTGCTATGATCGGTAGATCATTATCCTGGTAGATAGGATGATGTTATGCTAGTATGATCAGTTAGACCGGTTTGTATGTCTATAGACTGTTATGTGATTATCTGATATATGTGCACATGTTGATTGGTGGTTGAGGCTCCTCTGATTTGTGCGAGAGTCAATAGACCTAGACATTCCAACCCGATGGTTGTGGGCCGTGAGTATTCCATCCCGAGGATGATTGGACTCATAGTATGAGGTCATTCCAACCCGATGGTTATGGGCCTAGGGTATTCCATCCCGAGGATGAATGGACCTATAGTATGAGTGGCATTCCAACCCGATGGTTGAGGGCCTGGGGTATTCCAACCCGATGGTTGATTGGACCCATAGTATGCTATTTGTGATTATATGTGTATTGTTGTGTGTATGGGTATTTTGGGGAACTCACTAAGCTTCGGGCTTACAGTTTCAGTTTTGGTTTCAGGTACCTCATATGATCGCGGGAAGGCAAAGGCGTGATCGTACAGCTCCTCACATTTTATAAATATGTTTCCGAGATACTCTGATATGGAACTATTTTGAGAACAAATTTGTAATAACTATTGGTTTTTAAATGTTTTAAAAAGTTTAAATTTGACTCGATTTTTATGGATGTTACATATAACCTACGCATTCGACTTATATTTAAATTTGTGTACATTACGAAGTTCCAAAACCTTCAAAGATTGCTGTCAGATGGATGAGGTGTACAGGACCATGGAGACCGATAGTTTAACGACGAGAAGGTTTTGGGGGAGGATTAGCCAGTTAAAAGTCTTACAGTAATGCAGAGACCAAAGAAACCCTAACATTAATTTTTTTGATGGAATGGTCCCATGTTTAATCTATGTTATTCTACATTGTTTGTAAATTCTTTTCATTGGTCTTAATTTATTATACATGTTTGTTATTGTCTTTCAGAACAAGTAGTTTTATCTTGGTGATGATGTTGGAAAACAGATGCTTGAAGAGGCATATAGGGATGCTTATGTTGGCAGAGGGCCAACGTATGAAAAAACAAGCCATGCAATTGTTGAGTGATGCGTTCCACTGCTCATCACCAAGAACTAAGATTGTCAAACAAACCATGGGGAAGGTTGAGTACCTTCTGGCTAGGGACACGAGAAGGGAAATCAGATTCCATGGCTGCCTCCTCACATGTACACAGAATCACTCTGGAAAGGATCAAGGTTTTCTCGCGGGAACCAATTGGTTGTTCGAGTGTGATGTTTGTTTGTGGGAATCATGTTTCATGAGATTAGGTAGGATTTTTGGGAAGGAGTATCGGGTTAGTCTTTAAGTAGTTGGACAATGTTTATTTAAAAATACTTCTTTTTGTGTTTAATTTGAATGTATAAAACTTGTAATATATTATGTTTTGTTGTAATCAATCATATTTTGTGGTTATATGCATATTGCTGTTTTTGGTAAATAATATAACATGGCGGTAAACAATTGATTAAGTTTAATCCATTTATGTTAAATTTGGTTTAACCCATCACAACCCAATGCACATGACCTATGACCCATAAGTCATCCATTGGTCGTACCATGACACTATAAGCAACTACCACCCAATGCACATAACCCATGACCCATATGGCATTCATGGGTCTTATCATGACACTATAAACAACTACCACCCAATAAACATCACCAATGACCCATATGGCATCCATTAGTTTTACCATGAAACTATAAGCAACTACCACCCAATGTACATGATCCATGACCCATATGGCATCCATGGGTGTTACCATGACACGATAAGCAACTACCAATGCACATGGCCCATGACCCATATGTCATCCATGGGTCTTACTATGACACTATAAGCAACTACCACCCAATAAACATCACCAATGACCCACATGGCATCTATTGGTCTTACTATGACACTATAAGCAACTACCACCCAACGCACATGACCCATGACGCATATGGTATCCATGGGCCTTACCATGACACTATAAGAAACTACCACCCAATGAACATCACCAATGACACATATGCCATCCATGGGTCTTACCATGACACTATAAGAAAATTGTTGAATTTGGTGTCTAAGCCCATAATTATAACTGGTATGTACTTCACCCGATTGTATCATGGTCATTTTGGGTTGCCTTCACCAGTGCAATTTGATAAGATGGATTTTGAGAATAAGGTTATTTATGGTTTATTAATATATTAAAGGTATAATATACTAATACAAAATTATTTAATTAGTATTGATCAAGAATTAATTTATTAATATTGTGATCAAAAGAGACTCATTGAATATATGGGGATTGATTATGTAAATCAATAATTCTTTTAGTGTGGGATAATGATACATGATTATGGGCTAAACTAATCCATGGATAGTCCATGAAGGTTAAACCCATGGAGCATGAGAATGTGGAATGTCATGGGTTATTAGGGTTTACCAAGTGTAACCCTAGCATGTCCAACACTATAAATAGAACCCTCCATAGCCAAAAACGGTTGTACCTTCTCATTGAGATAAGTAGCTTATTCTCTTAAATCATCCTCTTGCATATTGGTTTTTGTGAACCATTATAGGCATCACACTTGAAGTGCTCAAGCTTTCAAGGGTCAAGAACTACAAGTCCTTCAAAAGGTATGTCATTTATCTAGATGTTTTATTCATTTGGCAATTTGTATGCTAGTTAGGACAATGCTTTGGAATAATTGAAAATATGCATGTATAATAGAGAAAACATAGATCCAAAGCATTTAGGGTTGAATGTGCACCATAGGAGTGTTATAGTGCTCAAAACCCAACAGTGGTATCAGAGCCTAGGATTGTTTTCTATTATATTTGATGCTTACTGGTTTTTCAAAGCTGAAAAAGTCGAAATTTTGGCCTCTGACTGGTGAAATCGCCGAGTCCATGAATAGACTCGACGAGTCCACTCAGCAACATAGCAACTCGCCGAGTCCAGTTCATGTACTCGACGAGTTGAAGGCTCTGTGTGCAGAATTTCGAGTTTCCTGGCCTGGTTTGGATTTGGAACACTACCACAAACTGTTTTGGATCATTGGAAATGTTTTTTTTATATGGTAATGCTTGTACTCATCCAACCACAAGATAACTGTGAAAGTTTTAAAATAATTGTTGTTTTTATATGATAAACAAAATTTCTTTCAAATTGTTGACTAGAAATTATCTTGATTATGAGTTTAGTTAGATCATAGATTATGTGATAATTTTGGTTGTTAAAAAAATGATCTAAATGAATTTTAATGACTTCCATAACTTGTCCTCGAGTTATGGAAAATGAAAGGTCTCATACATTAAAATCCAATAAAACTCATAAGTTATGAATGTGAAGAGTTTTGACAAGTTTCAAAACTTCTCCTCAAGTTTTGGAATTTGTAAAGTCACACTAATGAAACTTTAATTCCAAACCCTAGAGTTTTAAAAGTTAAAATTCAATCCTTATACTTTATAATATTATAAGTTTAATAATATATATATATATATATATATATATATATATATATATATATATATATGTATAAGATAAAGTCGGTCTTACCGTTAGTAGGTCTCATTCACGAAGCCGGTCTATAAGGGGGGTATAAGGTTACTGCCTATAAAATGGTGGTTTAATGGGTGTCCACTCTCACCCACCGCTTCCTTGATTGGTGGAGGGTCGTTAGCCGAACGGGTAGGATAGGACATTAATTCTCCCTCATTAAAAGTATAATGATAAAAATATAAAGTAACTAGACTTTTATTAAAATTCCCAATCTTAGTTACTATAGGAAAAATGTGAAATGGTGCTAATCCATGAAATTACACTTTGCACCTTGTTAAGGCGTTAGTGGAGCGTGTGTGGTTAACTGGCACACTAATCTGAGACTGACAATGTGTGGAAAAGGGTAACTTGGTGTTAGTCATATATCAATGGAGCGTGTGTGGTTAACCGGCACATTGATTAGGTGATTGGTAACATTGGGTGTACCAAGCTAATTTGCATGGTTATTCACTCCTTGTTTGTGATCCTCGGCATCCTAGTCACAAACTTGAAGGGCACAATCGACATTTAAACATGCCATTGAAAAAGTTCAATGAATCTCAAAGATCTAGGAATTTCAAATCCAATTAAAACTTAATAATCTATTTCGTTTTTCATGGTGGAAATTGGAAAATCGTCATTTACCTACCTTCAAATGTTTTATAATTGGATTACGGCATCCCTCTTCGCAATTATAGAATATTGTGTTGGGTCCTTGCCTTAATATTTCATATTGGGTGTAATATTAAGGATTATCTTCTAATCTGAACTTTGTTCTTCTTCTTTTACAGATGTCTATCCCAAACAATGCTTCCAACCCAATCCCTTCAGGCTCTTTCTCCCTCATGAACCTATGTGGGAGGGTCATTTTCGATGGCTCGAACTTCAATGACTGGATTCGAAACATCAGGATGGCTATTTGTTATGAGGACAAAGAATATGTCCTGGATAAAGAGCTCAAAGAGATTGAAGTCACCATTGCTACTCCTAAACAAATCGCTGAACACACTACTCATGAGAGCGATGTAACAAAGGTGTCGTGTCTAATGATTGCAACCATGACTACTGAGCTGCAGAAGTCTTGTGAGGACTACTACCCCTATGAAATGTATCATGATTTGATGGAAAGATACCATCAAAGTGCTCGACATGAGAGGTATTAGATCATTCCCTCCATGATCACAACCAAAATGAAGGATGGTGAACCCATCACGGCCCATTTGCAGAAGATGCAGAGATTCGTGGACCGCTTGCTTAAATTGAATGTCAATTTTGATGAAGAGTTGGCCATAGATATCATTCTACACTCTTTACCTTCTTTTTATGATTAGTTTCGTATGAATTATCATATGAACAAGGAGGAGGTCACTCTTAGCAAGCTTCAAGGCCTTCTTAGGACTGCAGAAAGAAATCTCAAAGGCAAGTTGGTTGTGTCTACTCCTACTACTACTTGTGCCCTTGTTCTGGAAATCGGACATGGAAAGGAAAAGAAGAGGAAGGCTCCCTACAAGAGCCGCAAGGTAAAGTCTCTTCATGGATCCTCTGCAAGTGGAACCAAAGTTGGTTCTGTTAATCCCTCTTCCAATCTGAAGGAAGCAGAGTGCTTCCACTGTCATGATAAAGGGCACTAGAAACGAAGCTGCCCTAAGTACTTGCAGGACATTAAGGATGGGAAGATCAAACCCTCCTTTGCAGGTATTTACACTTTTCAACCTAGTAACTCATCACATGCTAATTCTTGGGTCCTTGATACAGGTTGTGGTATTCACATTTGTTCTGATTTGCAGAGACTAAAAAGAAGTATGGATGTGGAGCACGGGAAGATAAACTTAATCATGGGAAATAGGAAAATGTCTCCTGTGACCAAGATTGGACTTTACTCTTTATTGCCTATTAATGGTTTAAATTTAGATTTGAATAATTGTTGTTACTCGGCCGATATGGCGAGAAATGTTATTTCCTTTCACAACTTGTATAAACAAGGTTTTACCTTTTCTTTTAATAATGAAAATGGTGGTATTTATGCTTATTGTAATGGTGTATTTTATTTTGAAGCATTAACTTGCAATGGTATATATGAAACTGTGATGATTGTAGATAACTTAGGAAATAATGTGTGAATCTTGATTCGTCCAATGAATTGGATAAGGCATGCTTGTGGCATTGTCGTCTTGGACATGTCAACAAGAAGCGCATAGCCCAACTCCAAAAGGATGGAGTTTTGGAGTCATTCGACTTAAAGTCGGATGACACTTGCGAATCTTGTTTACTTGGAAATATGACCAAGTCACCCTTCACTGGTACTTGTGAAAGGGGTGAACGTTTGTTGTCTCATACACACTGATGTGTGTGGACCATTCAGAACCGCCACAAGGGATGTTAACTGCTTCTATATGACTTTTACTAATGATTATAGTAGATATGGGTATATTTACTTAATCAAGCATAAGGCAGAAACCTTTGAAAAGTGCAAAGAGTTTAAGCAAGAAGTGGAGAATCAATTGGACAGGAACATAAAGATGTTGCGATCCAATCGTGGAGGAGAGCATCTTAGTATCGAGTTCCTTCACTATCTTAAGGAATGTGGAATTGTTTCACAAGTGATGCCACCTAGGACACCATAGCTAAATGGTGTGGCTAAGAAGCGCAATAGAACCTTGCTAGACATGGTTCGTTCCATGAAGAGTCGAGCTTCATTACCTATCTCATTCTGGGGGTATGCCTTAGAGACTGCCGCCCATATCCTTAATCTAGTCCCTACCAAAAAGGTTTCCAAAACTCCTCACTAGATGTGGACAGGGAAAGTTCCCTCGTTAGACCACATCAATGTTTGGGTTTGCGAGGCTTTCGTGAGACGCGAGACTCATGACAAGCTCAAACCTCGGAGTGAGCGATGTATTTTCATCGGCTACCCGCAGAAGTCCTTTGGATATCTCTTCTATAGACTGAGTGACAATGTTGTCTTCGTTGCGAGGATATGAGTCTTTCGTGAGAGAGAACTCATATGCCAAGGGGACAGTGGGAGGAAAATTGAACTTGAAGAGCTTCAAGAGTCAAGCGGTGAAGGAACCTCAAACACTAGCAATCAACCTGAGGAGGAAACTTCGATTGAGCCAATTGACGAGTCCATACCTCTCAAGCGTTCCAGTAGAGTTAGTATTCCACCGGTGTTATATGGTTTTCATATAACAACTGAAGGTGATACATTTATCAGTGATAGCACACTGGTAAATTTGGATGAACCGAATAACTACAGGGAAGCCATGGCAGGCCCCAAGTTTGCAAAATTGAAAGAGCCTATGGACAGCGAGATTTAGTCCATGTATGACAATCAAGTTTGGAACTTGGTTGACAATCTACCAGGTCGTAAGACAGTCAGGTGCAAATGGATCTTCAAGAAGAAGACCTACATGGATGGGAAAGTACACACATATAAGGCACGACTGGTTGCGAAGGTCTTTACTCGAACTCCGGGAGTTGACTATGATGAGACCTTCTCACCAGTAGCGAAGATTAAATCTATAAGGGTTATGCTAGCCATAGTTGCATTTCATGACTATGAAATATGGCAAATAGATGTAAAAACCGCTTTCCTTAATGGAAAGTTGGCTGAAGATGTTTACATGAGTCAGCCAGAGGGTTTTGTCAATGCAAAGTACCCTAATAGAGTGTCTAAGCTTCAGAAATCCATTTATGGTTTAAAACAAGTATCTCGCAGATGGAATCTTTGTTTTGATGAGAAAGTCAAAGAGTTTGGATTTTCAAGAAGCGAGGATGAGTCATACGTATATGTCAAAGCTAGTGGGAGTATAGTGAGCTTCCTGGTATAATATATAGATGACATACTGCTCATAGGAAATGACATCCCAACCTTGCAGGAGGTCAAGTCCTGGCTTGAGAAGTGTTTCGCTATGAAGGACCTCGGCGAAGCTGCCTATATCCTAGGGATAAGGATATTGAGAAATAGAAGTAAAAGACTAAGAGGACTTAGTCAAAGTACCTACTTGGACAAGGTGTTGAAACGTTTCAGCATGGAGAACTCCAAGAAAGGTGACTTACCTATCCAAAGCAATACCAAACTGAGTAAGACTCAGAGTCCGAGTACAGAGGCTGAAACAGCAGAAATGAGTCATATACCATATGTTTCTGCAGTTGGTTCGATCATGTATGCTATGACTTGTACTCGTCCTGATGTGGCCTTTGCTTTGAGCATGGTTAGCAGATATCAAGGGAATCCTGGTAAAGCTCATTGGACTGCAGTTAAGAACATTCTTAAGTACTTGTGGAGGACTAAGGACTGGATCCTTACCCTTGGTGGGAGTGATGACTTGAGAGTGATAGGGTATAGCGACGCCAACTTTCAAACCGACAGAGATAATTTCCGCTCTCAATCGGGCTGGGTGTTTACCCTGAATGGAGGAGCAGTGACATGGAAAAGTTCCAAGCAGGAGACTGTAGCTGATTCAACATGCGAATCAGAGTACATATCAGCAAGCGAAGCATCGAAGGAGGCGATATGGTTGAAAAACTTCATCGGAGACCTTGGAGTCATTCCATCCATAAAGGAGCCTAGGGATATTTTCCGCGATAATTAAGGGGCGGTTGCCTTAACCAAGGAACCGAGAGATCATGGTAGTGTTGGATTAATGTCTAAGTCCATAACTATATTTGGTATGTACTTGACCTGACCCGACATGGTCCATTTGGGTTGCACTTCACCGGCACAATTTATATGGATAGTCTTTTGAGAATAGTATATTTATGATTTATATTAATATATTATAAGTTCTAATATATTAATATGGAATCATATTATTTAATTAGTATTGATCAAGAATTAATTTAGAATTAATTAAGTGATCAAAAAGAACTAATTAAATATGGACTCTTATATATATGGAATGGGCCAAGTTCATTTAGGTTGAGCTAAGTTGTCATGGATGGTCCATGGAGCTTTTAACCCATGGATCCTATGTAAATGAAAGGTCATGGGTATTAGGGTTTACATGGATGTAACCCTAATCCTCCATAATATATAAAGGGGTCCTTGGCTCACAAAATTGGCACAAGTGTGTGAAAATAAGAGTGGGCCGATTTTAGTGTGCATACATATTCTCTCAAGTTCTTCCAAGGTGTTTTGGTGATTTGTGATTCCATTTGAGGCTTCCACACTATTGGGGCTAAGCTCTTAAAGCTTGAAGACATCAAGCTACATCAAAAGGTATGTCATCTAACTAGAACTTTGTAGTATAGGTGCTTCATAATATGCTAGTTAGGATGAAACCTTGGAATAGTTAATATTTGCATGTATAATAGAGAAAACATAGATCCAAGGTTTATAGGGTTGCATGTACACCATAGGAGTGTTAGAATGCTCAAAACCCAACAGTGGTATCAGAGCCATGGGTTGTTTTCTGTTATATTGATGCAAATGTTTTATTTTCAAGTTGGAAAAAAAAGAAAAAAAAAACATGGCGTTTGTCAAATTTTAAGATAATTACTTGTTTTTGTAAAAAACTAATTATTTGTAAAATTTGAATCATTTGCTATATGAGTTGAATTAGGTCAAATTTAGTAAAAGATAAAATGATATGATTATTTTATTAGTTTTAAAAGTTTGATCTAAAGAGTTTTTTGAAACCTCCATAAGTTATGGATATGAAAAGGTTTTTTAAAAAACTTGATTCAAAGTTTTTTTATGGAGTTACAAAACTTGGTCTTAATGTTTTAAAGAATTCCATAACTTGTTCTTAAGTTATGGAACATGAAAAGTTTCATCATAAAACAAGTATTTAACTCCATAAGTTATGGAATCCAAAAGTTTTCAAGAGTTACAAAACTTGCCCTCAAGTTTTGGAATTTGGAAAAAGTTTTTTTATGATAAAAAAAAAGAATTGAATTCTAAAACTCTTGGGTTCATAACTTAAACAATTAATTAAATGGTTTTAATTTTGAATTTAATAATTGGAATTATGATGTTTTTATTGAATAATTCAATTAACTCTTATGGACTTTATTAATAGATAATTAAAGTGTTTAATTAAAAGAGAATTAATAATTCCATAATGATATGGTTTAAATTTAATTAAATTAAGAGTATAGTTTAATTAATAGATTAAACCACCAAGTATTTTAAATGTCTAAAATACACCCTTATACTATTATAATATTAAAAGTTTAATATATTATATGTATAAGAGCAAGTCGTCTTACCCTTAGTAGACCTCATTCACGAAGCCGATCTATAAGGGGGGTATAAGGTTACTGCCTATAAAATGGCAGTTTAATGGGTGTCCACTCTCACTCACCGCTTCCTTGACCGGTGGAGGGTCGTTAGCCGAACAGGTAGGACAAGGACTATAATTCTCCCTTCATTATAAGTATAATGATAAATACTAAGTAACTAAACACTTATAAATTCCCAATCTTAGTTACTTAGGAAAATGTGAATAAGGTGCTAATCCATGAAATTACACTTTGCACTTTGTTTAAGCTGTTAGTGGAGCGTGTGTGGTTAACTGGCACACTAACCTGGACTTAACAAGGTAGGCAAAAGGTAACTTAATGTTTATCATAGTATCGTTGGAGCGTGTGTGGTTAACCGGCACAACGATTGAGGGGTAAATATTAAGGGTACCAAGTATATTTGCATGGTTACTTCACACCTTGTTTTGTGATCCTCGGCATCCCAGTCACAAAACCTGAAGGGCACACTCGAGATTGAAACATGCCATCGAAAAGTTCAATGAATCTCAAAAGAATCTAGGAGTTTCAAAACCAATTAAAACCTAATAATACATTTCGTTTATCTTGTTGGAAATTGGTGAATCGTCATTCACCTACCTTCAAATATTTTATAGCTTGTTTTACGGCATCCCTCTTCCAAGTTATAAAATAGTTTGTTGGGTCCTAGCCTTAATATTTCATATTGGGTGTTATATTAAGGACTTTAAATCAACTAAACTTGAATATCTCCCAAAAGATGTCTAGTTCAGACATCTATGATCTTCCCAAATCTCTTGGAACTTCACTTCCTCCACCTCCTCCAATTATTCTCCCTAACCCACAAGTTCAAGGTCACTCAAGCCCTATTGGCAAGGCAAGGTCTAGGTGTGATCACATCTTGGAGATGAAGTCACATATTGACAAGCCGGGAGAGTTGGGTGTCAAAGTCTTGAGAAAGTTGGTGGTTCAATCACTTTCTAAGTCACATAGTGAGTTCCTTTGGGACTACTATGAAACAGACTATGACATGAACCTTAATGATCATATCTATTTGCTTGGTGTTGCTGAATCAGCAATGATTTGGAACGATAGTAAAGCAAATTTGATTAGAAGATCAACTTCCCAAAAACTTTATGGACAGTGACAATGGTGACACTGGAAATCCAGAAAAAGCATTCTCTTCCCAATGGAAAGGGATTGGCCATAGTCAACCCGGTTGACCAAATGGTAAAGAGAAAGGCTAAGTCTGAGATAGTCCCATTACCAAAGGGTCCATATGTTTATTTTGCCAAAGGAAGGGGCGTTGATTGCAAAGCTGCCAAATTTACCTAAGGATGTTAAAGTCAATAAGTTTGACTCTACATCAGGTAGAGCCCATTATCTAACTCTGTTAAGTTCTATTCTGAGATCCTCATTACGTGATGTGACTGGGTCACATGTTGATGTTTTAAGAATCAAAGAATAGAGAGAAATCTTAAATGAAGTATATGCTGATTCTGATCGCGAAGGTGGATTTCGATCGCATCAGAATTTTGAGCGGTTGCTTAAGAAGTTATGATATATTGCTAAGGAATAGATAACAACAATTTTCCATGTGGATTGTAAGGATAAGTTTTTCCGCAAAGTTTTAAAATAAAAGAAAATTGTTTAATTTTATTTATTTGAAGTATCCTTACAATGGCATTTGTGGAAAATTGTTGCTTATATGATTCCACTGACAGCAATATTGGAAAATGGATTTGATTCTTTCATTTGTGGTAGTGTCTAAATTTACCAAATCAGGAAAGTTCCTCATCACCCAAGTTTCAATTGGACCGAAACTTGGAATCATGCAAGTTGAATAGTATGATGAATGAGAACTTTCAAGCATTGGAAAATCAAGACTAATTACTTGTTCACATGGATGTGTGAGTCAAGTGAAGGACTAAAGGGATCGAGTACACATTCTTGTGCACTGGTCATGTCCACCACAAAGCTCGTTAAGACTATTTGATTTACTAAAGTTTAGTAAATATGGTTATACTTACAAGTTTAAGTATAATTCTGAAACTTTGGAAAAGTCTCAATGTATGGCAGAACGAATGGGAAGAATCAAATTAGGCAGAAAGATAAAAGTTTCTCAAATCTGAAAAGATGGGAGAGTACTTTAGTATCATGTTTGTGATCATCTTAATGATTTAGAAATCATATCACAATTAGTCCTCTGAAGGTCATCTTAGTGCATTATTATGACTAAGAAGAGGAGTCATGAATTGTTGAAATGGTTAGATCAGGAAGATGAGTCATACTTCGTTCCAAAACAATTCTTAGAGTCATACTCCAAGATTGTAACTTGAGTGACATATCTTAAAGAAAGGTTTAAAACACATGTCAAATGTAAGAGTAAAAGTGTCCTACTCTTGTACATTTGAAATTGGTAAGTTGTGATGTTTTGGATAAAACAAAGACCAACTAAGGCCAATTGTGTGAAGTGTTTGTCTTGAAAAAGAATCCGCAATATCTCTTGAATATTTGGCAAGATAGTCTTATATGTCAAGAGGATAGTGGGAGTCTTAAAGATCCTAAAAAGAATTTCAAGAACTAATCAAGAACAAAACCTGAGGTTCTTCACTAGCACACGACTTGAGGTTTATAACCTATCGTGTTGACATATTTTGTGCCCATTCCAGTTAAAGTTGGCTTTGCATAGGAGTTCTGAAAGTTCTCAATTGGTTGCATAACAACTTGGAAGCAATGACAGGCCCTGTACTGCCAGGTGGCAAGAAGTTAAGATTGCATAAGTTCAGTCCATATGAGTTTGGATTTGTCATTATCCTTGTCTTGTGACTATGGTTTTGACGATTCACATGGATAAGAACACATACACCATAAAATCTAAGGGTCATAAGGTTTCTCTCCGATTCATGAAAATGATGGTGAGGAAACACTTCCACCAAGTAGATTTGAAGCAGATGGCAAAAGGTCTAAACAATTGAGACTATGATTACAGCATCCTTTTTCATAGTTCTGAAATTGTTTAGACACACATGCATGCTATCTAAGGAAAGGTGTATGATTTTGATAAAGTTTTATCAAAGCATCTCGTATCAGAAATCTGAACTTTGGTAAGAAAGTGAATAAAGTATTGATTTCTAGAAGTCCAGTTGATTTCTGAGTACATGTCAAAGCTAGTGGGAGCATAAGTGTTATGCTAATAATCATCATGTTAGTGGGAGCATGATAATTATTGTTAGTGTTGCAAGTTAGCAATGTTAATTATAGAAAACAAAAGTTTCAATTCGTGAGGCTGCAGGGATTGAAAAAGTTGTTTTGCTATAATTAAGGGAGAGGATATACTTCATTTCAATTCTAAAGGCTTAGATTGAGACCTTAATCATCTTTAGTCAAGAATATATATATGAATTTCATGTTGGATTGGTTCAACTTAAGGAAATTCTATATATTGCGTTCTCAAAATTCGATTATGATTACGGCATCCCTCTTCATAGTCAAATTTTGAAAACATGGCAAATAAAAATATTGTAGCAAAAGACTGGTCTAGAATCATGTCTTTATGTGAGACATCATGAATCGTGTACCATTTGCTTTGGGTACAGGATCGATTGCATGTGCTATAATATTTGTCATTTCTAAATTTTTCCAAATGCCCAGAGGCATTAAGAAGGGAAAAGGTCTAGAATTGGATATGACTAAATTGATTAAGCAATTGTCGAGGACAATCTGAGGTTTACCAAAGATTGGTTGCTCAGGGACAGTTGGAAGTATAGTGCTAATTTTGGAAGGACCATATTGACATATTCTGAAAAGAGGCATCTTTTATTCAGAAGTGATAGTCAAAATGAGAATATGGAGTTGTCTCCATAGGTGGAAGTTATTTGTGTAAGATTAGAAAACTTAATGCAAGAAGCATGTCCAAAGCAATGTACTTTGAATATGAGACTTAGTTTCCATGGAGTTGATCTCCATTGGAATACCTTATAATGACTGTTGACAAGTCTTTGTGACTTTGTACATATTCATTACAGGAGGGTCAGTGCATATAAGTTTAAAATCTAAACAGATTTCGATAAATGATAGGAATTTGAAATTCTCACATTTTTCGATAAGGATTTGGGAGTGTGAAATTAGAATCATTGAAATTATGTTCAATTGGTTTATTTCACAAAGTAAGGATCATAGACAAACATAGAGTGCATACTTGGTGTATGGCAAAGCTATTGTTTAAGAAAAACATAGTGTACATGCTTGGAGCATGGGACAACTAGTGTTTTTAATTCAAGTATAAAGTTGATAAAACCGAAACAATGAATAATGAGTAATCAGTATGGTGATAAATAAAAGTGTTTATTTATATTCATAGGGTTTGATACCATATTTGATTCATTTATTCTTGTGTTTCACTTTGCATGTTTTGACTTCCAGAATAACTAAGTCGCTCTTCCTGAATGATTAAGTTATTCAAACCATCCATAGTCGGTCATATGTTGGAAATAGATATGAATCAAGACTGTCATGGGATGGTTTGTAGAGGTCCAAGTTGGTGGACAAAGTGGTGCTACAACACTCATGAGTGCTCATAAGTTCTGAGTATTGGATTCAACCCACGCTCATTTGAATCACTTCATGGATTTTATCACGAGTGATCATGAGACGATAATATCTTATATTCTTAAAACCTAGAGATATGAGTTGTTACTATGAGTTGGTTATACATTGATTGCACGAAAACGCATTGGTAACTCGATGTTATAAAACGTGCCTTTGTGTATGATTCAACAAGTAGTAGAACAAGCCATATGAGTCGAAGTTTATCCATTCCTTTTACCTTCGGGATAAAAGCGATATCTGTGGGCCCCTCGATGATTTAGCGATGACACATGTGAGTGCTTGGCCAAGCCAGGACTGATTTGATTTGTTCAATCAGTCAGTCATCATAAATCGAAAATCGGGAAACAACAAATGGACAGAGAGAATGATTATAATCCATGTCTCAGTCCATATGATATCTAGAATGGAGGAATATATGATCCCTTATCTAATGGACAAGTCATTGACAAGGTCAGAGTTCGACAACGGCTTTAAGAGCTACGATTGCCAGTTAGGTTTTGAAGTCATACTCAATAATAGTTTTAGACTTATCAAAGTGGGAGACTGTTGGATTAATGTCTAAGTCCATAACTATATTTGGTATGTACTTGACCCGACCCGGCATGGTCCATTTGGGTTGCACTTCACCGGCATAATTTATATGGATAATCTTTTGAGAATAGTATATTTATGATTTATATTAATATATTATAAGTTCTAATATATTAATATGGAATCATATTATTTAATTAGTATTGATCAAGAATTAATTTAGAATTAATTAAGTGATCAAAAAGAACTAATTAAATATGGACTCTTATATATATGGAATGGGCCAAGTTCATTTAGGTTGGGCTAAGCTTTCATGGATGGTCCATGGAGCTTTTAACCCATGGATCCTATGTAAATGAAAGGTCATGGGTATTAGGGTTTACATGGATGTAACCCTAATCCTCCATAATATATAAAGGGGTCCTTGGCTCACAAAATTGGCACAAGTGTGTGAAAATAAGAGTGGGCCGATTTTAGTGTGCATACATATTCTCTCAAGTTCTTCCAAGGTGTTTTGGTGATTTGTGATTCCATTTGAGGCTTCCACACTATTGGGGCTAAGCTCTTAAAGCTTGAAGACATCAAGCTACATCAAAAGGTATGTCATCTAACTAGAACTTTGTAGTATAGGTGCTTCATAATATGCTAGTTAGGATGAAACCTTGGAATAGTTAATATTTGCATGTATAATAGAGAAAACATAGATCCAAGGTTTATAGGGTTGCATGTACACCATAGGAGTGTTAGAATGCTCAAAACCCAACAGGTAGATCCAGGAATATCGACAGAAAATACCACTTCATAAGACATCAAGTAGAAGAAGGGCACCTCGTGGTAAAGGGGATATCGTCAGAGGACAACCCAACAGATCCTCTTACAAAGGGACTGACTAGGGTTAAACACTTGCAGCATGCGAGGGGCATTGGGCTAAAGGACGATATTAGTTTTAGTAATTAGATAAATCGAAACTTGTAATAGCTAAATTGTAATTGGCATTTGATGATTAAATAAAAGGAGTTTTATTTATAAGTAAAGTTACTGTCTTGTGCCAATTATTTACTATTGTTTCACTTTGCATGTTTTGACTTCCAGAATAATAAAAAATTATAATTATTATTATTATTCAAACCATCCACAGTCGATCATACGTCGGAATTAAGTATGAAAGAAGATTGTCATGAGTTGGCTTGTAGATTGTCTAAGGAGTTAGACATAGAAAAATTTCCATACACCATTCATGAGTGCTCCTGAAATAAGATTTGAGTATTGGATTCAACCCGCGCTCACCTGAATCACTTCATGGAATTTATCACGAGTGATTGTGACACGATAATATCATATAATCTTCAAACCAAGATATATGAGTTGTTGACTACGAGTTGGTTGTGCATTGATGGCATGAAAACGCATCAGTAACTTGATGTTATAAAATGTGTTGTTGTGCATGATTTGATGAGTAGTTAGTACAAGCATATAATGTCGAAGTTTATCTGTTCCTTTTATCCTAAGAGGATTAAAAGCGATATCGTGGGCCCCTCGATGATTCTGTTTTGACTTATGTGTCGGGCTCGGTCAGAACTAAATTGATGTGTTCAGTTATGTTCTATGTCATACAAATCAAAATTCGGGAAAAAAAATTGCAGGACAATAAGTATGACTATGTTCCATGTGTTTGTCTGCATAGATATCTTGAGAACAGAGGAGTATATGATCCCTTATCTGAAGGACGCGTCACTGACTAGGTCAGAGTTCGACAACGGCTTTTGAAAGCTTACGATTGCTAAGTCAAATCCTGAAGTGCATAAGCAGTAATAGTTATTAGACTTATCCAAGTGGGAGACTGTTGGATTTGGTGTCTAAGCCCATAACTATAATTGGTATGTACTTGACCCGATTGTAGCATGGTCCTTTTGGGTTTCCTTCACCAGTGCAATTTGATAGGATGGATTTTGAGAATAAGGTTATTTATGGTTTATTAATATATTACAAGCATAATATATTAATACGAAATTATTTAATTAGTATTGATCAAGAATTAATTTATTAATTTTGTGATCAAAAGAGGCTAATTGAATATATGGGGATTGATTATGTAAATCAATCATTCTTGTAGTGTGGGCTAATGATCCATGATTATGGGCTAAACTAATCCATGGATAGTCCATGGAGGTTAAACCCATGGAGCATGAGAATGTGGAAAGTCATGGGTTGTTTGGGTTTACCAAGTGTAGCCCTAGCATCTCCAACACTATAAATAGAACCCTCCATAGCCAAAAATGATTGCACCTTCTCATTGAGATAAGTAGATTATTCTCTTAAATCATCTTCTTACATATTGGTGTTTGTGAACCATTAGAGGCATCACACTTGAGGTGCTCAAGCTTTCAAGGGTCAAGAACTACAAGTCCTTCAAAAGGTATGTCATTTATCTAGATGTTTTATTCATTTCGCAATTTGTATGCTAGTTAGAACAATGCTTTGGAATAATTGAAAATATGCATGTATAATAGAGAAAACATAGATCCAAAGCATTTAGGGTTGAATGTGCACCATAGGAGTGTTATAGTGCTCAAAACCAAACAAAAATACCACCCAATAAATATCACCAATGACCCATATGTCACCCATGGTTCTTACCATGACACTATAAGCAAGTACCACCCAATGAACATCACCAATGACCCATATGTTATCCATGGATCTTACCATGACACTATAAGCAACTACCACCCAATGAACATCACCAATGACCCATATGTCATCCATGGGTCTTACCATGACACTATAAGAAAGTACCACCCAATTAACATCACCAATGAACCATATGGCATCCATTGGTCTTACCATGACACCATAAGCAACTACCACCCAATGAACATCACCAATGATCCATATGGCATCTATTGGTCTTACCATGACTCTATAAGCAACTACCACCCAATGAACATCACCAATGACCCATATGTCATCCATGGGTATTACCATGACTTTATAAGCAAGTACCACTCAATGAACATTACCTATGAACAATATAGCATCCATTGGTATTACCTTTACATTATAAGCAATTACCATCCAATGAACATCACCAATGCACCATTTGACATCTATTGATTACCATGACACTATAAGCAATTACCACCCAATGAACATCACCAATGACCCTTATGGAATCCATTGATCTTACCATTACACTATAAGAAACTACCACCCAATGAACATCACCAATGACCCATATGTAATCCATGGGTATTACCATGATACTATAAGCAAGTACCACCCAATAAACAACACCAATGACCCATATGTCATCCATTAGTATTACCATGACACTATAAGAAACTACCACATAAACATTGACCCATATATCCTTTATGGGTCTTACCTACTACCACCCAATGCACATGACCAGTGACACATGTGTCATCCATGGGTCTTACATCTTTAATAAATTGGTATTGACTACTTTCATCTATATTCAATAAGACTGTCACAACTGGAAATTTCCAAGTCTAGAAACCAAGCCAAAGGAGTCCCGTACATGTAATATGTGTATCTATGCTAGTATTATGTCTTGGTAATGTAGTGTTTTGAGAATTATACTACCCTAAAGCCTCCTAAGTTGATGAAAACAATAAGAAGTTTAAGCTATGTCAAAAATGAACACATAAACAAGTATATTAAGAGTCATACACATACCTAGACCATGAACATTCCCGTAGAAAGAACTTAGGCCGTGAACTACTTCCCATAATCTACTTTAGGTCGTAAAGCCCCTTAAGTCACCAAACTTTGACCATAAACACCAATACAGGCCACTATAGGCCGTAAACCTTTCCCCATGATTCCTTTTTGGCCGTAAACCCCTTAAGGGATTTCATTTAGGCCGTAAACCATAGTTTATGGTCCATTTGGACCGTGAACCTCCTCCAATTCAATGGTGTTCACGGTGGGTGCAAGTTGTAATGCGTAGATTTCCAATACAAAACTCCGTTATTCATGCATTACCCAACAGTAATCAAAGTCAACATCTTATCAACCCCTTATCCCATATTAGGGACCGTGAACCCCATTTTCTCATTCCACAACTCACATTTTGCATTCTCTAAACCACGAAAAATCTCCCAAGGCTTCATCCAAGTTCCAGGAACCCTTCTCTTCATCAATCCTCCTAAGTTCTTGTAAGTGCTTTATGTCTAGCAAAGTTTTCATACAATTAGCTATTTTAAATTCCAACTCACACATAAATTATGTGTCTATAATCTTATACTAGCTAAAATTCTCAAGAGGATCATCCCACACTTCAAGTGTTCTAGGCTCTAACTCCTCATCCCACCTCTTCACCTACACTGTCTACTACCCAAGGTGAGCTTCATACCCCTCTTTTTGATGTTTTTCATGGTTTTGGGGGAGGATACAAGTCAAGGTTTTGTTTGAATCTAGTTATACTTGCTTGTTAGACATGTATACAAAGTTATATGTGTGTTATATCTTTGAAAACTACATGTGAAATAGTTTCTTGAGTTCGAAAATTTGGGAAGATTTAAGTGGTTAAACCATAATACCCTAATGATGGAATGAATCAAAACTAGTATGTTTACAATATATGATGTTACAAGTTTTATGACAAAAACTCCAAAGGGTTTCCTAAAAATTTACTCAAAACCAAATTGATGAACAAAATAATTGAAAGCGGTTAGAAAATGGAAATAATAATACTTTTGGGGGACCATTTTCGGCCATACGAAAATATAAAGATTATTTTTGGACTATAGGATAAATTTGGGAAATTATTGAACATCTCAATTTTTAAAGGACCAAAAATGAAATTTTGGATAAACGAAGGCCTTTTTGAATATTTGCATAAATATAAGCCTAAAATGAACCTTTTAGAAGGAATGGGCCATTTTTACACATTTCACCAAGTTGTGGCTACTTATGACAACTTTTGGCAAATATGGGTCTTATTTGATACTATATAAAAAGAAGGGCCATTTTTGTCAATACCGATAATATTTGGTCATTTTTGATAAATATGATTCCAAATGGAGTATCCTCAATAAACGAAAAAGATAAATCTAGTCAACGAGTATAACTATTGTTACTTATTTAATAAATAATGGATTTTCACGATTCGCTCAAAAACCTGTTAGTATTCTAGTCAGACGAATCTCCACGGTACCTATATATATATATATATATATATATATATATATATATATATATATATATATATATATATATATATATATATATATATATATATATATTAGTGTACATCTAAAGTCCTGTAAAGAGTTATAACCAGAGGCTCCTGGAAGGAGAACGGGTATTTGTGTATAGATCTATACGGGGTTGACACCTCGTACCTTCGTTGTTCGCTACAGCTAGACCAGCCAGTCTAGGGTGACAAATGTCTTTAATCAAACGCGGGCGCTTGAGAAACGCCAAGACAGGCCTCCGTCATATTAGTATGGTTATAACGACTCACTTAGAATATAACAGTGAATTGTTTAGAAATAAACATAAGTTACACCTTTCGACTATAATAACGATTGTTTAGATACCTTAAACAAAGTTTTACCACACAAGTATTAGGTTTTTAATAGTACTACTTTACACATTCAGAAAATATAGGATTTTCTGGGGAAACGATTTTATACGATTTTGAAAACGATAAACTAACACCCACAAGCAACTATACTTGATTGAAAACAAGACTTACAACTATTTTGATAAGAAAATATTGGATTTTCTGGTTTTCCAACTAACACAGATTTTTATACAAAATACTTATGAACTCACCAACATATTTTATGTTGACGCTTTCCAAACGACTTGTATTCTCAGGAAATCAGTAAGCAGGTTTGTGAGCCGCGGATGCTGAATTATTTTGATGTATTTTGTAACTTACTCACCATTGTTTCTTTTGTGTAATTCTGTAACACCCATAAAATTTAAGCCAATTTAAAACATTTTCACCCATTCAAAAACCATTAAGTTATTACAACTTGTTTTCAAAATAGTTTAAACATCAGAGTATCCCCATAACCAAATCACAAAATCATGAAATTTGTGGAGCGTTACGATCACGCCTTTGCCTTGCCACGATCACCTGATGTACCTGAAACAATAAACTGAAAACCGTAAGCTCGAAAGCTTAGTGAGTTCCCCCAAAATACCCGAACACACATAACCATACACATACAATAATGAACAACATACTATGGGTCCAATCAACCTTCCGGTTGGAATACCCCTGACCCTCAACCATCGGGTTGGAATGCCTACATACTACGAGCCCAATCATCCTGCCGGGATGGAATACTCTCGGCCCACAACCATCGGGTTGGAATGCCCATACCCCTATACGTATAACAATAACTACTATGGGTCCAATCATCTCGCAAGATGGAATACCCCAGGCCCCTCAACCATCGGGTTGGAATGCCAACATACTATGAGTCTAATCATCCTACCGGGATGGAATACTCTTGGCCCACAACCATCGGGTTGGAATGCCTAACTTCCTATACATACAATAACTACTACTATGGGTCCAGTCATCCCTCAGGATGGAATACCCCAGGCCCTCAACCATCGGGTTGGAATGCCAACCTACTACGAGTCTAATCATCCCACCTGGATGGAATACTCCTGGCCCTCAACCATCGGGTTGGAATGCCCCTACACTAGCAAACATGCACGCATAACAGGCAACCACATAACACTCTACAGAACCAACATACTGGGGCCCTATCATCCTACCGGGATGGAATACCCTCTACTACTGCTCAACACGTGCACATATAGACAGTCAGACCAACTACAGGTCACTAAGCATAGCCACATCCAATCTACCAGAATACCGACCTAACAGAGCATACCATCACATAGCCATCCTATCTACCAGGATACTGATCTAAGAGAGCATACCATCATATAACCATCCTGTCTACCAGGATACTAATCTAACATAGCATACCATCATATAACCATCCTATCTACCAGGATGCCAACTAACATATCACAACAATAACTATCTCAAATAACAAATCAAAGGGCCGGCCTTGGTGCCTTAGACCCTTGGGTATAGTGAGGATAACTCACCTGAAGAACCGAACCGCGAAAGCACACTCCCGAAGCACTACTGTAAACCCCAACACCTATTGCCATCAATGGACCATTGACATAAATAATCAATTACCATAACACCCATGAAGGTCAAAGTCAAAGTCCAGGCCAAAGTCAAACTTCATGACTGACTCTACTCGCCGAGTCAAACCGTTGACTCGTCGAGTCCTTATACTCTGAAAACTCTTAGAACACGACTCAACTCGCCGAGTCACCCCAAGACTCGTCGAGTCCAACGATCTCCGAGTCCCATCCTGCTCAACTCACCGAGTCACCTCCCGACTCGCTGCTTCGAGGTTTAACCAGAAGAGATTGGCGTTCTGCGACCACACTCGCCGATTCCAAGAACAGACTCGTCGAGTCCAAGGCAATCTTCAATAGACTCGTCGAGTTGTTCTTCCAACTCGCCGAGTCCATGCACATGTTCATACAACTCGTCGAGTACACCCATGTGACTCGCCGAGTCTCTCCAGTTCTCAATCCATACAGTGGCTTTTCGAACCATGCAGGGGCTCCAATCCATAGATCTACTCTTCTACAGTCTAACCCTCACATAAAGTGCCAAACTTTACGTGAAACCAAGGAGATATAGGCTCAAAACACTCTAGGGATAGGGTTAAGGACTAGGGGGCTTCACCAACAACTCTTAGACAGGAGCTTTATGACATTTTGGACCATTACAAGCCTAGATCTGAGGTAGCAACCTCATATCTAAGCCTCTAACTCGAAATAGCTCTCAATCATACCAAAAATGCCCCAAATCTCAAATGATAAAAGATCAAGATGCAAAAGATCCCAAGCAACAGATTATTACCTCCAATATAAGCTCCGACTGAAGTAGATCTCGGATCTACACCACTCCTTTGCAGCAAGCCTCTTGATCTTCAAGCCCCTTTCCAAGATTTCCTCCTCCAAAGCTTTATCCTCTTTATTAATGGAGGCTCACTCGATTTAGGGTTTCTGGATCTCAAAAGAGTAGTAAAGAGGCTAGGGTTTTCTCTCTACAGCACCAACTCGTCGAGTCCAAGCCGCCGACTCGGCGAGTTGGCCACTTAAAACGCGACAGAATCCCGCTCCGACTCGGCGAGTAAGCAGACCTACTCGTCGAGTCCCTTCTTTTATTTACACTTTTGGCCCTTCATTGAACTTCTGAAATTTCGGGATGTTACAAATTCAAAAACATAAACATGATGTAAAACAATGTAAGTTCGATATATTGATGTATGATGTTTGGATTTGCTATGTTTCATTTATATTCAATTGTTATGATACTACACAATGAAGTCACCCGCCTCCGGACGTTTCCGCCGTCTGGTCCAGGGGTGTGACAGATTGGTATCAGAGCATTGTTTATAGTGTACTAGTATATCTAGCCATACGAGATATAAAACTATAAATACAATGGGACTAAAACACACTCTGACTAAAAGTATACATACTTGCTAGAACCGTATCATAACAAAACAAAACAAAAGAACTCAAAGGTTGAACACTACAGTCAAACCTGGACAGTTATGTAATCATATCTAGAATAAATATAGCCTGATCAACTATATTTATTTGAGATATGACCAGCATGTGTTTGGGAGTGGTAGTGGTGTGCAACAAGTCTAAAAATTCTCAACTCGTTATCCCGAAAGTTTAAGAACCAAACCTAACCAATTAAAAATACTATAGGAGTATTTTGTCGCTTCGAAAATTTTCTACACTCCTTTTATGCCCTATTCTCGTATAGACGACATGGCAGGATTTCATTTGCCAGGTGATCCCTATTTCCCTAATCAGGGAAATGGAGGGTGGATCGAGGAAGACCACGAGGAAGAACCCATGGAAGAACTCGTGGAAGATGACATCAATGAAGAATAAAAAGAAAAGGATGATGTGTCGGACGCTGAGTCCGAAGTCATCGACCCTCATTACGTCAACAGGGTACCTCCACATCGTCTGGGCCCCTATAGACCTATGCCTCCATGGGCTCATGACATCGAGAGATGGAGAAGGCATTAACAACAACCACCTCCTTATGGGATGGAGCAAAGATTCTACGACCTTCGTCAGGGAGGACCCACTGACCGCGCTCTTCCGGTCGTGGTCCGAAGAATCGGAGACATCGGCGATCAGGCTCAAGTGACCGCCGATCAGATGGTGCAGATGAGAGCTGCCTTGGAACAAGCAAATCCTCGCATCCAGGACCTTGAACGAGGCCATGTTCCAATGGAGCGCTTGATTGAAGACCTTACCGCTGCACGAGCAGAGGTGAGAGAATATCAGGTGCGACATGCTACTCTGGAGGAGAGGGTGAGTATCGTTGAGTGTTGACTAGCTGAACTGCAGGGTGCATCGTCGTCGTCAGTCGCACCATCGAATGCTCCTCACCGCAAGTAGAACCCGTTTCACTTGCTGCCGTTAACCACAGAACTCTCTTTTGCTTATGAATGTAGGATTAACTCTAAAAACTAAGTAACCACCCTCCTAGTCAAATCTATATGCTAGCAGACTTTGTTTCCTCTATGTACCGAATGCATTTCGAAGGAAAATTTTCATGTGTGTACTAAGAAACTAGCATTAATGAACCAGTTCTGTGTTTTATTTGAGATGTATCTGGTATGTTCTCTACTATTGGTTAAATGTCGCGTAAGCAAACCATCACAACCTCTAAACACTCACTGATATCCGAAATCACTATATACTCATTATCCTTCTGTTCCATGACAGAAAAATGCCGAGGAGACCAATCCGTAAGAATAACAACACAGCACCACCACTACCACCTCTGCCAGATATGATTACGCAGCCTTCCAAGCAACAGTTTCCGCTGCAGTGACCGCGGCTCTAGCCCACATTCAAACTGGAAACAACGGTGGTGGGAATGGTCAAGGGACGGGAAGCTCCCACCAAGGGATGAATCAAGAGCCTGCAAAGGTCTTCTCCTACAAGGACTTTTCCAATGCAATACCCCGCACTTTCAACGGGACTGAGAGGAGTCATAGCTTTGAAACGATGGATCGAGAAGGTTGAGTCGTTATTCGATATTTGCGAATGTCCGAAGGGGAGTAAAGTGAAATTTGCGGCCTGTACATTCATCGACCAGTCCTTGTCATGGTGGAACGGTCACATTGAGGCCATGACACTTTCCGTTGCGAAAGCCATGTCCTGGGAAGAACTAAAGGAGATGTTAATCGCTGAGTACTGCCCCCGAGGGGAGGTACAAAAGCTCGAACAAGAATTGTGGAACCTTACGGTGCAAAACTCGGACATTGACGCATACATATCGAGATTTAGCGAACTAGCTCTCTTGTGTCCTGGTATGATTACGTCCAAGGGAAAGAAGGTCGAACGATTCATCTGGGGGTTGACGCCTCCCATTCAAGGTAATGTGATTGCCTCGAAACCTGAGACCTACGATAGTGCAAAGCGCCTAGCCAAGAAGCTTTATGATCACAGCGACAAGAAGAGTACCAAAGTGAACGAGGGAGAAAACAAGCAAGAGGGAGGAAGCAAGAAAAATTTGGAGAACAAGCAGAAAAGGGGACATATATCAGGGTCGTCCCAGAAAACACAGACAGTGGCGGTCCATTCTGTTACCGCTCCAGCCGCACCAGCTCCACCCGCCCCCGCCTGAACCACAACAGCGCCAGCCAAGTCATACGCGGGTTCCAATCCCAAATGTTACAAGTGTAACTACCACCACTTTGGGGCATGCAAGGACTTCCACTGCATCAACTGCAATCGAAAAGGACATATTGTCTGATATTGCAAGATGCCCCCACAACAAAACAAGCAGCCCACTGACAACAACGCCGGAGCCAGCCGTGCATGTTACGGATGCGGAGAAACCGACCACTTTAAACGCAACTGCCCCAAGAACAACAATCAGAATGCAGGGAAAGTCCTAGCTATGGGACAGGGAGAGGCAGTGCAAGATCCAACCATGGTGACTGGTACGTTTCTCCTCAACAACTCTTATGCGTGCGTTTTATTTGATAGTGGTGCTGAGCGGAGTTTCGTAAGTCACAAATTTAAACACCTACTCAATCAAACACCCCACAAATTGAACGAAACTTTCACGGTCGAAATGGCCAATGGTAAAATAGAATCAACCAACGATATCTACGTAGGGTGCACATTAGCATTAAATAATCACTCCTTCCCAATCAATTTGATGCTTGTTAATATTAGGAGCTTTGATGTGATTGTTGGCATGGATTGGTTAAGCCCCCACCATGCTGAAATTATGTGCCACGAGAAGGCCGTTCGCCTTCACCTTCCCAACAACGAAACCCTAATAGTTTATGGCAATAAACCCGGCGCAAACCTCTGACGCATTTCTTGCATCCAAGCACAAAAGTGCTTGCATAAAAAGAATCACGCCTTTATTGCTCATGTTGTGGATAAAACAAAGGAGGAGAAAAACATTAACGATATTCCAGAAGTACGTGATTTTCCCGACGTATTTCCTGAGGATTTCCCAGGAATACCCCCCGAGCGTCAGGTTGAGTTTCGATCGATCTTGTACCTAGAGCCACTCCAATCGCCAAATCACCTTATAGATTAGCTCCTGCCGAAATGCAAGAGTTATCTAGCCAACTAAGCGAACTTCTCGACAAAGGATTCATCAGGCCGAGCTTTTCACCTTGGGAAGCTCCGGTCCTGTTTGTCAAAAAGAAAGACGGATCTTTCAGGCTGTGCATCGACTACCGGGAGTTAAACAAGCTTACTGTCAAGAATCGATACCCACTCCCTCGAATCGATGATCTATTTGACCAGCTCCAAGGAGCCAGCTACTTCTCCAAGATAGATTTGAGGTCCGGATACCATCAACTAAGAGTCCGAGAGGAGGATATTCCGAAGACTGCCTTCCAAACCCGTTATGGGCATTTTGAATTCATAGTCATGCCTGTTGGCCTCACAAATGCACCTGCAGCCTTTATGGACCTGATGAACCGAGTCTGTCGGCCGTTTCTCGAAAACTTCGTGATCGTCTTCATCGATGGTATGCTCGTTTACTCTAAGAGTGAGGAAGAGCACAGCCAACACTTACGACAGATTTTGGAAACGCTAAGGGCGGAGAAGCTATATGCCAAATTTTCCAAATGTGAATTCTGGATTCGCAGAGTGGAATTCTTGGGTCATGTAGTCAGTGAAGAAGGAATACATGTGGACCCTACCAAGATCAAAGCTATTGAGGGTTGGACAACTCCAAGAACCCCAACCGAAATCCGATAATTTTTAGGTCTTGCTGGTTATTACCGAAGGTTCATCCAAAAATTTTCCAAAATCGCCAAGCCTCTCACCACTCTCAACCAGAAGGGCGTACCCTTCCATTGGAATGACAAGCAAGAAATTGCCTTCCAAACCCTGAAACAAGCCCTCTGAAGTGTCCTAGTGTTGTCCTTGCCAGAGGGAACGAAAGATTTGGTAGTATATTATGATGCTTCTAATCAAGGGTTAGGCTGTGTGCTTATGCAGCGCAGAAAGGTGATAGCTTATGCATCTAGGCAACTGAAAACCCATGAAGTAAACTATACCACCCACGACCTCGAGCTTGGAGCTGTGGTCTTCGCCCCGAAGATTTGGAGGCACTACCTATATGGTACAAAGTGCACCATTTTCACAGACCACAAGAGCCTTCGGCACATTCTGAATCAAAAAGAATTGAATATGAGACAACGGAGATGGGTCGAGCTGATAAACGACTATGAATGCGAGATCAAGTACCACCCAGGCAAGGCTAACGTGGTAGCAGATGCCTTAAGCCGAAAGGAATACTCGAGCCGCCGAGTAAAGACGCTGACAATGACCATCCATTCCCATCTATCCTCACAAATCAAGGAGGCTCAGCAGGAAGCCTTGAAACCGGAGAATGTCGTCAATGAAGCATTGCGCGGAATGGAAAAGAATCTAATGATCAAAGAAGATGGAGCCTATTACCTTATGGACCGAATCTGGACACCGAAATTTGGTGGGTTCCGAGACGTGATAATGAATGAGGCCCACAAAACAAGGTACTCTATCCATCCGGGTTCCGATAAGATGTACCTGGATATCAAACAACATTATTGGTGGCCAAATATGAAAGCGGAGATCGCCACTTATATGGGGAAGTGTCTCACTTGTGCCAAAGTTAAGGTGGAATATCAGAAGCCTTCAGGTCTACTTCAACAACCCGAAATACCCAAGTGGAAATAGGAGAGGATAACAATGGATTTTATAACCAAATTACCCAAGACGGCAGATGGTCTGGATGCTATCTGGGTGATTGTTGACCGACTAACAAAATCCGCCCATTTTCTGCCAATAAAAGAGACGTACAAGATGGAAATACTAACACGAATATACCTGAAAGAGGTAGTGAGACTCCATGGGTTGCCCATATCAATCATCTCCGATAGAGATAGCAGATTCACCTCTCATTTTTTGCAGTCGCCCCAGAAATCTTTGGGAACCCAACTAGATATGAGCACTGCCTACCACCCTCAGACCGATGGCCAAAGCGAGCGAACCATTCAAAATCTAGAAGACATGCTTCGAGCATGAGTAATGGACTTTGGAAAAGC
The DNA here is from genome assembly GCF_052849685.1 of Lactuca virosa. Classification (NCBI taxonomy): domain Eukaryota; kingdom Viridiplantae; phylum Streptophyta; class Magnoliopsida; order Asterales; family Asteraceae; genus Lactuca; species Lactuca virosa. The sequence goes on along the minus strand of NC_136430.1, from coordinate 225,503,860 downwards.
TTGGAATATTCACCTGCCCCTAATCGAATTCTCATACAAGAACAACGACCACACGAGTATAGGAGTCGCTCCCTTTGAGGCCTTGTATGGCCGAAAGTGCAGATCGCCCCTCTGTTGGGCTGAGGTGGGAGACACCCAGCTGGCAAAAGGGCAGACGCCCAACAGTACACTCACTGGACCCGAGATTATTCGAGAAACCACAGAAAAGATAGTCCAAATCCGAGCACGACTCCAAGCATCGCGAGACCGACAAAAGAGTTATACAGATAAAAGGCGTAAGCCTCTGGAACTAACATCACCAATGAACCATATGGCCCATATGTTACCATCACACTATAAGCAAGTACCACCCAATGAACATCACCAATCACCCATATGTTATCCATGGATCTTACCATGACACTATAAGCAACTACCACCCAATGAACATCACCAATGACCCATATGGCATCCATGGGTCTTACCATGACACTATAAGAGAGTACCACCCAATTCACATCACCAATGAACCATATGGCATCCATTGTTCTTACCATGACACTGTAAGCAACTACCACCCAATGAACATCACCAATTACCCATATGGCATCCATTGGTCTTACCATGACTCTATAAGCAACTACCACCCAATGAACATCACCAATGACCCATATGTCATCCATGGGTCTTACCATGACTTTATAAGCAAGTACCACTCAATGAACATTATCTATGAACCATATAGCATCCATTGGTATTACCTTTACACTATAAGCAATTACCATCCAATGAACATCACCAATGAACCATTTGACATCCATGGATTACCATGACACTATAAGCAATTACCACCCAATGAACATCACTAATGACCCTTATGGAATCCATTGATCTTATTATGACACTATAAGCAACTACCACCCAATGAACATCACCAATGACCAATATGTCTTCCATGGGTATTACCATGACACTATAAGCAAGTACCACCCAATGAACAACAACAATGACCCATATGGCATCTATTGGTCTTACCATGACACTATAAGCCACTACCACCCAATGAACATCGCCAATGAACCATATCGCATCCATTGGTTTTACCATGACACTATACGCAACTACCACCCAATGAAAATCACCAATGAAACATATGTCATCCATGGGTATTACCATGACACTATAAGAAACTACCACCCAATGAACGTCACTAATGACCCATATGGTATCCATTGGTATTACTATGACACTATAAGCAGCTACCACCCAATGAACATCACCAATGACCCATATGGCATCCATTGGTCTTACCATGGCACTATATGAATCTACCACATAATGAACATCACCAATGACCCATATGTCATCCATGGGTCTTACCATGACACTATAAGCAACTACCACACAATGAACATCACCAATCACCCATATGGCATCCGTTGGTCATACCATTACACTATAAGCAACTACCACCCAGTAAACATAACCAATGACCCTAATGTCGTCCATGGCTCTTTCAATGACACTATAAGCAACTACCACCAAATAGACATCACCAATGACCCATATGCCATCCATTAGTCTTACCATGACACTATAAGAAACTACCACATAAACAATGACCCATATATCCTTTATGGGTCTTACCTACTACCACCCAATGCACATGACCAATGACACATGTGTCATCCATGGGTCTTACATCTTTAATAAATTGGTATTGACTACTTCCATCTATATTCAATAAGACTGTCACAGCTGGAAATTTCCAAGTCTAGAAACCAAGCCAAAGGAGTCCCGTACATGTAATATGTGTATCTATGCTAGTATTATGTCTTGGTAATGTAGTGTTTTGAGAATTATACTACCCTAAAGCCTCCTAAGTTGATGAAAACAATAAGAAGTTTAAGCTATGTCAAAAATGAACACATAAACAAGTATATTAAGAGTCATACACATACCTAGACCATGAACATTCCCGTAGAAAGAACTTAGGCCGTGAACTACTTCCCATAATCTACTTTAGGTCGTAAAGCCCCTTAAGTCACCAAACTTTGACCATAAACACCAATACAGGCCACTATAGGCCGTAAACCTTTCCCCATGATTCCTTTTTGGCCGTAAACCCCTTAAGGGATTTCATTTAGGCCGTAAACCATAGTTTATGGTCCATTTGGACCGTGAACCTCCTCCAATTCAATGGTGTTCACGGTGGGTGCAAGTTGTAATGCGTAGATTTCCAATACAAAACTCCGTTATTCATGCATTACCCAACAGTAATCAAAGTCAACATCTTATCAATCCCTTATCCCATATTAGGGACCGTGAACCCCATTTTCTCATTCCACAACTCACATTTTGCATTCTGTAAACCACGAAAAATCTCCCAAGGCTTCATCCAAGTTCCAGGAACCCTTCTCTTCATCAATCCTCCTAAGTTCTTGTAAGTGCTTTATGTCTAGCAAAGTTCTCATACAATTAGCTATTTTAAATTCCAACTCACACATAAATTATGTGTCTATAATCTTATACTAGCTAAAATTCTCAAGAGGATCATCCCACACTTCAAGTGTTCTAGGCTCTAACTCCTCATCCCACCTCTTCACCTACACTATCTGCTACCCAAGTTGAGCTTCATACCCCTGTTTTTGATGTTTTTCATGGTTTTGGGGGAGGATACAAGTCAAGGTTTTGTTTGAATCTAGTTATACTTGCTTGTTAGACATGTATAATAAGTTATATGTGTATTATATCTTTGAAAACTCCATGTGAAATATTTTCTTGAGTTCGAAAATTTGGGAAGATTTAAGTGGTTAAACCATAATACCCGAATGATTGAAAGAATAAAAACTAGTATGTTTACAATATATGATGTTACAAGTTTTATGACAAAAACTCCAAAGGGTTTCCTAAAAATTTACTCAAAACCTAATTGATGAACAAATTAATTGAAAGTGGTTAGAAAATGGAAATAATAATACTTTTGGGGGACCGTTTTCGGTTATATGAAAATATAAAGATTATTTTTGGACTATAGGATAAATTTGGGAAATTATTGAACATCTCAATTTTTAAAGGACCAAAAATGAAATTTTGGATAAACGAGGGCCTTTTTGAATATTTGCATAAATATAAGCCTAAAATGAACATTTTTGAAGGAATGGGCCATTTTTACACATTTCACCAAGTTGTGGCTACTTATGACAACTTTTGGCAAATATGGGTCTTATTTGATACTATATAAAAAGAAGGGCCATTTTTGCCAATACCGATAATATTTGGTCGTTTTTGATAAATATGATTCCAAATGGATTATCCTCAATAAACGAAAATGATAAATCTAGTCAACGAGTATAACTATTGTTATTTATTTAATAAATAATGGATTTTCACGATTCGCTCAAAAACCTGTTAGTATTCTAGTCAAACGAATCTCCACAGTACCTATATATATATATATATATATATATATATATATATATATATATATATATATATATATATATATATATATATATATATATATTAGTGTACATCTAAAGTCCTGTAAAGAGTTATAACCAGAGTCTCCTGGAGGGAGAACGGGAATTTGTGTATAGATCTATACGGGGTTGACACCCCGCACCTTCGCTGTTCGCTATAGCTAGACCGGCCAGTCTAGGGTGACAAATGACTTTAATCAAACGCGGGCGCCTGAGAAACGCCAAGACAGGCCTCCGTCATATTAGTATGGTTATAATGACCCACTTAGAATATAACAGTGAATTGTTTAGAAATAAACATAAGTTACACCTTTCGACTATAATAACGATTGTTTGGATACCTTAAACGAAGTTTTACCACACAAGTATTAGGTTTTTAATACTACTATTTTACACATTCAGAAAATATAGTATTTTCTATGGAAAACGATTTTATACGATTTTGAAAACGATAAACTAACACCCACAAGCAACTATACTTGATTGGAAACAAGACTTACAACTATTTTGATAAGAAAATATTGGATTTTCTGGTTTTCCAACTAACACAGATTTTTAAACAAAATGTTTATGAACTCACCAACATATTTTATGTTGACGCTTTCCAAACGACTTGTATTCTCAGAAAATCAGTAAGCAGGTTTGTCAGCCGCAGATGCTGAATTATTTTGATGTATTTTGGAACTTACTCACCATTGTTTCTTTTGTGTAATTCAAAAACATAAACATGACGTAAAACAATGTAAGTTCGATATATTGATGTATGATGTTTGGATTTGCTATGTTTCATTTATATTCAATTGTTATGATACTACACAATGTCATCCATGGGTCTTACAATGACACTATTAACAACTACCACCCATATGTCATCCATTAGTCTTACCATGACACTATAAGTAACTACCACATGAACAATGACCCATATATCCTTTATGGGTCTTACCTACTACCACCCAATGCACATGACCAATGTTACATGTGTCATCCATGGGTCTTACATCTTTAATAAATTGGTATTGACTACTTTCATCTATATTCAATAAGACACACAAATGTACTTGCTCCTACATTTTTTATATTTTTTATATTAATTATAGCTTTATAAAATGTAAATATTTCATAAAATTTATTATATTTTTTTAATGTACATCTATTAATTATATATTTTTATAATACAATGTTAATATTTTTAAAAAAGGTAATTGTTAATTATGCCTTGGAGCCAAAAATTCGACGAATATTTTGAAGTCATCACTAATTGTCGATTTGGTTTCCTAATTTTACGATCCTCAACCTATTGTGTCATCAGTTGGCAATCAAAATTTTAAATTGCTTCACTTTCTATGCCAAAAAAAATCAAGAACACTCTCCAAATTAACAGGTGCCAACCAAACTTTGAAGTTTTTTCGACAAAAATTTTGAATTCAACACACCATGCCGATCATGAACCTACTTATTATTTCTTCTGAAATGAGATTTCGTAAGAAGCTTTTTACACCATTACCAAATATTCGATCCTTTCCTAAAACCATAACCAAAGAGCTTTATTTTTTCTTACTAATCTATCTTGTCAATAATCATGGTACCTTTGGCTGATAATGCAGACATTACAACATAGGAGGATCTAGAATATAACTCAGAGGAGGAAGTTGAAGATGATGCTGCAAACGGCGACATAGTGGTGACAAATGTAGTTAAGAGAGGTATAACCAGGCTACATAAGTTTCACACTCCGTATGGTAAACGTGTAAAGACCCCTCTCACAATCGACGAAATGGGTAGGATATCAAGGACAAACCGACCAGTGATTGCTAGTTTTTGGGAGACCTGGTTCGTAAGCGTATAGGTTTAAAAGTTCTATCCTGGAAGAAAGCGGAGTTCCCATCAAGAGACAACCTATGGAGTGAAATCACGGTTTTGAACACATTATGTATGTTGTCCTTAATTATGCATATATGCATTTACATTATGTCCAAATATTAACAGCATTGTGTTACATTTTGCAGCAATATTTTGATCTAGACAACACATTAAGAAATTCGATAATGCATCGTCTTGGTCAACTTCTAAAGAATTACATAAGGAAACTTCAAGAAAGATACATATTGCCCGACAAAGAAACACCTACAGCACCTAAGCCAACGAATGAAGTCCATGCAAGGTATACATCAACTATTGAGGGCTCACATTGGGCCGCTTTTGAAGCACATACAAACTTTGAGGCATACAAGGTTTAAGTCATTTCTATAGATTTGATTATTTTCAGTCCATATATAAGTCAAAGTATTGTGTTGGCATGTAAACGTTGTATTTTTTATCTTCCATTGTGGTTAGGCGAAGTCAGAAGCAACAAAAAAAACACATGAGAAGTCTGTTTATAACCATAGGATAGGAAGAGGTGGATACATACGTGTGAAAGAGAAGATGGTAACAAAAATGGTTATTTTTTGTTAATAGCACCATACTTTAGTTTATGTTTGTTTAACTTTATTAATTATCAGTTTAATGATTATAAGATCAAAGCCAAAAAAATTGAACCAGATGAAGAGCCCTCCCGTTGTATGATGTGGTTGAAGGGGAGGCTAAAGAAAGATGGAAAATATGAAAATGATGAGGTTAGAGATAAACTAGTAAGTTTGACTGTAAATTTGGTTTTGATTTAAATGATGTTTAATTTATATGTAATTATTTTAATATTTCCTTACTTTATGCAGAAAACAACTGACGACCAGATCAAAGACGGGACCTTACAAGTTGACCATGGCACTGATGCCACGACAGTTGTGTTTGGAAAGACAAGGGAGGTTACTCAAGAGGAGTGGGAAGTCGAGTGACATACAACATGTATTTTGATCTTCCTCAAACCAAATCATTAGACGCAAGAGGTGCATTACTTGAACATCAACTTGAAATTGAGAGACGGGAGTGTGAAAACGAGAGACGTGAATGTGAAGAGAAAGACAGACGGGAGTGTGATGCAAAAGACAAAGAAATCAAGGACTTGAATGCCAATATGGCACAAACACAAGGAATGATTTCTCTTTTGGTGAGTCAATTAGCTGCCCGCAGGGTGGAATTAGATCCAAATGGACATTAACATCATTGGTAAGTATTAAAACTTTTCAATTACATGCTTTTAATTAATTATTTATGCCTGTCATAGGAAGTTTAAATATATAAGTAACTTGTTTCACGTGTTTTATATATACGTAGGAAATTCAAAAGTTTGTGATGGGTATAAATACACCGAAACAAAAACAAAACACAACTCCAAGTTCAGAGTCTCAATCGCGAATGTGTCTCCAATAGTAACACCAAAAGTATGTATATCCATCAACATGTTCATACATTATTTACTTTTTTAACACCCGAATCCAAGGTATTTCGCATTTTAACCCTTGATATTAAATTAATTTGCAAATTTGGTCCCAAGGGGTGTAAAATGAAGCTTTGAGGGGGACGTGCGTACACTGGGCGTACGTCTAGTGCACTGGGCGTACGTCATCCCGAGACAAACCCTAATTTTTAGGGTTTGGACCATATTTAAGCAACATTATGACCCATGATTCCCTTATTTCCCAGCCTCCATTACCATTTGAGCCTCATTTTGAAACCATAACCCATATAGAGAAGATTTGACCTCTTTTGTGTGTTTTAGTGTATGTTGGCGAACCTTGAGGAAGAAGAAACTTGAAGAAGGAGATTTAATCAAGGGAGATACTGTAGATCCATATTCCAATCATCATTTCCAACTTCATTGAGGTATAAATCTTGGAACTTGCTCATTGTATGCTTAGATCTAGTTATTATGGACTTTTGTTCACTTTTTAGTCCCATGAATGATATCTAGTGGGATTCTTCCACACCAGAAGTTAGGAGTTGCTTCTCTTGATGTTTCTGAGGTCCCTTGTCTATAAATTTAGAATCTTGATGGTTAAGGATCAACCATGCATGTGTTTATGTCCATTTGGTGAAAGTTGGATGCTACATCTAGGGTTTGAGTTTCATTGATCCATGCAAAGGCTCCAAGTTAGTTACTTTATGGATTAAGACGTTCCCTAAGGCTTGGATATTAAGTTTGGATGTCTGGTTGTAAGCACTAAGTGATTAATGGAAAAGGTGCTTAATAGGTGTGTACGTTGGGCATACACAATCATACGTTTTGCGTACCCGCTCGAGCCTCGGATCAGGCAAACTACTGTTGGGTCAAAATTTGGTTTATACTTTGCTTTTCTAGGCAATTGCGTTTTCTGTAATGTAATATATGATTGCGGTTGTGTTTACGGCCGTGAACTGGTTCACGGCCGTGAACATGTTCACGACCCATGTTCCCCACATATATATATATATATATATATATATATATATATATATATATATATATATATATATATATATATATATATATATATATATATATATATATATATATATATATATATATATAGGTGTTAGGGGTGAGGAGAGGTTGATGAGTGTACGGCCAAGAGAGAGAGAGAGAGAGAGAGGAGCTTAAGTGTGTGAAATCCAAGGTGTTTTAGAGAGAGAAGAACTAGTGTGTGAATCTTGTGTATTGTTCATCATTCCAATCTTGAATACATCAGAGATTCATATTATTCTTCTTCTCCTTCTTCTCTATTTTGATCCAATTGATTGGGATTCCGCACCATCAATTGGATCTGATTGATACACAAGCAGATTTGAGACTTACAACTGGTATCAGAGCTTGGATTGTATCAATCAATTTTTGCAGATCTGGAGCGTATTTGATCTTATTTTTGAAGGATTTTTGCGTTTTTGGATAGCTCCTTGCAAAATAAGGTGGGTTTGTTCTTTGTGTTTTTGATAAAAACGGCTTTTTGATCGAGTTTTGAAGCAAAAAGATGTGAAAAACGCTGTTTTTCACGTCATCTGAAGCAGTGTTCAAGGCCCGGAAGAAGGGTTCACGGCCCCGATTCCAAAGAAGCTTTCACGGCCCAACTCGTTTGCGGTCCTCGGAGTTCACGGTCCTCGGGTTCACGGTCGGCCTCGCGTTCACGGTCTTCGCCTCGCACGATCACGGTCAGCTTTGTTTACGGTCAGCAGCCTCGTGTGTCCAGCTTCGACGGCTTCAAAAGGAGGCTCATTAAAAAAAAATTGGGGCTTGCTATGATTCGAACTCGCGCCATCTACTTCATCAGCCAAGCGCCATACCAGTTGGACTAGGAAGCCTCATGTTACTTTCCTCCCGGATTTAATTCAAAAGGACTTCTTATTTCGGTTTCTAGTTTCGCATTTTTTACTCTTTTAGCCCAAAATTAAAATTTTCAAATTTTAAAACTTCATTTTCAACCAAAAATTTTGGCTTTTATTTTTTGACTTTTATTTTTGACTTTTGACCTTAAATTTTTGACTTTGACTTTCAACTTTGACCTTTGACTTTAAACTTTGACTTTGACTTTAACTTTCAAATTTTCAAATTTAGTTTTTCGGTTTGACTTTTAAGTTTGACTTTTAAGTTTAACTTTTTTAAATTTGACTTTTGAGGTTTCAAGTCAAAGGGAATTTTTGGTAAACAATGAGTTCCTCAAAAATTCCGTTCAATGAAGTTTCTTGTTCTCAAACTTGCATTAAAACAATTAAATTTTTACGTGAACAAATTGAGTTGATAAAAAGAGAGAACGAGGACCTAAAATATGAGAAGTATGAACTTAAGAAAGACCCGAGACCATTAAAAGAGAAACTAGAGGCCAAAATAAATGACTTTAGAACCCTTCAAGAAGAATATAGCAACAAATGTGAAATTATAACTATATTAAGAGACAACTTGCCTCTGTGACTACCGAGCTTGACACGTTGAAAAACAAATTTAAAAATGCAGATTTTAATTTTAGAAAATTTGATGTGTCAAGTGAAGTAGTTGCGTCAATGATGGAAAATAGTTTGAAATTTAAAAATAACCAGCAAAAGGGTTTAGGGTATGATAAAGTTCATCCTCCTTTTAATCACACTTATCAGTTTAACCCTTTAACCAAAGAAGAAATTGAAAAAGAAGCACACCTTCAGTATGGCCAACCCCCTACACCAGCTTCAGTTAAGACTGAACAATCAGGGCCAACTGAGGGTGTTGAGATGAAAGATACTAATGTTTCTACTTCCTGTGCAGGTAAAGTAGCGGAAGATGAGAACAAGGAGAACCCTATTGAACAAACCAATGACTCCTTGAACTCTGAATTTGTTGCTTCTAACACAGTTGCTTCGAACAAACCTGCTATTGACAAATACAAGCCACCAAAGCAAATGAAACAGACGGTCTGCTGCAAGTGTGCTTGTGGGACAATCAGCGACAAGGCAAAGACATGCCACCAGGGGTAGGAAGAAACAACTCCTACGTGAAGAAGCAAACTTGCTTTCACTGTTGAACACCTGGACACATTCCCTGAAACTGTCCAAATCGCGCATACATTCCCTACTACGCACAAGGATGGCAAAATGCGCCAAGTGGGAGATACCCCAAAAGAAGCCCTTCGAGGCCAAAAGGCCAAGAATCAAATTCCCAAGGGCAAGAAGGGAATGCCAGCCAAGAAATCCAATCCAAGAGATGCTCCAGTGAAACCAAGACTGGTTAGGTCAAAGTCATCTCGAAGATCGGCTTCAAGTTCTGAAACAATTGTCGGGGCACCCATCGGATCGAACAAGAAATGGGTTAAACCCAACTACAGATGGGTACCAAAGGTTCAATCTCCCAAATCTCTTAATGCTTCTAACGTTTCTTCATCTTCTGTTTGTGATAAGCAGGATATGTCATGGGAGAGAGTTCCTTGCACAGGTGACAAAGGTCAACCGAGTTTCAAAATGGACTGGGTTCCCAAGACCAACTGATCCCGCTCTGTGCTAGAGCAGCTATGGAGGCATATCATCAGACTTCGGTTTGTTGATAGTGGCTGTTCCAGGCACATGATAGGAGGCATCTCTCAAATGAACAACACTCATAACTTTTTTTGAGAGTATGTATCCTTTGCAGGAAAGGAAGAAAGGAAGGGATCACTCATGGGGTCAGTGCTTAATGACATGAAGAATTTCCGGATCTGTTCTGAGATTATGCGTGCTGTTCTCAGACCTTCTGGATGCAAATTCAATCGGTGACTTACGGTTTGAGTTTTCTTCTCTATACTCCTGAGTTTATCTTAAACTGATTCGTTTTGAAGACAATTTTTATTTTCTTATATGTTTATCAGGAAGTGATATCAAGAAAGTGATAACGGGCAGTCTAAACATGTGTAAGGGACTGAATCTGAATTGTCTAGACTATGTGTTCAATGTGCTGGTAGGCACGAAGGATTTGACAGTGTGGATTTAGATAGGATTGTTTGGACTGACCATACGATGCTCGGGTAGATTGAGCAGTGAGATAAACACGGGAACCCACGGGATACACTAAATTAATATGCATCTAAAATAGTGGTTCAACTTTTCCTTGATGTACGGACTTATGTCCTTAATTCTGGTTCTGATAAGGCAACTGGGGGGTTCTGATAAAGTAGGTCTGTAGGAAATTATTTTCTTGCCTTCTATCTGTCAGTCATATGTTGCTTCCTCTACGTGATTGGAAGAGATCCGACCTGCAATGCAACATATGCAACTCTATTTCTATGCACCTCTTTATCTATGCAATTCTTTCTATCTGTTAGTCATATGTTGTCACCTCTGCGTGATTGAAATGATCCGACCTGGAACACATCATATGCAATATTCTACCTCTCAATCCTTCTATCCTAGTTAGCCATATGTTGTCCCCTCTGCGTGATTGAAAGAGATCCGACCTGGGACACAACATATGCACCTATTTCTAAATCTGACTTCCTCCTTAACAATTGTCTTTTCACCTAAAGTAAGGAGTTCTTTGGAAGTTCTTGATAACCAGGGTATATCAGGAAGTGGGGAACACGTCTAGTGCAACTAAAATTGAACCATTTAGAGGTTGTCTGTAGATCTCGCTGCTTAATTTAAGTGGACAACAATACCCATGGTCGTCGTCAGTTGAATGGTATATTTAGAAAAGTTTGTCAATATTCTTCGTGTTTAAGTGGACCACAATACCGGCAATTCACCAGATTTATTCATGAAGGTGAAGGTACTGAAAGACAAGTTAAGGCTGTCTCACAACTTTGATCCCAATTTTTTTTTTTTTTTGTTAAATTTGTTCATAGTTTTCCTCTATGCACAAATTTAGGGGGAGAACTAAAAATAAAAAAAAAAATCAAAAATCAAACAAAAATCTGAAATTTAAAAATCCAAAAATAGTGTTATTTCTGTTTTATTTCTTGTTCAGAAAAAATCAAAAATCCAAAAATATTTTTGTTTCTGTTTTAATTTTCAGAAAATATGAAAAATACAAAAATATTGTGTGCTAAGTTTTCTTTTAGTTTTGTTTTGTCTTGAAAAGTGAATTCAGATGTAGATGAGACTCATGGAGACTGTATCGAGATTTTCTGAGTCAAGGCTTCATCCGTGATCATCGAAGAATTCTCATTCGAATGAGCAAGAAATGAAGATTATTCTTTTAACATTCAATCCTTCAACCCCAGAAGCAAGGTGAAGCTGCACATGAAGATTATGTGACAGATTGCACTTAGCCTCCTCAATCAATTTGCTGTTATCTATGAACCTGCTGAAGTGATCCAGAAGATTATTTCTCTCTGATATTATCTCTGAAGATTCTCAAGCTGAAAGCGCTATCTTTCAAGAATCAGTACATCAAGCCTCCTCAACCGACGAGCGTTCAACGTCAAATTTTGATGAAAAGCCCAACTGCTCAAGATGAAGTCATTCATTGAAGATTCATCAAGTTCATCTTGAAGTTGTGAAGAATTTGAAGTTTAATGCTGAAGCCAAGCTCCCAATGAAGATTGACAAGAAAAGGCAGATACTTTTTAGGGGGAGCTTGTTGGGTCAATTAGAAAAGAGAGCTATAAACCAAGGGGGAGATTGGTGGGTCAAAACTTGGTTTATACTTTGCTTTTCTAGGCAATTGGATTTTCTGTAATGTAATATATGTTTGCGGTTGTGTTTACGTTCGTGAACTGGTTCACGGCCGTGAACCTGTTCACGACCCATGTTCCCCACATATATATAGGTGTTAGGGGTGAGGAGAGGTTGATGAGTGTACGGCCAAGAGAGAGAGAGAGAGAGAGAGAGGAGCTTAAGTGTGTGAAATCCAAGGTGTTTTAGAGAGAGAAGAACTAGTGTGTGAATCTTGTGTATTGTTCATCATTCCAATCTTGAATACATCAGAGATTCATATTATTCTTCTTCTCCTTCTTCTCTATTTTGATCCAATTGATTGGGATTCCGCACCATCAGTTGGATCTGATTGATACACAAGCAGATTTGGGACTTACAGCTACCGAGTACGATGGGAATACTTCTGATAAGCCTAGTCATGGGCTTTTATGGTTTGGGCCATATTTAGACTATTAGGGTTTTGGGTTTTGTTGGGCCAATAACCTTTCTGACTTTGGGCCATTGTTCACGACCCATGTTCCCCACATATATATAGGTGTAAGGGGTGAGGAGAGGTTGATGAGTGTACGGCCAAGAGAGAGAGAGAGAGAGGAGCTTAAGTGTGTGAAATCCAAGGTGTTTTAGAGAGCGAAGAACTAGTGTGTGAATCTTGTGTATTGTTCCATTCCAATCTTGAATACATCAGAGATTCATATTATTCTTCTTCTCCTTCTTCTCTATTTTGATCCAATTGATTAGGATTCTGCACCATCAATTGGATCTGATTGATACACAAGCAGATTTGGGACTTACAGCTACCCAGTACGATGGGCATACTTCTGATAAGCCTAGTCATGGGCTTTTATGGTTTGGGCCATATTTGGACTATTAGGGTTTTGGGTTTTGTTGGGCCAATAACCTTTCTGACTTTGGGCCATTGTTAGGCTTTGGGCCTTCTTGGGTTTGGCCCTATTTTGGGCCTTGGGTGTCCTTTATGAATTGGGCCGCTATTGGGCTTTTGGTGCCATTGATTTTGGGCCTCAGGTATTGGGCCTAGTAGGGAAAGGTAAAATAGTCTTTTACCCTGGGAGTTGGACAAATGAACTAGATTCCTGGTTATGGTTTATGGACCAATTATTAATTGGGGTCTTACTTGATTGATTAGTGCACGGATTCTCCGGTTCAGCAGCTCGATCATGTGTTTGACTGACAGCAGACTGACGTGAGTTTTCTCACTATACTATATGACACTAGGATTGTATGTGCTTGTAGTCTTTGTGACTCCTGATGTATGTGGGGTGAAATAGACCCGGTACGGCTATGGGCCGACGCATAAGTTGAAATAGACTTGGGGGTGAAATAGACACAGGGGTGAAATAGACCCGGCACAGCCTTGAGCTGGCAGATATGTATGGTATGCAAACTCACTAATCTTCGGGCTTACAGTTTTCAGTTTATGTTTCAGATACTTCTGGATCGAAGGGGAAGATCTCGGGATGATCGTGTCGCGCACACACACCATGACTTTTCACTTATTTGACTCTAATGTGTTTTTGATGATTATGAATACATTATGATTTCCCTTGGGTTTTGATAAACACGTTTGGTTGATGTTTTCTTCAATGTAAAAACAAAAAAATTTGGTTTTAAGTTTTAGATGTTACAACTTTGATCCCTTTAAAGATGCATATATGCCAATATTGGTTATTTGGTAGCAAATGAGGTGTAAACTGTGGAACAACAATAGAACACAAATGATTGATATTGGTAAAGTATACATCACATATGGAAAGAAAATGCTTCATCACAAACCACTCCCAAAAACCTGATATAAAGTGTCAATTCAAGAATCATTGGTGGATGCAGCATGTATATCGGACATAGGAAATAACGGTTTCAAAACTGTTAAGGATGCAGTAGGTTGTTTTGTGGCATGGCCAAAGGATCAGGTCATTTTAATTGATCAAGAAAAGGTTAATATATGTATTTGTTTTATCAACCCACATCTATATTATAATCCTTCATGATTTATTTAATGTTTGATACGTTGGTCTTTCATTTCATACAGGTAACACCACCATCTACCATACAAAAGGATGGTGAGAGAACAATTGCACCTAAATTACCAGATAAACACAAATTTGTTAGTTCTGCTTCGGTGCTAAAACAAGGCATGCCCAATAAGAAGATTCAAAAGAATTTACAGTTGTGATTATTAAATGTTGTATACATCTTTTTGATATCTTGCTTTAGGATCGTATTTAATTTGTATGAAATTACAATTTTACTTTTGAATTAATTAATTACGTAAATTATTCCAGTTTTGTTGGGTTTGTGTTTTTCCTTTTCATTTGTTTTATATAAATAAATAAACACACACACACACACACACACACTCACACACACACACACACACACACACACATATATATATATATATATATATATATATATATATATATATATATATATATATATATATATATATATTTCGCACAAATAATGTATTTTTTTTAGAATGACTACATATACCAAACGCCACACAATCATTGTGTCACCAAATATATAAAAGGCTACACATTTACTTGACTTTAGAAACCATATAGTCACTCTTTTTAACACCTGAGGCCACTCATTGCTTAATTGTAAGTGACGAAATCTCCCCAAAAAAACAATCGTTGTATCACCAAATATACAAAAGGGTACACAAAACATCATATTCATGTGGCAATTGGATGGACTAACGTCACTTAAAATACACTTTTTCAAGATTATTAATACATCTGGTCACTCTTTTTAACACCTAAGGTCACTCATTGTTTAATTGTAAGGGACTAAATCCCCCAAAAAAACCAATGGTTGTGTCACAAAATATACAAACGGCTACACAAACATCATATTCATGTGGCAATTAGATGGACTAACGTCACTCAAAATACATTTTTTCAAGATTATTAATACATTTGGCCACTCTTTTTAAAACATGAGGTCACTCATTGCTTAATTGTAAGTGACGAAAAAAAGGCTACACAAACATCATATTAATATCGCAATTAGATTGACGAACGTCACTCAATATACAGTTTTTCAAGATTATTAATACATTGGCCACTCTTTTTTAACACCTGAGGCCACTCATTGCTTAGTTGTAAGTGACAAAATCCCCCCAAAAAAATGGTTGTGTCACCAAATATAGAAAAGGCTACACAAACATCATATTCGTGTGATAATTAGATGGACTAACGTCACTCAAAATACACTTTTTCAATATTATTATTACATTTGGCCACTCTTTTTAACACCTTAGGCCAGTCGTTGCTTAATTGTAGGTGACAAAATCCCCCAAAAAAACCAATGGTTGTGTCACCAATTACACATAAGGCTACACAAACATCATATTCATGTGGCAATTAGATGGAATAACGTCACTCAAAATACACTTTTTCATGACTTTTGAAACCATTTGGTCTCTCATTTTATGCCTTTCGCCACTCTTTTTAAATGGATAAGGCCACTAACTCGCTAATATGACCGTATATACTTTATATCACTCGACATTCGGTCACACATGTAGTGAAAACGAATGTGTGGCTGCATGCATACAGTCACTCATTTGTCGTGTGATGAAAGCCCATTTTTGTACTAGTGTTTTGTTCTTCATTATATCTT
The DNA here is from genome assembly GCF_052849685.1 of Lactuca virosa. NCBI lineage: Eukaryota > Viridiplantae > Streptophyta > Magnoliopsida > Asterales > Asteraceae > Lactuca > Lactuca virosa. The sequence continues at coordinate 225,487,745 of NC_136430.1, read as the reverse complement.
GTTTGTATCCGATCAAACGAATCTACAAGTGGTATCAAATCGAGTTTTCTGATACATTCAAGATATACTCTCTTCTTCCTTATATTGGAAATCATCTATTGTAATCAAGACCTATCCATTTGTCGAAATAAGATCTGACATAAGAAACCTTCATCACGAATTTCATTTGATTTTGCAAATCAACACAAGAAATGATTGAAAAGCCAAATGTTGTGTTAGATAGAGAAATGTCTTCTGCCGGTAAAGGACTAAAAAGAAAAGGTCTAATAATCGGTATCAATGAATCCCACACTAAGAAATGTGGTTGTGATCTAGCATACTTGAAGTTGATATCTTCATCAAGCCTATGATTTATCATAAAGTTACTTATCTCACTGATGAACTGGACATGTCTTCTATGTCCCAAGGTTTTTTGTTTCTTTTTATATAGATATACAAATTGTCTTAAAAAGTCTTTACTTTTGTATTGAATCTGAGACTTATAAAATTTACAAAAATCACAAAAATATGTTCTTTGCCTTTATTATTTACTTACATCATTCACAAAGACTACAAATATAAAATTTTGGCTTGTGTTACCAAAGGAGTACACATTGTATGCTTGCATCTAATTATCACAATATGTTATCTTATCTTCCACTTCTCTTATATCAGGATCTTCCATCTTCATCCTGACGCTGACAAGCACTTCATTATCTTCAAAGAAAAGATCATCTTGTCAATGTTCTTCCTCTCTTTGTTGTAGGGTCTTGTTCTTGAAGTTGGCTTTGCATCAATTCCTTAAACACAGGATTCTCCTTATATGAAGTTGTTTGTCAGATTGTGAAGCACAGAATATAGTATGGACGACATAAGAAAAGAAATATGTGCGTCCAAAATTGCTTTTCTAGACACTCATGTTGCCCTCCTTCAACAACCTATTTCTATTGCAATGGGATAAAGTGGATCTAGATTACATGACACAACTGATCTCCAGTGATCGTCTTCATGTCTCACCTCTTCCCTTCAGATATTTAAAGAACGCGTTGTCAAATTAATGGTCTTTGTCTCCTCTATAATGATTCACAACTCTTTGTTTCTTCAAGTATCGTCTTGGTGACTCTCATAAATCAAAGGACACAAAGATTGGAATCTTATAAATCGGTTGTTACAAAGACTCAGTGTTGGATCTTTTCTCCTTTTGGTGGAAATGAAGTTTGGAATCCTTCTGCAACACATCAATCTTTTAAGGCATTTTATGTGTGTGATTTGTTTTCATATACTTGATCGTGTTTGTGTACTCTTTTATAGACAATGCTGAGGAGCAGATACCGTGGAGAAAGGAATCTTTTAGTGACTCTCATCAATCATCATTACTTTTCTGAAAAAGTTGTATGGTTATCGTTTTGGAAAAACTCCTTGTTTGACTAATTCCTTTTCCTTATTTTTTTATTTCTTTATTCGTCCTATTTCTTATTATATTATTATATTTCCTTACACCCCATTAAAGGAATTAATTATGTATCCTTGATTCTAGATGGCAACTCAACTCTATGATATGGAAGTTTAACCACTTCTTGCTGATGAGTTGACACTATTTATGATTCACGCTAATTTCACCTCAGCGTGATTGAAACATTTCTTTTCTCTCCCATAATTCTTCTCCGTAAAACTTAACGATTCATTGTGACATACCACATACTGAAAAAATTTTGAAAAATCTATGTCGATGGTTAGACTATGTACCATAGTTTATCACATACACCAACCCACTCTTACCATATTTCTTGTTTAAAGATTTATGATTCAACGTATGAAACCAAAAGCTGATGAGAACTTGAAAAATTTGTGTCAATGATTAGGCTATGTACTGTAGCTTATCACACGCATCAATATATTCTCTCCCTATCTTCTTCTTTAAAGCTTTATGATTCAGCATATGAAACCAGATACAAATGAGAACTTGAAAACATTATGTTGTTGGTTAGGCTATGTACCGTAGCCTATCACATGCACCAATCCATTCTTGCCCTATCTACTTTAAAGTTTTATGATTCAACATCTGATACCAGACGCTGATGAGAACTTGACAAATCTATGTTGATGGGTACACTAAAACACCAAAGTGTGTTACACGCATCTCTCTTTTCTTGTCCATGTTCTTCTAATAAAGGAGTTTATGATTCAGCATGAAGAAACATACGATGATGAGACTTCGTAATATTGTGTCAATGATTTATAGCATAATCACATGCTCTCAGGAGACATCTTAATCCCAGCTATTTTTTCACTGCAACTCACGATACACTGATACTTTCTGTTGCATTGTGTGTCTCGCTGACATATTGGTACAATGAAAATAACGGTAACATTTGGATGACGATCATAATGTGTAACTATAATTTGGGAATGGATAGTTTTTTCGGTGCCTTTGTATCCAATAATGATTACGTAAAAAGATGGAAGGTTTTTTAGTATAAATTCAAGATTTCTATTTCCTATGTCATTTTTACAACTCTTTTAAGCATTCAAAGCTAATCCTCTCAAAATCTCTCATAATTATTATCTTCTCTACTTAAAGCTCTTCAATCTCGAGTTCTCCCCTGATTTCGATATGTCTCGTGTCCTATTCATCTTTGCTTCAGCAGCTAATGTCATCAGAGGCCCCAATGCTCCCGATGCTCCTATCGTTGTTCAATCATACAATGTTGCTTTCTCAGACGTCATCCCCAATCAACATCAAAACTCTGGCATCAAGGATTTTGTAACCTATGTCAAAATTTGTCCTCTTCGCCATGCATTTTGTGATGTTTCGGAGCCCTTTTACCCTAAACAAGTATGTGAGTTCTTTTACTCATGCATTGTAGACGCTAATGCTCAAACCATCTCTGGAACTGTTGGACATGGTCATTCTAGGGTTGTTATCTCTGCGACTTCTATTCACGTGGCTCAGCGTCTTCCATAATTGGATCATTATTCTGAAGCCCCTTCTGAAGCCAAAGGTATATCTATTCGTTATCACATGGGCTATAATTTCTCTCTTCAGGGTAATCGTGACCCAAATAAATATACCCTTCGACAATGCTTTACTGTTGGGTGGAAATATTTGACTGGAGTGATTAGCAAGTGTCTTGGACACAAGACTAGTAGTTTAGACCAGTTGAATTTATTTGAGCAACGCATTGTTGCCATGGCTTGTAACAAGAAATTTGATTTTGCTCAGATCTTCTTTGATCAGCTGGTTGAATGCTTCATTGGGTACAAAAAGTCAGCCTATGTTCCATATCCTTGTTGGCTTGCATTACTCTTGAATCGCACTGGTACATGTTACAACATCAAGTATGGAGAATATATGCCATTGCCAGTTCTCTTATCAAAAATCATCAATGCTAGTCCTGGTGATGGAGATCCTCATTTAACTCAGCGTATGGAAAATTAGGTTCAGATTCCATATGAATTTGAAGACCCACAAGCTGCTCACATGGAAAGCCCTGAGGGTAACGATGGAGATGAAGATGATGTTGAAAGTGAAGAGGAATCCACCCATTATTCTGCAAACTGTAATAGTGCTGATAATGAAGATGAAATTCTAATGACAGCGAGATTGATACTCACATGGTCGAAACTTCAGCTCAGAGACCGGTTAGCAATTCCCCTACAAGATTAAACAAACACATTTGTTTTGCTACGACCTCTTTTTCATCATCAAGCCATTCTACTGAGCCTATCACACATCGTGAATCTTCACCTCAAGTTGAAACAAATGACACATTGATTCATGATGTTGATGGTTCCAATCCAACATCTCCTCCTCCACAAACTGCAACTACCTTCCCGCTGTAATATCCCTTCAATATGTTTCTACCTTTCACGGGGAGTCTAGTTTTGATTTCCAAACAACGGTGCTTTCTCTACTATATATTTTGGTTTAACTGACTAAATCTCTTGGAGAAAGACAAACCAAAGTTGAGAGCGACATGGCTGAAATTAAATGCACTGTTGCCCTGATTGAAGACGATGAAATTGTGGAACACACTCCTCCTGACTCTCCACATAATGATCCTTCACCACCCGATCTGGTAACAATCCTCCTCCACTTCCTCCATTATTTCAACCTCCTCCTCCTCGCACTCCCTCTCCTCCTCATAACACTCCTCCTTTATTTCCTAGGGATGATGATGACAAAAAAAGGAAGATAAATCAAGATATGGCTATCATTATTGTTAGTCTATCTGAACCAGAGCCTAAGCCTAAAAACACTAATAATAAGTCTGAGACTGATGAAGACTATGAAGGTCTTCTGGATATGGATTTCATGCCACAAACTATTGTTCCTCTAAATGTCATCCATCCTGATGCATCTCTAAGGGGGAGATTCCTTAAGGATCTTATAGTGACGTTGATTCTAATGATGATCAGCTCATTCCAAGAAAAATAAAGGCTCCCCTCTCAGGGATGGCTAATGATGCTGAAGCTGGTAGTTCCTCATGCCCTGGTAGTTCCTCATCCCCTGATAGTTTCTTAGCTCCTCCTCCTTCCAATAAAAACAAACTGATAGTAAATTTTGAAGATTTGGCTGAGGAATGGAGACTTTCGTTGGAAGAATTCAGGGACATCATAATGGAGCACAATGCTTCAATACGAAAGGATAAAGAAAAACTTCACTCCACCAAGCTTGCTCAAATACATGCCTCGGCTGATGGAGGACTAAATATTCAAAGTGAAGATCTTCAGCGCTCAAAAAACATTGCTTCCTAGCAGAAAAAGGTTTCTGAGCTGTGTAATAAAATTGACAGAAAGAAGTTTTGAGACGTTCTTGGTCGAAGATCTAAGCCTAATCCCATTATCAAGGTCAGGTGCACTAAACCCAAGGATGAATCGCTGAAGATTCATTTTGACAGAAAGAAGACAGAGTATGAATACACTGAAGTTGTATTTGCTTGAGAGTTAGTCAAATATGGCTACAATGAATGGATTCAGATTCAGGAGATTGTTGCTAAACATAAGGGAATTCATGCTTAGGAAGTGAAATTGGCACTTCAACAACTGATCAACAAAGTCAAAAAGCTAAACTTAGTGCCTCCAGCTGCTCCTTCTCAGCCCTCCTCCTCAACTATAGCTCCAAAGCCAAGAATGTCCAGACATACAAAGTGCCTTCTTCCATTTGGCATTGTATACGTCAATAATAAGCTGCCAGTAGGAATTGAGCCTATTCAGCACATGTTAATCTGGGAACCTAAACATGGTATCTTTTATCTTGACAGTAAAAATTATATGTGCTTTCAACGCACTGATGACCTTCCTGCTTTTCCTACTGAGCATTTGTTTCATCTTCGTATGGAATGTATCGTTCATAAATAATTTGAACGAGGTTATCATGTATTGATTTCTCTTGAACTCAACAAATGTTTAGAAGATCTTCAAATTGATGAATTCAAGCGCATAAAGCCAGGAATTCTGAAAGAAGCTGACAAGATCTCTAGATATTCTCCTGACGACTCTTTTGATGATTAGTTTTGACATCAGTAGATAGGGGGAGATTGTAAGGTAACACTTTATGATCTGATGAGTCTAACATCATTTACACGCTTTCCACCACCATCTGCACAGCGCCAACATCAAACACTATCACACGCTGACCACCAGCACCAGCACCAGCGCCAATGCAATCTCAATAGTTCCATCATCAGCGTGTAACTTGTTGTACATTTTGTATAATAGGTTGTAATTATACAAAGTATAGTTTTTAACCAAATGATCCTATATCTTTGTGATTAGGATCAGTTTATATTTAGATCAGATACACTCCCCTTTATGTTGGGATATACATTTAATATTTTAGTATATAATCTTGTATTATGGTAAAACCCTAATATAGTCATGGTGACGGCTTAGTGTCATTTGCTTTGTGCACCCGTTCTCTTGGTGAGAACATTTTTCTTAATGAAAACCCATATTTTTGATAATCATCATTGTTCTTTTGTTCATCATTATATCTTGTTTTTATCAGATCAAACGAACCTACAATGACACGCTTTAAGATCACTTCATGGATCTTTGTCACGAGTGACTCCTGAACAAGGTAATATCTTTGTATCCTCAGACCTGAGATACCTATTAGGGACTCAAGTGTCATGAGTGGTGTGCTTTAATATGGTTATTCGCTGCTCTTTAACCAGACAGTTATAAGGCCACCATTTGTATAATATGATCGGCATAAGAGGCATATGTAGTCAAAGTGGGATTTATTCCTCTTATATGTTGAGAATGAGACATCTAAGGCGCCTGACTAAAGTTGAACTCAAAATGATAATGATTGTGATCCGTATCTCGTGTTTAACATGATGTCCGAAACAAAAGGATAACTAATACATCACCTAGATACTTCAATTAAAGCTATGAGCTCATGGGAATTGAATGTTGTTGAATGGAACTTCGTCATATGTTTTTGGGGGCAGTAAAATGTTGCTAGATGTTCACCATTATCTATATTAATTTATTATTCAATCTTGTGCAAGTGGGATATTGTTGGTTCTATATGCTTAAGAAGGATCATAAAACAATATTGACGATAACGTATGATCCTATAAGGTCACACCAATAACAAGTAGACACTTAAATTAATATTTTAGCACATGATTTTGATTCATATTAAAATATTAGAACTCTTGGATTTATCATTTAAAGATAATAATAATAATAAAATGTGATTCATAAGTGTATGAATTATTATAAGTTTGGTACTTATATCGTTTAATTATTAAATGATTTAGTTTGCGTAAAGTTTATTCATTTAATTGAAAGAGTTAGATTAAATAAATAAAATTAAAAGATATATGTATATATATGGAAATATTTATAAAATATAAAATCTAGTTTTATAAAAGGATTGTAGTATTAAAGAGGGGAGAGATTGAGTGTTTGACTAATTCTACCTTCTCTCTCTCTCTCTCATAATTTTGTCCATATCACCCAACACCACTTTATGGGTGGTCCAATGCATGTAGAGGCTTTAAATTATTCTCAAAAACTCTCCCCTCCCCCCCCCCTTCTCTCTCTCTCTAAGTTGTTAGTAAGCAAAAGAATAGAATATGACACTCTCTCGAACACCAAATTTGTTATTGGTTGTTCAAGCTTAAGAAGTTGTATTAACAAGAGTTGAACTTGCATTCTTCAAGTGTCGGAGCTTGTTGGTGGACTATCTTTAGAAGGTCTCTACTTTGAGTCTTACCCAACTGCATCAACGATCAACCTCCCATGAAGATTCAAGGACAACAAAGGTTATTTCTTTTCCCTTACATGGTTGTTTATCTTTTCCCTTAGTAATCTGCTATTGGTGCTTTTTATGGGAAGTCGCTAATACTGTAAAGACCACATTTGGTTAATATGAGTAATTGAAGTGGTTAAGTGTACATATAAGGCTAAGATGAGAGGGTTAAACAAATTCATTACAGGTATTAACTTACATTTAACAAAAACCGTCCCACAAAAGCATTTACAAATTAAAATAGTGGGTGTTACCATTAAGCAACAATACAACCATAACAAGCAAATATGAATTACATCAATACGTTAATAAGGAACTTGAAAAGTTCCACTCCTTTCCTATCTCATAGCTTCTACTTCCATCTTACATCTTTCTTCTTGAATGTAACCTGGGATACATGACATTAAAAAGAGATACGTAAGACAAACAAGTCTCGTGAGCTACATGGGTTTTAGACCATAAAATGTTTCAATCATTTTCAAGAAAAACTCCTTTCATTCATATGATAAATCATTTTCAATCATTTTCAAAAAACCTCCTTTCATTCATACCTTAAAGCATTTTCATTCATTTACATGAAAGACATTTTATACATAACATAACATAGTTTAGGCCATAAAACCTTTTCAAGCATTTTCAAGGAAAACTCTTTTCATAAACATCATAAATATCATTTCATATCTTATCATTTCATTTGAAAAGACATCTTTCCACATCCATTCTCTTTTATCATTAAAGGATAATTTCGGTGTTCAACCATTGCCATTTTTATAATTAGGGCCTAGAAATATCCCCAATCTATGCCAAGGTGGAAAGAACAAAATCAGTCCACCAAGGCAGCATTTTCGTTAGGCAATCTATCTCGAGAAGGGGAAGCGCCACCCTATAGATTCCTCTATATCCCGTTATGGGGAGATCATGGCTCGAACAATATATTATTTTCATTACTTTCCATGCTTTACACATTCCATACGTTAGTATCATTCTTTTCATTACTTTCCATACTTTACACATTCCACATATTAGTATCAAAATACTCATTTCAAATGTAAAGCATCTATATTTCAAAAAAATTTAAACACGTTATCAAGACATTCATTCTTCTAAAACATTCTTTGCTTTCAAAAACATTCTTGCCTTCAAGGCATTCTTTCAAAAAAATTCAAAAGCATTTAACACTTTCATTTCATAAAGTTTCATATATCAAACCATTAGTATTTTGTTATCATAAAATCATTTTTTCATGTACCCCAAAGTGGAAAAAATACCAACACGTACTCACTTAGTTCTCCAATGAAGGTTGATACCCCCTTCTAGCTCAACTTCACAAGCAATCACCCCTTAGACACAACCTATAAAATATAGACATAAATCATTAAAATTACCAAAATACCCCTCATGGGTTTGCCTTGCCATTACACGGCCCATGTAATGAGGTCTGCACACACAAAAATCTCGGATTTTCTCAATACAACACTCTACTTTGCATAGTTCTTGAAGACCCTTTTCACATTCACTTTGTACCATTTATTTAGGTTCTCACACGTGTTTAGGAGGTGTTTTATCATCTTAAAACACTCCAATCAATCCATTAAATTCACATTGAAACCTTTAAGATCATATAAATCCTCAAATTCCATAAGAAAGACTAACTTGTCCATTGTTCACTTGAGCATTCCAAAGTTTACAAAGTTTGTTCCTAACTTTTTGCATACTAAAATGAGTGTTTCTAGGTACATTTTATCACAAAATTTCTCAGTGTAAACACCTAGTATAACTTTGGAATCCTCCATTCCGTTCCATATCCCTAAATTACCCTTAAGGCCAATACTCCATATATCAATCTAAGAATCAAGCAACACCTTATGTCTTGCACTCAAATCATTCCAAGATTATCCATTCATGATTATGAACTTCCTTTACTCATTAATTGATTAAAAACAAAGGATTCCATAGATTTCATCATATTGTCCCCAAATCCATTTTAGTCCAAGCTTAAACATGATTCTACCATCATGCATGAGTTTGACCATTCCAATTAGAATTATTGTTGTCAAACATCATCTAGGTCATAGAATACAATGTAATTTCATTATCAATTGCATTATCCTTAAATTAGATTTCTAAGGTTCACAAAACTTTTTATCCAAATCATCAAATCCATTAATAAGATGTTCGGATTGAGATTAGAACCATGGAAACCACTCAATGGAGGTCAGACAACCAAACCCTAAACATTGATTGAAGCCAAATTAGAAATTGGGGTTAAACCAAAATCATGAAATCGAAACTAGAGTTAGAGAAGGAGGTTTTATTCCTTGTTAGCCTTTGAGTTCTTCACAACTTGCACCAAATGAACCAAGAAGGCTTGAGATCAACCCCTCGGGTTCCTATTGAGCTTGAATCGCCATCTAACCTCACCCCTTCTACTTCCATCGTTCTTATTTGGCTTAAATGAAGAGGATACATTCTTATTTTCATATTTGTCACATTTGGTCCCTCTAGCTTGAGTATTTTTGCCAATTCCCACCATAAACTCAATACTTGTGATTTTAACTCAATTTTTGACATAACAAGTCCTTCTTCATCCATTATGTAACTTTGGTAGTCCTTTCCACTCACTAAGTCAACCTTTTGGTCCATACACTTTACCAATTTGACATTTTTGGTCCATTAATTATCAAAATATTATTATTTCCACTTCTAATTTTCTAAACTTCATATCAACTTATGTTATGATTATTAATTAATGATTTAACTATATAAATCATTTTCATTTATTTACTTTATTGGTTTAGAACCGGGTCTTAAATTTTAGGATGTTACACATGGCTAGTTTATACACATCACACACACACACACACATATACACACACACACACACACATATATATATATATATATATATATATATATATATATATATATACATATATATATATATATACATATATATATGTATGTATGTATGTATTCCTCAAAATTATATAAAAACACTTTGTTTTTCTAAGATAACTTTTGGTGTCAAACAATGCATGTAAATTTTTTTCACAAAAAAAATTACAAATATAGAGTTGTTATAGAAAATATGTATAAATTTTCATAAAAAAGAAAATCGTCCTTGTTTTCAAAAAAAAAGATTATACCAAATAATCTAATAATACCAAGCTTGCAAAAAAATGCTCTAATACCAATTGTTGGGTTTTATTCAAAAAAAAAGTCTAAAATAAATAGTCAAAACTATGAGTTTAGCAACGGAAACAATTTTATGTTTGAAAAAACTAAAACAATTTTACCCACCAATGATCATTTTGCAAAGCTTAGGAAGATTAAAACAACCATAGAAAGTGTTACAACCTTTGGAGACTTTTGTTCCTTTGGAAATTAGGAAGTTGATGTAGAATGTAGAGCAAAACTCCTTCTCATCTAGGACACCAACAATAACTCAACTTGATAAATATGCTAGTCTTGATCTTGTAGTTATAGAAAACTCTTAAGTTTTAAGTTAATACTGAGTATTAACTCAAAGAGAGTTAGAAAGTATCATCTTCATATCACCATGTCTTAACCCATTTAGAGAAAAAAAAAGATGCTATGGTTTTGCGGGAGAGAAAATCCAACTAAAAACTACCAATATCATTCTATAATGTCTCTTGAGCATAAAGATCTTTCATGTTGGTCAATTTAAAAAATCTCTATAACTACTCATTATATGGTTTTTTTACAAATTCTTCAAGTACCTCAAGGTTATATTTCTTCATGGTCTCTATATTTCATTTTCATCCTTTCTAATCCTGAAGGTTACTAGAAATATAGTGATATGGTGACTTGACTAAACGATTCTCTACTACTGGTTATTGTTTCTCTCTTGCTCATATTCTAATATCTTAGAAGAGTAAGAAACAATTCATTACAACTCGTTCCAACATCAAAATTGTATATCGAGTGTTGGTCAATACAACTCAAAGATTAGTTTGGAAACTTTGGCTTTTAGCTATTATGAATACTCCTCAATCTCTACTAATGTTGCTTTGATGTGGTAAAATTAATTTTATCCAAATTTCTCACAATGATGTTTTTCATGAGTGAACAAAGCATATTGATATTAATCAGCGTACGAATGTATTCACCAATGCATATTTTCTGAGTCATTTTTAGTTATTAGTTTCCATACTTGAGTTGGATTATTTGGTCCATACTAGAGTTTGAGATGTGGGGAGGGTAGCATATGTTTAAGGTGTTCTCGTTACATTGGGGTTCCCTATTGTAATTATTCGTAGTTAGTGGCAGTTTCCATATTTAGTCCTAATTCATCGGATTAATATTATTTTTATAGTAGTCAGCAGTTTACCTCCCACGTGATAGGTCATAGGCCAGTTCGGCATGAACCGTGCAAATGGTGCGGTATACTATTGTATATTGCTAGTGTAGTAGTATAAGTATACTGGTTTGTTCTCTATGTTTTTTTCCATGCATCTTGAATACAAATCGTCGATGGCTTCAAAACCTCTATACACATCGATTTGTTCCTCATTAATCACTTGATTCATCTTTATGGAATTATAAGAGTAATAATTTATTTATTTAATATACTCTATGTTTTTATCAAATTATACGACATACTAATGGTCCTTGTGGTTTGCAATAGATATCATGTTGATGATAACTATCAAAACGCTACGTGATTGGTCCTTGTGGTTTCAATATCAAGCATGCTTAGTCCTTTTAGGTAACTCTGTAAAATAAGAGGGTCTGCATACTTGTTAAATGACTAATTTACTTCTCTTTTTTCTTTATATAATTTTACATTTTATTGTTTTTTACATTTTATCATATTAGAACCATAACCAAACATCATTTGAAAAATGACAATACATCTCGATGGCCATTTCTATAATTTAATGAGTTGGGTGTTAAAGAAAAAGACACATTTCATTTTATCTACTTTAATTTAGTAACTCTTATTTTAAGAGGGTTTGCATACTTGTAGCGTTTCAAACATTTGTTCTCCACTTGAGATGTATTCTATTTTTCATATGTTATAAACAATAAAAACCAATCCTAAATTGTATCTATTTAATATATATATCATTCAGTTTCTTACCGAGATTTACCATTGATTTATGTATACGCCTATTAGCACAAAAAACATCTACTTTTTCACAAAAATATTGTCGACAGTAAATTGAAATACTACTCTATAAATTATTAGGACATGTATACCTTTTATAAATAAAAAAACGTTTAAAGTTCAGCTAAGCCGCACCATAAAGATGGCTTCACCTTTTTGAGCTTTTGTCAACGTGGAAACCACATGCCCCCTGACTCAGCTATTCTATATATCACCCACACTCGCAGTCACAGCCCCACACAAACCCATCGTCTCTGTCTCAAAAGCCTCATTCCCTCCCCTCAGCCCTCATTCACTACTCTTAGCTTCAACTATGGCCGACAAATCATCCACCAATAACCGGAAGCCAAGTAGGTTACAGCGAAGAGCTCCAGCGTCCATTCAGATCAGTCCAGTCTCCAACTGGAACGTTGCGATTCCTCTGCTATCGCCTGTTGAGAAAACCAATCGTATGAGTAGTAGTTCAAAAGAGGAGTCGCGAAGAGCTGCTCATACAGTGGTGGAGCCGGAAAAGAAACCGGTGGTGTATAAGAAGTGGCAGCATCCGGCGGATCCGTTTTACTACGAGCCGGCACCTCCGTTTGTATGTAGTGGTGTTGAGTTTAGGAGTTGATTAGAATTCCTAATTATTATTACTTCTTCTTCTTTCTCTTCCTTTTGAGCTTATTTCTGATTTGAAGAAACTCGATTGGACTGTGTTCATATAGCTTTTACAGCACTTGGTGTTTGCATAACATACATGTGTTGCTTCTTTGACTACAAATCAGAGATCAAAGATTCGAATAACATGGTAATAATGTTTGCAATGAGATATACAAATACAACCCAGTGACTTTATTCGTAAAACGAATTCAGATGAACCCAGTGATTTATTGTTTAATGGTAGATATGAGTCCAATTCGTTAGAACTAATCAAAGCTGATAACTGTCCATTTACCAAAGCTTAATGATATTTGTTTTGGCATTAGTATCAAGTGTAATGGCAATGAACATTATTAGTTTATAAATATTAGGGATAATCTAAAAAAAACGACCATATGATTATATGGAATATAAGAAGATGACACAATGTTCTCTCATTAACGGAATAACCACAATGCCCAAAACATTATATTTCAAAATAAACCAAATTAACTTCGGATTGTAGATTACCATTGAGACGTGGCATAAAACAATCTAAAATCTAACATTTTGGAATTCCCTTTTCTGAAATCCTTATATTGACAACATTTTGAATTTAGTAAATTTCAGACAAAATTGCAATATGTTAGAAATTGGAGGTTTGGTCCAAAATATTTTGGAGTTGCATGAGTGGTTCAAAAGGTTTTATTTTTGTGAATTTGGTTCAAAGTTATTTAAAAAACATTTAAAATGATGAATTTGCCCTTTTAATTTAGTTTTTTTTATTTTCTTTACAACAATTAAAAAAGAAAATATCCTCTCTCTATATATATACAGATTTATGGGTTTGTTTGTTCAAAAAAAAAAAAGATGTGTTCTTAAGCAAAGAACATGAAACCAAGAACCACATATCTCTAAAAAACGATATGAGTTCTTCATTGTGGATTTAGTCTTGGATCTAGTCGCTTTTCCAGATCTCAAGAAGACTTGTTTTTTCCTGATTTCAAGAACAAGAACAACTCGTTTTTTTAGATATGATGAACTGCCCTCATCAGCATATGCATTGATTTTACACCCAGAAACCGTTCACCCTTGAAAAACCCACCAGCACTTACCTGATTTCGAATTCGAGAGAAGAGGGAAAGATTGTGATCGATTAGAAAAGACGGAGGAGCAAATCGGGTGTGATTTTTGTTGCCTGAGTCGATTAAGAGCGAGTTAGGACCTGGGAAGGATTGCGATAGACTAGAGAAGAAAGAAGGATTGCGATCGATTAGAGCTCGATCAATTCAGGATAAACGAGAGTGAAGGGACCTGCGATTTTTGCTACCGGAGTCGATTAAGAACGAGTCGTAGAAAAGGGCAACGACGTAGATATGAGAAAGGGGGCCGACGGCATAGATCTGAGAAAGGGGCGACGTAGATCTGCTTCTTTTCCGTTCGAGCTTCTGTTCGTTGTCACACCTGCTTCAGATAAGATCATCGAGAGGTTCTGGTTTGGTTAGGGTGTGTGTTAATCAGATTTCGTATGTGTGTATGTTCATCTGATTTCGTGTGTGTGTGTGTTCATCATATTTCGTGTGTGTATGTGTGTCTTCATCTGATTTCGTGTGTGTGTTTTCATCAGATTTCGTGTGTGTACATCTTATCTGATTTTGTGTGTATGTGTTCATCTAATTTCGTGTGTGTATGTCTGATCTGATTTTGTATATGTGTTCATCAGATATGATTTTGTGTGTGTGTGTTCATCAGATATAATTTCATGTGTATGTATTCATCAGATAGGGGCGAACTCAATAACAAACCCAAATTTTGAGTATGTTTTGTTTATGGGATGATTTTTTGGCTGAGATGAAGTTTGGGTGGAGATAGAAGTGTCAGACGGTGGTGGTGGAGGACTATGGTGGTGGCGGAAGGCGGTCGAACAGTGGTGGCGGCAGAAGATGTTCTTGATTGTTCTTGAATCTATGAATATGTTCTTGGATGTTTATCAAACACATACACAGTGAGAGAGAGGTGTTTTCTTTTTTTAATTGTTGTAAAGAAAAATTAAAAAAAAAAACTAAATTCAAAGTGCAAATTCGTCGTTTTAAATGTTTTCAAATAATTTTAGATCAAATTCACAACAAATGAAACCTTTTGGACCAATGGTGCAACTCCAAAACATTTTAGACCAAACATCCAACTTATTATTTCAATACATAATTGTTTTTGAAAATAAGTTCATCTAACTAGTTTCTAGAGTCTCCTTTTATACTAGGGAGTATGTGGGAGCAAATCCACGTGTGTGTGTATATAACAACAACAGATTCCACATGCTATAAAGTGGATTTGAATTATGATATCAACTTTTGTAGGTTGATTAACTTTGTGACTTCCAAATTAAGGTTACAAACAAATCAAATATGTTTGTCTTTCTAATGTTCCATAACGAATGTTGTCATGAAGATAATTGACGACAATTATTTAAATTATTTTCCAAATGTTATTTCACTAGTATGCCTTTGAATATAGTGTTATTGTTTGTTGTCAATCTTGTTGTCGAAAGGGGAATTAAGCGAGTAGTCACATATCAATCTCCTACTTTGACTTGAAAATTAGTCTTGCCTTGGGAAAATCAGTCTGGTTCTAAAAGCACGAGAAAGACTGGGAGAAGATTATCTTTATTTGCATAGAGGTAAACAAGTTACTTATGATGAGCCTATATATATATATATATATATGATGTTGATAAATCAATAAATGATTGTCAAAAGTTGATGTTGATTGATGATTCAAATATAAGTTCACAAAGGGAATTGATGGAAAATTATGAAGATATATCGAACATCAACAAGGATAATTCTGATAGAGCATTTTGATAAGGATATTTTGGGGTTTTATTATTCTCATTTTGCATAAACTTAAACTTTGCTCATCACTTCCATTATTATTTGACAAAATTGCAAATTTGGTCCCCGTGGTTTGTCAAAAATTGGAACCCTTGGTCTAAAAAGTTTTAGAGTTGCACTGGTAGTCCAAAATAAGAATTTTATTGCAGGTTTGGTCTAAAACTATTTGTAAAAATATTTCAATTGACCAGATTTACCCTTTTAATTTTTTTAACCTAAACCCCCGCCCAACTCTCTCTCATCCCATTGGTTACGTCTGCACTAGAAAAAACCCATCAAAAAATTAGATCTTCAAAATAAATGAACAAGTTCTTTACAAAACAAAGTTGTTACAACACTACATCCCTCCCACTCTAATGATACTTATTCCTTTCTATCAAAGTTGTTATAACAGCACAAAAAGAGTTCCCAAATGTTTCATCTATAGCTGAACAAAAAGAGTTTCCTAGTGTTGCAATTCCTCATTTTTTGTCTCTATAACTGAACAAAAAGAGTTTTCCTAGTGTTTCAATTCTTCAAGTTGTTCATTCTTTTGTATCAATTTGGTATGTAAATGTTTCATCTGTTCTTGAAGGTCTATACATTCAACATCTCATATAGCATGTAATACAATTTCAAGTTGTGTAATCTCGCTTTCTTACAAATTAAACATGGTCTGGTGTTTTTGGAATTAATTAATGTTAAATCCTCCGATAGTCTCCTAGAAGTGCATCTTTCGTTCAACAGTTGTTTGTAGGATGACAAGCTTTTGTTCAACTTTCGTTAAGTGGCTACAAGTTCAACAGCGGCTTCAAATGATTTCACAACACGAACCCCCCACGAAAACCCTTGATTTCTCATCCGATATATCATTTTGTTGGCTGAATCTGTTTGATTCAACTTACAAAACTCCTTGATCACTGCATTTAGGGGAAGAGGGAGAAATAATAAGAAATCGTTGTTCATCTCACCCAACAGCCCCCTAAATGCTCCATTAATCAACCTTAGGGTTCCAATTCAAAGCCTAACCTTGTCATTGTTGGCACCAACACTTGCGGCAGAGCAATGCATCCCAATCCCTAAATCGTGTAGATGTGAAGTATTTCTTCTTGGTAGTGGTGTCAGAGACGTGGGAATCATTGGTGGTGGGGTAACTATTGAGAGTAGAGATGAAAATTTAATTTCTAGGTTTCCTATATCTAATTTGATGTTCTTGAGCCATTTGTTGATGAAGAACTCTTTCTCCTTTCTTTTTGTTCGGCGTGTTCATGATTGTTGGTAGTTTACACACCCACACACACAGAGAGTGAGAGAGAAAGAGATAGGGTGGGTGGGGTTAGGTGGTATTTTATTTTAGATTTTCTTTAATTGGTATAAATAAAACAAAATTAAAAAAATTAAAAGGGCAAATCCGTCATTTGAAATATTTTCAAACAGTTTTGAAGCAAACCTGCAATAATATTCTTATTTTAGACCGCCCGAAGAAACTCCATAACTTTTTGGACCAAATTACCAAGTTTTGACAAATCATAGGGACCATATTTACAATTTTGTCATTATTATTTCCTAGAACTATTTAAGATAAAACTGTAAAATTTGTCGTTGTGGTTCAGCAACAACCGTGGATAGGGTACAAAAAGTTTCTGACTTGAATGGAATGTCCAAAATCAAGAATTTTCCGTGATTTTGGTCCTAAAAAAGTTAAAATGTCTATTTTTCCCTTTTAGTTTTTTTTTTGTCTTTTCTTATTTTTACTTTGATACTTTTTAAGAATAATTAAAAAAAAAAAAAAAAAAAAAAAAAAAAAAAAACACCCCCTAAGCCCATTGTTCTTCCCCTTTGACTTTCTCTCTATCCTCTCTTTCTCTCTCCAATACACAACCTGCAACTCAAGAACAATTTCAGAAAATAAAATGTCTTGTATTTTTCGTTAGAATCCAGGCTCTCTGGCGAACACCAGAACTTCGATGACCACCGGAACTCCAACATCACCTCTGTAACCGTCTCCTCTCTCTTTCATCTGCAAAATCTTACTTCAACCTGAATCATCTACTGCGATCACTCTTGTGTCCCTCTCTCCTCACTCTCAATTTCTACATCAACATTTTCCTAATTCAACACTCGTATATACTGATGAACCATATATTCATCTGAGGATGAATCAAGAAATTGACACCTACAAATGATGAACACAAGACTCATGCATCTCTCTATCTCTCTCTAAATTTTAGGGATGAATAACACACATACACAGATACACACACTAACACTATACAATCAATTTGTAGGATTGGATCTTAAATTTACAAGCCTTATATTTGCAATATCCTTGGTAGTCAAGCCCATAATTTACAAGACTCGTGTTGAATCGATTCAAATCGATTCATCTGGGTTCAGCTGGACCTCTAACCTATGATTGAAGGGTCAGGTTTCCATGTCTCTCCTATATTCTTCTTAACCAAGACACCCATCTGGATTAATTAGATGAAACGATTCATGTGACATCCCCATTTTCACGGCCAGAAAAGACCGATTTTGTTTATGCTTTATAAAAATCAGAGTACCTCTTTTAATAAAAATGTTGCGGAATTTGTTCCCAGAAAACATGATAAATACGTTATCAAAGCATTTCCGAAGAAATGTATTTTTATTCCTTTTAAAACCTTGGGATGTCATCGTCAATACAGAAACATAAGCATAAACAGAACTTACATTCATTTACACTAGTGATCTACATCTCTTTTAAATCTCTCAGTGTAAAGTAGCTTCCTATCGACACATGTGATACACATAAGCTTGAGTGGGTCAGGTTGCGGAACCTGGTGAGTACATAGGGTTTTCAACCCACAATAATATAATTATTATGTTTAAACATCAAACAATCAACCCAATTACCCATCCCCATTATCTTCCTCACTCTTAAGGGTTTACCCTAAGAGTCATCTATCCTGCATTCATTCATTCTGAAGTCCCTTGCTTCCAGGGTTTATAAGACAGGCACTAAGTCCATAGTTGTCAATGCTTATTCGTAAAGCACTAAATCCATAGCTGCTAAAGTTCATTCATCGGGTACTAAATCCATAGCTACCAGTGTTCATCTAATAGGTACTAAGTCCATAGCTACCCACGTTTATATATCAGGTACTAAGTCCATAGCTACCAACGTTTATCTATCAGGTACTAAGTCCATAGCTACCAACGTTTATCTTTTAGGTACTAAGTCCATAGCTACCAGCGTTTATTCAATAGGCACTAAGTCCATAGTTGCCGATGTTATTTATTAGGCACTAAGTCTATAGATGCTAATGTTTACTCATATCATCTTTTATCTCTCATCATTCATCTACCCATGTCATACCCAACATATTTATAGATATAAAATACGTATACAGTTTAAATAATTTAAAACATGTATAAAAACGTTCATCCAGCATAGACAGCAAGTATTCAGACAATGTGCACACATAGCACGTAGTTTATGTAACATACTTCATATCTATGTGTAAGATGAAAGTAACTATGCACTCACCTGATAAGGTGGTGACTCGGTACTCGGACAACGCTTCGTTACTCTTAAAACAATTTTCCCTTGACAAAACGTAGTATCATTACCACTAGAGTTTAGTCTAAGGTTCGACGAGACTAATTAATAGTCTAGCTATTATTACTATTATATAAGCGTTAAACAATACTCTTCACCCACTATGTACAGACAGGGGCAGACATGGAACACCGGAGGGCAAGATCATTTTGGCATAAAGCACTTCTAAAATCCAGCAACCCAAGCGGCCCTCCAAACCAGATTCCCCGTACCGCGAGTGGTTAAAAAGATATTATAACGACACTTATATAACTCGTAATAATAGCCCAAATATTTATTATAAGGTCCTAATAACATTACTATATTTAAATAAAAACTATATTTAAAATAGCGTAGGCATATCTTACCTACGAAGGGGTTTGGGTAGAAGTCGGGCTCTGCAGGGGCAGAACTTCCGAGCCGAAAGCTCTTCTTCTCGGAGCCGTCGAGCGCTCCGGGGCTTTCTTCTAGCGCTATGGGAGTTTTGGGAGGTTTAGAGAGAGTGTAGAGAGAAGAAAGAATGGGAAAGGTGTGAAGAAAATGAGGGTGGAAGATCTTCTATTTATAGGGTGAAATATGGCTGAACTTGGTGCCACATGTCACCATCTGGTGGCAAGATTTGGGGAGAAAGCAATGGCCAAGATTGTGCCACGTCACCCATTTTCGTACAGCACATTTCCGACTTCTAAAATCCGTAACTTTCGCATACGAGCTCCATTTTTGACGTTCTTTATATCCACGCGTAGGTAAAAATAAGATCTACAACTTTCATTTTGACTCCGCCGGCTAATTCTCGACTGATCTTAAATTTAACAGTAGGAGGAGATTATACTGTTAAATGACCGCGAAAAATTCGTAACTCCTTCATACAGACTCCGCTTTTGTCTGTATTTTTATCGTTGAGTTCCTATTAATGAGATCTTCAACTCTCATTTAGGTTGCGTAGGCCAAAAACCGCTCGATCTAAAATTCGAGTTTCGGGTCGTGCACTACTATGCCAAATCTTAGAAAATTCATAACTTCCTCATACGAAGTCAGATTTGGGCATTCTTTTTATGGACGCTCTCGGTTTAACATATTCTACGACTTTTGTTTATATTAATTAGGCCAAAAAGTCCTCTATCGTAAATTCACTATTTACGTTTCTCGGTGCCGTGCCGGTTTTGCCGTAAAACTTCGACGGGCCATAACTTCTTCGTTATAACTCGGATTTCGGCGTTCTTTATATGTATGGAACCCTTGTAACATATACAAACATTTGGTTAAGATTACTCCTTCTAAATAATCTTTCATCAAAAACTCTCTTTTGATGCTTATTGTCTCTAAATTGACTAGCCCGAATCTGCGGGCATTACAATTATCTCCCCCTTAGGATGATTACGTCCCGGAATCATCAACGGAACAGGGCTTGTATAATGACTCCATACGTTATCTCTTCATCCTAGGTAATAACTGTAACTTCTATGTCGCTTCGAACGAGTATCTAACTCTTGGACTCCTTGACTGCAGGCGGTGCTTGATCTTGCACCTGTTGCCTATCTCACGCTAGACTCCAAATTATGACCTTCAAGTCACGGTCTCGATCCTTACTGGATACTCCTTATTCTTCTTAACAAATTTAAGATAAGTTATTTTGACTTCCACAATAGACCGATGGGTCACGTTCTAATGACCTCTCATCGTATGTTGCAACGCTTAGACTCAGGTCTTTTAGAGTCAAATTCCAGAACTGACTACTCCTTCCTTCATGTTCTAATGTGATATAATCACATTCTAGTATGTAGTATTGCTAGCTTTCAACTCCTTTAACAATTAGCGCGATACCTCTATTGATTGCTTCGATTATTATTCACTTCAATCTTCTGGATTAAGTCAGATGCTACATCGAACTTAGTTCTCTGATCCATGTAACATACTCGTCTTATTCGGACTCGATTTGATATGACCACTAGGGTCAGAATAACAACAATCTTCTTAGTCATTACCGAAACAATGGTAACGACATACTTGAATAAAACGAAATCAATTATTAGCTTCTTGGTAACCTTGTGACTTTCCCTGATCCAAGTGCGAGTCCTGTGCTTCCGGTAGTATAGGCCTCTAATACCATTCACACCTACTCATACTCGTCCCAAGTATTGTCTCACGGTTTTCCACGTCACCATACAAGAAAATCACACAACAGCTTAACACATCAGATAGCAAAATGAAGGTTTTATATTATTCCTTGAAACGATTACATAGGTGTTCAAGATCACCCTAGACTATGCCTCTAATAGGCTACACCATACGATACTATCTATATGGCTACTACATACCTTGATGAAGTACTCATCCTTGATTCCTCGCTTTGTGTTCTGCTTCTTCGAGGATTATGTGGAATGCTCTTGGCCTTGGTGGTGTGTTTGGCCTCGCTGCCTTGTTTTTCTTTGGGCAGTTTCTAGACATGTGCCCCTTGACTCCGCATCTGTAGCATACCTTATCATTTTGTGTACAATCGTTGGAATAGTGTTCGATCCTTCCATATCTGCAGCATGTTACTTCTCCATCGCATTTCCTGAAGTGCTTCTTCTTACACTTTTCACACCACTTGGCTCCATACTTTTGGTCTTCCAGGTTAGACTTCGAGAATTTTCCCCTCTTATCAGGTCTTGAGGATCCTTCAAACTTCCTCTTCTCGCCAAATTCAACTTTCTCCAGACCCTTTTCCTTTATTTGGGTCTCAACATTCCTGGCTGCTCTAACGGCTGTTTTCAAAGTAGTTGCCATTTTTACTATTGGGCCAAAGTCTGTGGGCAGCCCGTTAGCAAACCTATCTATCTTGGAGAGTTCAGTGGGCACCAAGTAGGGAAATAGCTTCATCCTCTCGGTGGGCAGCCCGTTAGCAAACCTATCTTTGAAATTGGATTAGTATGAACATTGCCACATATAAAAACAAGTTTATAAGGTCAAAAACAGCTTAGGGTAATGTTCCTAGTCCAATTCCAGCCAAAACAGTCGAATATATGCTGTCTGGGGGTCCAACTCGTCGAGTGCATGAACCAACTCGGCGAGTTGGGTGCATTTTGCCATGGACTCGTCGAGTCCCTTCATGGACTCGGCGAGTCTGCTGTTCAGACAGCAACAAAATTCGATTTTTCAGCCATTTTTGCAAGTATAACAAGAAAACAAGCCTAGGGTTTGATACCACTGATGGGTTTTGAGCATTCTAACACTCCTAAGTGTACATGCAACCCTAAATACCTTGGATCTATGTTTTCTCTATTATACATTCAATTATGAACTTTCCAAGGTATTACCCTATCTAGCATACAATACTTGATACTTGGGTAATCAAATGGATAGAATACATACCTTTGTTTGATGTAGCTTGTCTCCATGAAGCTTGAGTGCCTAGTGCCCCAAGTGTGACGCCTCAAATGGTTCACACAATACCAAATGCACATGGAATGACTTGAGAGAAATGGAACACTCCTTGAAATCGTCTAGCCCTCATATTCACACACTAGTGCACGATTTCTTGAGCCATGGGATTCTTTTATATGGTGGCTATTAGGGTTACACCATGTAACTCATAACTTTACCCATTCCTTATGCTCCATGGATTTTAACCTCCATGGAGTATCCATGGGTCACCCCATGGACTTAGTCCAACATAAGGAATCTTGGATCACAAGCCCACATATATAAGAATGAATGATTTACACAATCAACCCATATATTTAATTAGTCTCCTTTTGATCACTTAATTAATTCCAAATTAATTCTTGATCAATACTAATTAAATAACCTTATTAATATATTAGAACTTATAATATATTAACCAACCTTAAGTGTTATTTCTCTCATTATAGTCTATCCAAATGCATGATGCCATGCAACCCAAATGGACCATGCCGGTTCGGGTCAAGTCTTACCAATTATAGTTATGGACTTAGACATTAATCCAACAGTCTCCCACTTGGATAAGTCTAAAACTATTATTGCGTATGACTTCAGAAACCGATCAGCAATCGTAGCTCTCAAAAGCTTCTGTCGAACTCTGACCTTGTCGATGAACTCTGACCTTTGTCAATGACTTGTCCATTAGATAAGGGATCATATATTCCTCCATTCTAGATATCATATGGACTGAGACATGGATTAAAATCATTCTCTATGTCCATTTGTTGTTTCCCGATTTCTGATTTATGACGACTGACTGATTGAACAAATCAAATCAGTCCTGGCTTGGCCAAGCACTCACATGTGTCATCACTAAATCATCGAGGGGCCCACAGATATCGCTTTTATCCCGAAGGTAAAAAGGAATGGATAAACTTCGACTCATATGGCTTGTTCTACTACTTGTTGAAGCATACACAAAGGCACGTTTTATAACATCGAGTTACCGAATGCGTTTTCGTGCAATCAATGTACAACCAACTCATAGTAACAACTCATATCTCTAGGTTTGAAGAATGTAAGATATTATCGTCTCATGATCACTCGTGATAAAATCCATGAAGTGATTCAAATGAGCGTGGGTTGAATCCAATACTCAGAACTTATGAGCACTCATGAGTGTTGTAGCACCACTTTGTCCACCAACTTGGACCTCTACAAGCCAGCTCATGATAGTCTTGATTCATATCTACTTCCAACATATGACCGACGGTGGATGGTTTGAATAACTTAATCATTCAGGAAGAGCGACTTAGTTATTTTGGAAGTCAAAACATGCAAAGAGAAACACAAGAATAAATGAATCAAAATATGGTATCAAACCCTATGAATATAAATAAACACTTTTATTTATCACCATACTGATTACTGATTATTCATTGTTTCGGTTTTATCAACTTTATACTTGAATTAAAAACACTAGTTGTCCCATGCTCCAAGCATGTACACTATGTTTTTCTAAACAATAGCTTTGCCATATACCAAGTATGCACTCTATGTTTGTCTATGATCCTTACTTTGTGAAATAAACCAATTGAACATAATTTCAATGATTCTAATTTCACACTCCCAAATCCTTATCGAAAAATGTGAGAACTTCAAATTCCTATCATTTATCGAAATCTGTTTAGATTTTAAACTTATATGCACTGACCCTCCTGTAATGAATATGTACAAAGTCACAACGACTTGTCAACAATCATTATAAGGTATTCCAATGGAGTTCAACTCCATGGAAACTAAGTCTCATATTCAAAGTACATTGCTTTGAACATGCTTCTTGCATTAAGTTTTCTAATCTTACACAGATAACTTCCACCTATGGAGACAACTCCATATTCTCATTTTAACTATCACTTCTGAACAAGAGATGCCTCTTTTCAGAATATGTCAATATGGTCCTTCCAAAATTAGCATTATACTTCCAACTGTCCCTGAGCAACCAATCTTTGGTAAACCTCAGATTGTCCTCGACAATTGCTTAATCATTTTAGTCATATCCAATTCTAGACCTTTTCCCTTCTTAATGCCTCTGGGCATTTGGAAAATTTAGAAAGGACAAATATTATAGCACATGCAATCGATCCTGTACCCAAAGCAAATGGGACACGATTCATGATGTCTCACATAAAGACATGATTCTAGACCAGTCTTTTGCTACAATATTTTTATTTGCCATGTTTTCAAAATTTGACTATGAAGAGGGATGCCGTAATCATAATCGAATTTTGAGAACGCAATATATAGAATTTCCTTAAGTTGAACCAATCCAACATGAAATTCATATATATATTCTTGACTAAAGATGATTAAGGTCTCAATCTAAGCCTTTAGAACTAAAATGAAGTATATCCTCTCCCTTAATTATAGCAAAACAACTTTTTCAATCCCTGCAGCCTCACGAATTGAAACTTTTGTTTTCTATAATTAACATTGCTAACTTGCAACACTAACAATAATTATCATGCTCCCACTAACATGATGATTATTAGCATAACACTTATGCTCCCACTAGCTTTGACATGTACTCAGAAATCAGCTGGACTTCTAGAAATCAATACTTTATTGACTTTCTTACCAGAGTTCAGATTTCTGATACGAGATGCTTTGATAAAACTTTATCAAAATCATACACCTTTCCTTAGATAGCATGCATGTGTGTCTAAACAATTTCAGAACTATGAAAAGGGATGCCGTAATCATAGTCTCAATTGTTTAGACCTTTTGTCATCTGCTTCAAATCTACTTGATGGAAGTGTTTCCTCACCATAATTTTCATGAATCGGAGAGAAACCTTATGACCCTTATATTTTATGGTGTATGTGTTCTTATCCATGTGAATCTGTCAAAACCATAATCACAAGACACGGTTAATGACAAATCCAAACTCATATGGACTGAACTCAATCTGAATTTCTTGCCACCTGGCAGCTCAAGGGCCTGCCATTGCTTCAAAGTTGTTATGCAACCAATTGAGAACTTCCAGAACTCCTATGCAAAGACAACTTTAACTGGAATGGGCACAGAATATGTCAACACGATAGGTTATAAACCTCAAGTCGTGTGCTAGTGAAGAACCTCATGTTTTATTCTTGATTAGTTCTTGAGACTTTCAAGACTTTTAAGACTCCCACTGTCCTCTTGACATATAAGACTCACTTGCCAAATATTCAAGAGATAGTTTGGATTCTTTATCAAGACAAACACTTTACACAATTGGCCTTAGTTGGTCTTTGTTTTATCCAAAACATCACAACTTACCAATTTCAAATGTACAAGAGTAGGAAAGTTTTACTCTTACATTTGACAAGTGTTTTTAAACCTTTATTTAAGATATGTCACTCAACTTATAGTCTTGGAGTATGACTCTAAGAATTGTTTTGGAATGAAATATGACTCATCTTCTTGATTTAACCACTTCAACAATTCATAGCTCCGCTTCTTAGCTATCAGAATGCACTTAGAGGATGAATTGCGATAAGGTCTCTTAATCGTTAAGATGATCATATGATATGATACTAAAGTACTCTCCCATCTTTTCAGATTTGAGAAACTTTTATCCTTCTGCCTAATTTGATTCTTCTTATTCGCTCTGCCATACATTGGAACCTTTTCCAATGTCTAAGAATTACACTTAAGCTTGTAAGTATAACCATATTTACTGAGCTTTTAGTAAATTATGACGAATAGTCTTATCGATCTTTTGTGGTGGATTTGACCCGTGCACAAGAATGTGTACTCGATCCCTTAGTCCTTCACTTGACTCACATATACATGTGAACAAGGAACTAGTCTTAATTTTCCAAAGATGAAAAAATTCTCATTCATCATGCTATACAACTTGCATGATTCCAAGTTTCGGTCCAATTGAAACTTGGGTGATGAGGATCTTTCCTTATTTGGTAAATTTAGACATTACCACAAATGAAAGAATCAATTTCATATTTCCACTCTTGCTATTAATGGAATCATATAAGCAACATTTTTTTTCCCTCAAATGCCATTGTAAGGATATTTTAAAATAAATAAAATCAACATTTTTCCTTTTATTTTAAAAACTTTGCGGAAAAACTATCCTTACAATGCAAAAGAGCATGAAAACTTTGTTGTTATCTATTCCTAAGAAATATATCATAACTCCTAAGAAGTAGCTCAAGAATCCGATCTTCAAACTATGCGATAGAAATCCATCTACGCGATCAGATTCAGCATATTATTTCTTTAAGTTTCTTCACTTTTCTTTGATTCTTACAAACATCAACATGTGACCTAGTCACATCATGTATCAAGAATCTCAGTATAGAAACTTAGCAGAGTTAGATAGTGGATTTTACCTGAAGTAGGGTCAAACTTATTGACTTTAACATCCTTAGGTAAAATTGGCAGCTTCGCAACTAATGCCCCTTCCTTTGGCAATATAAACATATGGACCCTTTGGTAATGGTACCGGTACTATCACAGACTTAGCTTTTCTCTTTACCATTTGGTCAACCGAGTTGACTATGGCCGATCCCTTTCCATTGGGAAGAGAGAGCTTTACTGGATATCCAGTGTCTTCATTATCAATGTCCATAAAGTTTTAGGAAGTTGATCTTAGCAAATAGATAAGATCATTAAGGGTCTTGTCATAGTCTGTTTCATAGGAGTCCCAAAGGAACTCACTATGTGACTTAGAAAGTGATTGAACCACCAACTTTCTCAAGACTTTGACACCCAACTCTCCCGGCTTGTCAATATGTGACTTCATCTCCGAGATGTGATCACACCTAGACCTTGCCTTGCCAATAGGGCTTGAGTGACCTTGAACTTTGTGGGTTAGGGAGAATAATTGGAGGAGGAGGAGGAAGTGAAGTTCCAAGAGATTTGGGAAGATCATAGATGTCTGAGCTAGACATCTTTTGGGAGATATTCAAGATAGTTGATTCAAAGTCCTTAATATAACACCCAATATGAAATATTAAGGCTAGGACCCAACAAACTATTTCATAACTTGGAAGAGGGATGTCGTAATCCAAGCTATAAAATATTTGAAGGTAGGTAAATGTCGATTTAGCAATTTCCACCATGAAAAATGAAATATAATTAAGTTTTAATTGGATTTGAAACTCCTAGATCTTTTGAGATTCATTGAACTGTTCAATGGCATGTTTCAATCTCGGGTGTGCCCTTCAGGTTTTGTGACTAGGATGCCGAGGATCACAAAACAAGGTGTGAAGTAACCATGCAAATATACTTGGTACCCTTAATATTTACCCCTCAATCGATGTGCCGGTTAACCACACGAGCTCCACCGATACTATGATAAATATTAAGTTAGCCTTTGCCTACTTTGTTAAATCCATGTTAGTGTGCCGGTTAACCACACACGCTCCACTAACGGTTTATACAAAGTGCAAAGTGTAATTTCATGGATTAGCACCTTATTCACATTTTCCTAAGTAACTAAGATTGGGAATTTATAAGTGTTTAGTTACTTAGTATTTATCATTAATACTTTTAATGAAGGGAGAATTATAGTCCTTGTCCTACCTGTTCGGCTAACGACCCTCCACCAGTCAAGGAAGCGGTTGGTGAGAGTGGACACCCATTAAGCTGCCATTTTATAGGCAACAACCTTATACCCCCCTTATAGACCGGCTTCGTGAATGAGGCCTACTAATGGTAAGACTGACTTGCTCTTATACATATATATATATATATATATATATATATATATATTATTAACTTATAATATTATAAAGTATAAGGGTTGAATTTTAACTTTTAAAATTCTAAGGGCTTAACTTGGAATTAAAGTATTCATGAGAGAAACTTTACAAATTCCAAAACTTGAGGGCAAGTTTTGAAAATATTCAAAACCATTTAATTCCATAACTTATGTGTTTAAAGTAGTTTTAATTAAAAAACTCTTCAAGTTCCATAACTTGAGGACAAGTTATGGAAGACTTTAAACTATTAAAGAATGTAACTCTTCTTTAGTTTTGTAACTTATGGAACTAATTAAGGTTACACATTTATTACTTAATGAAGTGACTCTTGAACCTCCATAACTTGAGGACAAGTTATGGAGACATAAAACCATTTAATGAGGACAAGACTCTTCATTTTGTAACCTTTGCCAACTTTTATGAGTTTTAAGAAACTTTAATGTGACTTTTCATGTAACTTGAGGACAAGTTACACAAACACATTTTAGAATCATCTCTTAGATTAAAATGGATTGAAAACAACAATTTCTATTAATCTAAGCAACTCATATGAACTAGATAATTGGAATCAAACTTTTTCATGTAATTAGCATAACACTTAAACTAATACAAAACATGAATCTATTGACAATTATCTTTGAAATTGGATTAGTATGAACATTACCACATATAAAAACAAGTTTATAAGGTCAAAACAGCTTAGGGTAATGTTCCTAGTCCAGTTCCAGCCAAAACAGTCGAATATATGCTGTCTGGGGGTCCAACTCGTCGAGTGCATGAACCAACTCGGCGAGTTGGATGCATTTTGCCATGGACTCGTCGAGTCCCTTCATGGACTCGGCGAGTCTGCTGTTCAGACAGCAACAAAATTCGATTTTTCAGCCATTTTTGCAAGTATAACAAGAAAACAAGCCTAGGCTTTGATACCACTGATAGGTTTTGAGCATTCTAACACTCCTAAGCGTACATGCAACCCTAAATACCTTGGATCTATGTTTTCTCCATTATACATGCAATTATGAACTTTCCAAGGTATTACCCTATCTAGCATACAATACTTGATACTTGGGTAATCAAATGGATAGAATACATACCTTTGTTTGATGTAGCTTGTCTCCATGAAGCTTGAGTGCCTAGTGCCCCAAGTGTGACACCTAAAATGGTTCACACAACACCAAATGCACATGGAATGACTTGAGAGAAATGGAACACTCCTTGAAATCGTCTAGCCCTCATATTCACACACTAGTGCACGATTTCTTGAGCCATGGGATTCTTTTATATGGTGGCTATTAGGGTTACACCATGTAACTCATAACTTTACCCATTCCTTATGCTTTATGGATTTTAACCTCCATGGAGTATCCATGGGTCACCCCATGGACTTAGTCCAACATAAGGAATCTTGGATCACAAGCCCACATATATAAGAATTAATGATTTACACAATCAACTCAATATTTAATTAGTCTCCTTTTGATCACTTAATTAATTCCAAATTAATTCTTGATCAATACTAATTAAATAACCTTATTAATATATTAGAACTTATAATATATTAACCAACCTTAAGTGTTATTTCTCTCATTATAGTCTATCCAAATGCATGATGTCATGCAACCTAAATGGACCATGCCGGGTCGGGTCAAGTCTTACCAATTATAGTTATGGACTTAGACATTAATCCAACAAACACTCCGGTCTTTAGTTTTCTGACTGCAAAGACGGTCTTTTGCTTGTCGCTACAGTCACAGCTCTCAAACACCATCTCCATTTCGGAGATCCAGTCCATAATCTCAACCGGCTTCGGGATTCCGGAAAGACTTGGTGGCTTGGCACCCAATAAGTTCTTATACATTCTCCCATCCTTGTCATTTCCCCTCTCTGGGCCATTCACCCTTGCCCCTTGGGTTCTAGCTTGACTCACAGTACGGGTGTAGTTTCCTTCCTCCGATTGCTCGGGGATCAGCTCAGGTTGCTCAATGGGCATGGTAGGTTCGTCCCTATTTTCTTGAAACATTTGTCTCATCTCTTCTCTTTGCTCAGCCAACATAACCCACATCATGGCTTGTACTCCAACCATTGTGATTAGCTCGGGTGTGCCTACCACAACATGTATTTGCTCAATCACTGGGGGTTGTTGATTCCTATTCCTATTTGCGTTCCCGACTCCGCTTCGGGTTCTTGCCATTTGATCTATAGACGTTTGGTTTGTAATGACGAGAATTAAGATAGGAAAGATTTTATTTATGATTGACGTGTAAATCTCCCTATCACTCCGAAAAGTTATATGTCAGTTCTAATACCGTAATCAAACGTTTAGAAATCTGAACACATAAAGTTTCCAGATCCGGTCGGCAACAGACCATAGATCCGATCATATAATGCATATTATAAATCACTTAGCACATAAAAGCATGTTAGGCATTTTCCTAAATAAGCTAGTGCTTGTGTCTATTCAGGTGTATTACCTATATTTTATTAGACACACTCCTCACGATCATTGCTTAGCATTCTAAGTTTAAGCCTAGAAATAAATCCATATTCCTAGTTCGCTTAAACTAATGCTCTGATACCAACTGTGACATCCCCATTTTCACGGCCAAAAAAGACCGATTTTGTTTATGCTTTATAAAAATCAGAGTACCTCTTTTAATAAAAATATTGCGGAATTTGTTTCCAGAAAACATGATAAATACGTTATCAAAGCATTTTCGAAGAAATGTATTTTTATTCCTTTTAAAACCTTGGGATGTCATCGTCAATACATAAACATAAGCATAAACAGAACTTACATTCATTTACACTAGTGATCTACATCTCTTTTAAATCTCTCGGTGTAAAGTAGCTTCGTATCGACACCTGTGATACACATAAGCTTGAGTGGGTCAGGTTGGGAAACCTGGTGAGTACATAGCGTTTTCAACCCACAATAATATAATTATTATGTTTAAACATCAAACAATCAACCCAATTACCCATCCCCATTATCTTCCTCACTCTTAAGGGTCTACCCTAAGAGTCATCTATCCTGCATTCATTCATTCCGAAGTCCCTTGCTTCCAGGGTTTATAAGACAGACACTAAGTCCATAGCTGCCAATGCTCATTTGTAAAGCACTAAATCCATAGCTGCTAAAGTTCATTCATCGGGTACTAAATCCATAGCTACCAGTGTTCATCTAATAGGTACTAAGTCCATAGCTACCCACGTTTATCTATCAGGTACTAAGTCCATAGCTACCAACGTTTATCTATCAGGTACTAAGTCTATAGCTACCAGTGTTCATCTAATAGGTACTAAGTCCATAGCTACCAGCGTTTATTCAATAGGCACTAAGTCCATAGCTGTCGATGTTATTTATTAGGCACTAAGTCTATAGCTGCCAATGTTTACTCACATCATCTTTTATCTCTCATCATTCATCTACCCATGTCATACCCAACATATTTATAGATATAAAATACGTATACAGTTTAAATAATTTAAAACATGTATAAAAACGTTCATCCAGCATAGACAGCAAGTATTCAGACAATGTGCACACATAGCACGTAGTTTATGTAAAATACTTCATATCTATGTATAAGATGAAAGTAACTATGCACTCACCTGATAAGGTGGTGACTCGGTACTCGGACAACGCTTCGTTACTCTTAAAACAATTTTCCCTTGACAAAACGTAGTATCATTACCAGAGTTTAGTCTAAGGTTCGACGATACTAATTAATAGTCTAGCTATTATTACTATTATATAAGCGTTAAACAATACTCTTCACCCACTATGTACAGACAGGGGCCAGACATGGAACACCGGAGGGCAGGATCATTCTGGCATAAAGCACTTCTGAAATCTAGCAACCCAAGCGGCCCTCCAAACCAGATTCCCCGTACCGCGAGTGGTTAAAAAGATATTATAACGACACTTATATAACTCGTAATAATAGCCCAAATATTTATTATAAGGTCCTAATAACATTACTATATTTAAATAAAAACTATATTTAAAATAGCGTAGGCATATTTTACCTACGAGGGGGTTTGGGTAGAAGCCGGGCTCTGCAGGGGCAGAACTTCCGAGCCGAAAGCTCTTCTTCTTGGAGCCGTCGAGCGCTCCGGGGCTTTCTTCTAGCGTTATGGGAGTTTTGGGAGGTTTAGAGAGAGTGTAGAGAGAAGAAAGAATGGGAAAGGTGTGAAGAAAATGAGGGTGGGAGATGTTTTATTTATAGGGTGAAATATGGCTGAACTTGGTGCCACATGTCACCATCTGATGGCAAGACTTGGGGAGAAAGCAATGGCCAAGATTGTGCCACGTCACCCATTTTCGTACAACACATTTCCGACTTCTAAAATCCGTAACATTCGCATACGAGCTCCGTTTTTGACGTTCTTTATATCCACGCGTAGGTAAAAATAAGATCTACAACTTTCATTTTGACTCCGTCGGCTAATTCTTGACTGATCTTAACGTTAACAGTAGGAGGAGATTATACTGTTAAATGACCGCGAAAAATTCGTAACTCCTTCATACAGACTCCGTTTTTGTCTGTATTTTTATCGTTGAGTTCCTATTAATGAGATCTTCAACTCTCATTTAGGTCGCGTAGGCCAAAAACCGCTCGATCTAAAATTCGAGTTTCGGGTCGTGCACTGCTATGCCAAATCTTAGAAAATTCATAACTTCCTCATACACAGTCAGATTTGGGCATTCTTTTTATGGACGCTCTCGGTTTAACATATTCTACGACTTTCGTTTAGATTAATAAGGCCACAAAGTCCTCTATCGTAAATTCATTATTTACGTCTCCTGGTGCCGTGCCGGTTTTGCCGTAAAACTTCGACGAGCCATAACTTCTTCGTTATAACTCGGATTTCGACGTTCTTTATATGCATGAAACCCTTGTAACATATACTACCGTTTGGTTAAGATTACTCCTTCTAAATAATCTTTCATCAAAACTCATTTTTTATGCTTATTGTGTCTAAATTGACTAGCCCGAATCTGCGAGCGTTACAATTCAGAATCTAGTCCATCCATAATACATTCATAGGTTGAATCGATTTGAGCATGAGACGAGCTGGTTTATTTGGGTTCAGAATCGCCCTCAGATTCAAATCGAAAAAATGGAATAAAGCCAACACCCACAGTCGTGGATTGAATCGATTTGATCATGAGATGAATAGTTCGATGGCTTTTTTCCGGATGACAAACCCTACTTTCCAACCATTGCAAAACAACGCCCAAACGGAGACAGAACGAATAGGGCATGATCCAAGTTTAGATTCTGGGGAGTTGTAGCAGTTGAGGGCTTATTGGGGATGAACTGCGAACCAGACGTGGGTGCGATGTGGGCCGACGATAATGCCAATGACCATGGTTTTAGGGGTTCATGGTGGTGTCATTGGGTTGTGGGAGGAGTGTATGAAGGGGGAGAAAGACATTGAGTCGTGATCTTCTTGGTCATCAACAATGGGAGGATAGAGAGAGAGAGAGAGAGAGAGAGAGAGAGAGAGAGAGAGAGAGAGAGAGAGAGAGAGAGAGAGTGTGTGTGTGTGTACATGTGGAGCGATAGGTGGGCCAAGATATTTTTTTTAATTATTATTTACAAATTAAAAAAATAAAGAAAAAAAATTAAAAGGGAAAAACAATCCATTCAAGTGTTCCATGGACCAAAACCATAAAAATTTCAAAACCACGAAAATTTCTTGATTTTGGACATTCCATACAAGTTGGAAACTTTTTGGACCCTATCCACACTTTTTGGAAAACCACAAGGACCAATTTTATATTTTTGTCACTATTTAAATATATATTGCATCAATTTACTACAAACCCACAACACATACCAAACAATTTTCTATTGTACAATATCAAAGAAGATATAAAAAGTTAACATACGGAAAAACATGAGGAAGAGGGATTTTAGATTAGAAACACAACATCTACCAAAAAAGGAAGCGGTTTATTATGCTAAAGATTATAAATGGCAGATCAGGTGTACGAGAGATGATAAGAATAAAGTTTTTCAAGTTTGTAAGTTACTGGACAATCACATTTTCTCAAGTATACAGTTGTGGCCCCATCATTACCAAACCAACAAAAAAGTATTTGGCCATTTTGTTAGATTTAACGTTCATATCACAAAGAAAAAAATTAAATTGTGATGTTTATATGTGAACCAATAAGGTCACACACATAAGATCATAAAGTAAATAAATAAGTAATAATATTTATAGTGTATAATATTTATTACTTGCTGAGTATTAACAAGTTATAGTTAAGCCTACTTCGTTATTTATTAAGAGGAAAAATAAAAAACAATTATTTATTTATTTAATAAAATGGTTTTAGTTGGGGGAAATTGAGTAATATAACCACTTTGTATTTTATATTTTAAAAAATAACCAATTTAATTTTTTTTGAAAATCAATGCGTCCAGAATGGACCATTCTAGAGTAAGGTTCACCTTGGTCCGACCCTCCACATTTCGAATCAGGTTCTCGAATGATGACACTACATAATCTATTCCGGAATGCATAGTGGAATTCCATCACATTTCAGACTTGCAAAGAAGAAATGTGAACTAACTCTGATGAGTTGAAGGTTTTGTGGGTAAGTTCATGACTCATATGTTTGTATTTGTTTAATTTTCTAATTCTAATTATTAGTGTAAAAACTTGAATCTGAAATACAAAAAACATGTCTGGAATGTTATCTTGATTATTAGTAGGTACCTTAATTAGGTTGTTTTGTAGTATTACTAAAAAACCAAAGTATAAGAAAAATAGTTACGTTGATAATAACATGTGAAAATTCTATCATGGAATACACATATGTATTCTGGAACATGCCTGGAATATGACGATCAACTCCGGAGTACGAATAACTAGTCTGGAATGTTTAGGTCATTATGTTCCGGAGCACCATTTACAGTTTGCATTTATCATGAAAGTAATTTTTTGTTTTTTTGAAGCATGATAACATTTTTATCCTTCTCTCACAATTTCTTTCAAATTTGCCATTGTTGCGGATATTCTTGCTAAAATTAGGAACTGACCGCCATGTGAGGCTATGTTCCTACAAACTTGTTTTAGTAGGTGTTTAGATATTCCTATAAGGATAGCAAGAGATTATTTGCTTTTACATTACTTATTTTCCAAAAAGTTGTGACAAACCCTCGAAGCCCACTACATGAAATGGTTTTTGAGATCAAGGAGTACGAGTTGATGTTTGGGTAAAGGGAATTATGCATTGTCACCGGCTTCCAGTTTGGTGCGTTTTGCAGCCTTAGATTTTGTTCATGCCTTCACGTTTGGTGTCACAGATATCCATAGGGGTGTAGAATTTTGGATCCGTTGTACTCTCAGCTAGAGATGATATTTGATAA
Organism: Lactuca virosa; assembly: GCF_052849685.1. Taxonomy (NCBI): domain Eukaryota; kingdom Viridiplantae; phylum Streptophyta; class Magnoliopsida; order Asterales; family Asteraceae; genus Lactuca; species Lactuca virosa. The sequence continues at coordinate 225,451,757 of NC_136430.1, read as the reverse complement.
GCTTTATAGGTGTATTCATCCTATCATAAATATAAAAAAAACCTCAAAAATTGATGTACATTCTAAACAGGTTTTTATACGCTTTTAAAGTAAAACACATGATTATCCTTTTAACATTTTTTTTATAATATCCTGATACATGATTCTTTCATATATGGATTATGGAGAGTTTTCCGGTCAGCATTTTGATTGGTATCCGACTAGCGAATGTGATTCCTCCGATTGTTGGATGGTCCAAGATTAAGAAGTTAAAAAAGAAGGAACGTGAAACATTTCTTGATGTTGAGCAGGTGTGATTATTTATATAAATTTCTCATTTTCACCCCTATTTATAATTACGTTAAAAACTGATGTGCAATTATGTTAGGAGGATAAAAAGCTTATAGATAATATGTAACTGACAATAAATGAGAGTGGTGTGGCATGCTAGTCTTTTAGCTCCGAATGGATTGAACGTGATGCTTTACCTACTGCACGATCATATAGCACCATTTCTCACACCATCACCTTGCACGTAACCTAATTATGAGCCTCCACAAAAAACAGGCACGATGGGATGCTGGCAATGGTTCATATGCATCGACCTACCACCACCACCACAAACTAGACCAATAATAGATAAGGACCAAATCATAATGGATTTACAAAAGTAGTTTTAAGAATGTCAGAGGAAGTTGTTGGCTTACACCCAGCAGAATTGGATAGTTATATATACGGTTAAATTCACACTCTATATGAAAACCAAGATGTTTTACTATTATTTGTTCACCAGTTTCTCATGTATATACCGGAGATGGAGTTTTACATGTGCATATATGCGGACATTGACTTGAATGTGATGTCATTTATATATGCGTGTGATCCTTACACATTGGACATTCAGTTAGGTTGCTTAATTTATTGTATATTTGTGTTGATTGACATCAAATCATGTTGTAGATTTCCTTGTTGATAGAGTGAAGGCCAAATGATGTTCAATGGACATTTATATAGATAGCTTTCATCATAAATGTTTAGGAGTGACACTACATGAATGATGGATCCATTTACCTAACTTGGTCTGAGTTTGATTCGGTATACGTGTGTTTTAATTTCATTACATAAATAATAGTCACTTATAAGAAAATATTATATGATGATTAGTTAATTCCAACCTTTTTTACAGTTATACATCCCTATTAATGTACCACATGGCTCACTACTTTTTGGGAGTTTTAGATTTTCAGACATTCACATTAACTATATACGATGGTTATTGGGACAAAAACTATTTTTCAAATTTGCATCTTGGTATATAGTTATGCAAGCTTGTATCCATAAAATCCTAGCGTGTATCAACTATTGGTATTAGGGTACCAAACTCACTGATGTAATCCCCCTCGAGAGTTTCACACTCACCCTTGTGAAGGGCATAAATGTGCCACAATATTTGGCGATAAAGTGGATTATGGAGTGTTCTTATGTTGGTTCCTAGAGAAGTTGATCGGTGGAAAATATATAAGGTTAAAGGTTTGCAACAAGACCTAAGTCAAGTCATATCGAAGGCAATTTGGGGAAATTTTATGGGGTACAAATAAAAAGTAGGGATCCATTTTCACATTGTATTATTATATAAGCATATTTAAGTTTACGTAATTATTACTTTTTGCAATAGATTTAAAGGTTTTCATACAGTTCCATATTTACATGTTTTTGAAATATAGTTTTTTTAAACCATATAAAATTTAACGACCACTTAACCATAATTAAACAAAAAAAATGAACACACTACAAAAGACCAACCATTAAATTTTTAAATATAAAAAACTACTCCGAAATTCCATTGAAGAATGTTGCTCTGGGATTCCAGACTTAACTCTGGAACACATTGTTCCGGACAATGCGGTCGTTTAACCAAAACAAAAAAGTGATTATTTTTGTGAAAAAATGGCATTTATATTGGTTAGATTAATTATTTATTAATTAGATTCAGTACTTAAGAGTTAATAATAAGAGTTTTGTGCTTAATTTATTAGACAATGAAGGCTTTTACATATCAACTGAGTATGAGACAATAAACTGTCAAAACCATACCGATTCTTTTTTTAGCAAACTCTAGTTGGAAAAGGGAAGGAAGGAGGTGGTGTTCATTTGGTAGTCAAGGAGATGTTCCTGCTCCATGTGGATCAACCATTAGAGAGCATTCATCTTGATAATTTATCGCTAATCTAAGTTACAATTCTAAACATCGTAAGGGTTGATTAATTGTTTATTTCTATTGTTATAAATGGATCCATGACTTTAAGATTAAGTGGAATATTTTTAGTTTGTTAACTTTTGTTTGTACTTTTATGTATGTATTTGTACATCACTCCCCGACAATGTTATCAAAGTCTATTTAAAACTAAAAAAAATCATAAAATTATGTTGGCCTTCATGTAACACCCAAAATTTTAAAATAAAGTACACCTTAATTTTAATTTATAAATTAACTCAGTGTATATTTATGCTAACAAGTTGAATACAAAAAGTTATAAAAAAGAATCGTATACAATACAATATATTCTCTTCCTTACCCAAGAAGATTTTCATAAGTTGATTAATCATCAAAGTCATGACTTATATTCATAAATTAATATGTCTTTTACTTTTTAGAAATTGTATTATTTATTTATATTTATTTTATTTCATTTCCAAAAAAAATCACTAAAATGGTAAAAACTTATAGGCACGTTTTGAGAATGTTACAATTAAGTTTCGTGCAAGTGTTTTTAATAATGTTCATTTCTCATCACAAGCTTTAGAGTTTAAAATCATATACTTACTAGTTTACACTGACATTAAATCCTTTTGTAAAACAATTTCGATGTTTGTTAGTGATTTTTAATTAACAAAATAATTACGGATTCCATACATTAAATAACTTGAAAGAACTAACATAAATTAAAGCAGCTAACATGAACCAAATTAAAATTCAAAGGTTTAGTTAAAACAAAATTAGATATTGCTAGATTAAAACACGAATCCAACGTCAAATCATATGATTAACTACATAAAAATGGAGTTCAAACTACAAAATTGGACGTGTTAATTCAACTTACAAAATAATAAACTAGAAATAATATAACCCAAACTCGTATTATAATAATTCAATTGTTGAAAAATCATGATCATAATTTGTGATTGTACAATAGTTTCTTAAATGTTTTTAGGTTGATCTAACTCATTAAAGAACTTATCGAATAATAAATCATATTCATCTAGCACTTGATTTCAAGGTTTTTCACAAATTACAAAATTATCAAATAAAACAAGTTCTTTAATCGGAACTAATTCACTACATAGTTACTGCTCTCAATAATCATGTTAGAATTGCATTAATATTCAAATAAATATATCAACCACAAGTCATTTTCTTGAAAAACTAACAATTTTACCAATTAATTTCATAATGTCAATTAAGATATATTATAAAGTGGATAGCATTACTTCCTACTTTAGTCAAATAGATGGTCGATTACGTAACAAAACAATCAACATAGCAAATTCAATCATCAAAGACTTCAATATCAAATCCAAAGTGATTCACATTATTATAAATTGAATGTAAACACCAATGATTTAGTTGTTTAAGATGTCTAAACCACTGGAAACTACAAAATAATTCACTACAAATTAAAACTTACAATCAGGAAATTAAAGATTGTTTTGATGTGAAAAAATCTAGAAAGCCTTCGATTTTTCGTTCTCCTTATTTCTCTTTATTGTTTCTTGTGTAAGAAGAATCCTTTCTCTAATATGTGATAAAATATAATCGATCCACTCGTCCTTTTATTCTCCAAATCATTATTCCCCCTCATGGTCACTTGGACTTTTTTTAATTCAATGGTGGACTATCAAAATATCCTAATTTATTATACCATACTATACTAAAAGACATGCTATTAGGCTGATTTAAACAACCAACACGGGCTACCATATTTCACCCTCTAAAACCAGTTGTATGGGTTGATTTTGTTGATTATGGACAAATATATTGTTTCTGTCCACGATGTCAAAATCTACACTAAACATGGTATGAACCGATATCCATATTTTAGATTTAACATCAATGAGTTAGAAAGACATCTGCAAAATTTCAACTCAATCAGACCATGTTTTCCCTTCAATCCAACCACTTGATTAAGATTGTGCAATGTTGTCAAAAATCCAAAAATTTTCTTTATATCACTTTATTAGTGTGCTTGATCACATATGTTTCTATGATATTTCAAACATGGTTTCAAGCATTTCTTTGTTACTTTTGGATTAGGTGTCTAAGACAATAACTAAATTGATATATACTTGAATTAAAAGCAAAGTCGTTTTTGGGTTGCCCTCAAAACTAGTAACTGACATAATGACTTTTGGAGAGAGAGGTTGATTTATTGGTTTATTATATGATTAATAAATAGCAATAAATAATTTATTAATATATTATGAGATTAATATATTAATTAGAAATAGTATTATTTAATTAATTAGAAATTAATTGGAATTAATTTTGGGATTAATTGGATTAATTGGATTAATTAAAGGGCAATGACCTAAGCTGTAATTGTTCAATAGTTGACAAGAGAAGGATTCTGGAATGTTCCTAGGGTTGGCCGAATTTTTCTTGGTCATCTAGGGTTTCTAGAATAATCAATATGGATAATTAGGAAACTAGATAATTCATGATTTAAAATAATATTATTTTATTTCAAATTTGGGTTCTAGGGTTTTTCTATCAGCTATAAATAGGACCCTTAGCCTATGATTTTCGGCCACTCATATTCCTAGAAGGATAGCCGAAAATCTCATCCCCTCTCCTCTCTCTCCTCTCAAGTCTTCTATTGTTAGGGTTTGGGTACAATCCATAGAGGCATTGGATTTATGGTGATAGCTTTCCAAGAGATCAGAAGAAAGGAATTACTTTGATTATTTGCTATAATAATCAAAAGGTATGTAAACCCTAAATCCCTTGTGATTTCGATTATAGTGGGGCCTCCTTAGGTTTCTTGATGTTCAATTGTTTATTTCTCTTGGTAGAGAAAACTTAGATCCAAATAGGTTGCATTTGAACTTATGGGTTAAGTTTTTTTGCCACATGTTTTTATTTATTACCTATAAAACCTATCAGCGGTATCAGAACCAAAATTTTCAATTAATCTTGCATAATTTTGAATAGATCAAAATTAGGGTTTATAGAAATTAAACCGTAGGGGATGAAATTTCGAAAAATGGCTAGGGTTTTGAAACGCTAGCCTCTACCCCTTAAAATTTCAAAAATTGCTAGGGTAAGATAGGGTTTGTTTAGTTTCCTTAATTATTGTTTCTAAAAGCCTTAAATTTTTAATAATTAAAATTGGATAATCCATACCCTAATTTTCGAAATTAGATGGGGTTATGGATTAGGATCAAATTTGAAATATTTGATTAATTGTTTAATAGTAATAATTATTTAATCCATAAATGATTTAAATTAATTTAGTTAATAGTTAATCAGGAGATAAAGATTAAATCATAATTGGTTTAAATTTAATTGAATTAAAAATTTTAATTCAGATAATTAAAAGTTTAAACCTTGTATTTTGAAATATTTTAAAATACACCTTATATATATATATATATATATATATATATATATATATATATATATATATATATATATATATATATATATATATATTATTATTAAAAGTTAATTACTATATGTATAAGAAAAGTCAGTCAAATCATTAGTCGATCTCATTCACGAAACCATGCTATAAAGAGGGTATAAGGTAGCGGCCTATAAAATGGTCGTTGAATGGGTGTCCACTCTCACCCACCATTCTCTTATGTGGTGGAGGGTCGTTAGCCGAACGGGTTTGATAGGACATAATCTCATTAAAAGTATAATGATATAAAAGTACTAGAACATTCTTTAAGAATCTCACTTTAGTTATTTTAGGAAAAATGTGAAAAGTATGCTAATCCATGAAAACGCACATCATACTTTAATATGTCGTTAGTGGAGCGTGTGTGGTTAACCGGCACACTAGTAGGGACTTTAAAGAGATATGATGGGCATCTCAAAAATTATCATTGTTAATGGAGCGCATATGGTTAATCAGGACATTAATTGGAGATGATAAATGACATCGAGGTTGCCAAGCGTGTTTGCATGGTTATTCACATCTTGCTTGTGATCCTCAGCATCCCAGTCAAAAATAGAAGAGCATAACCTGACATTAAACATGTTACTAATAAGATTCAATGAATCTCAAAAGATCTAGGAATTTCATAGATTGAAATTGGTGAATTGTTTTACCCACCTTCATAAATTCGCATTAAGATTACGACATCCCTCTTATTAGTCGTGAATTGTTATATTGGATCCTAGCCTTGAATATTTATTATGGGTTAAAATTAAGGAATTTATATCAACTAACTAAAACTTTTCTTCTCATATAGATGTCTACCTCAAATGGTGATGCTTTTGCTGCTCAAACCTCAACCAACAATAACAACTTCACTCTACTATCAAACCTATCCAAAGAGAAATTAGCTGGTCCAAACTACATGGACTGGATGCGAAATCTCAAAATGACTCTTCGATATGAGGGCAAAGAATATTTCTTCGAAAAACCTCTTCTTGAAATCAATGATTCAACTGCTACTCCTAAAGAGCTTTCCACTTATATAAAACACTCTGACGACGCAACGAAGGTCGCTTGCATCATGGTTGCAACCATGGTACCTAAGTTGCAAAAGTCCTACGAGGACTACTGGCCATACGAGATGTGCTTGGATCTTGCGGAAAAGTTTCACAAGAAATCATGTCAAGAAAGGTATGAGGTTTTCAAAGCGTTGATGACATACAATTTGAAGGAAGGAGACTCTGTGTGCTCCCATGTGCAGAGAATGCAGGGATATGTGGAGCCTTTGGAAAAGCTCAATGTGTCTTTTGACGAAGATTTGGCCATAAACATGGTCTTGAACTTTTTGCCTCCCAGTTATGATCAGTTTATCCTAACATATCATTTGAACAACACAGAGACCACATTGACCCAACGCCACAACTTGTTGCAAACTATTGAGTTGGGAATGAAGAAGAATCAGACCCCTTCTGCGACAAGTGCTCCTATCCTTTCTATTGGGAAAAATATAGGAAATAAGAGGAAGGATAATCCTCAATCGAACTAGAAGGGAAAGGCCCATGCTAGATCGTCTAGCAGTGGGTCAAAGGGAAAGCCCAATTCGGATATTCCTGCTATTAGTGACCCCAAAGAAGCCACTTACTACTATTGCAAAGAAAAGGGCCATTGGAAAAGAAGTTTCCCTAAATACTTGCAAGATATCAAGGATGGCAAGGCCAAGCCATCGTCGGCAGGTATATACACTATTCAAGTCAATAACTCACAACTTACTCGTACTTGGGTCCTTGATACAGGATGTGGTTTTCACATTTATTCTTATTTGTTGGGGCTAAGAGAAATTCGGGAGGTGGAGCGTGGAAAAAGAAATCGGATCATGAGTAATAGGAAATCTTCACCTGTTACCAAGATTGGAACTTATGGTCTTGTGCTCGGTGGTGATGTTTGATTAGATTTGGTTAATTGTTGCTATTTGTCAGAAATGACACGAAACATTATTTCTTTTCATGCATTGTAAAGACAAGGTTATCTGCATTCATTTGATGATGTGAATGGTTCGATTTTAGTTTATAAAAATGGTATTTTTTATGTTTAAAGCTTTACCTTGTAATGATGTGTATGAAACTATGATTTGTGTTGATAGCTTAGGTAATAGTGGATTTCACACTGATTCGTCTAGTGGTGTAGACAAAGCATGCTTGTAGCAGTGTATTCTTGAACACATTAACAAGAAACGCATCACCCAACTCCAAAAGGGTGGAGTGTTGGAATCATTTGACTTAAGGTCAGATGATGACTGTGAGTCTTGTATTTTGGGTAAGATGACAAAATCACCTCTCACTGAGTCTTGTGAAAGAGGTGAAGGATTGTCGGATCTCATACACACAAATGTGTGTGGACCCTTCAGATCTACCACAATAGATGCCAATCGATTCTACGTGACGTTTACGGATTAATATAGTAGATATGGATATATCAACTTAATCAAACATAAATCATAAACCTGTGAAAAGTTCAAAGAGTTTAAACACGAGGTCGAGAATCAATTAGGCAGGAAGATAAAGATGCTCCGATCAGATATAGGTGGAGAGTATCTTAGTATCGAGTTCTGATATGCACAAAAGTACCTATTAGTTTTAAATTTATAACCTAACAAACTTTTAGTAACTATGCACCTATAGGCAGTGTATCTAGTTAGATTATAGTGTAGCTCAGGTAACTCGATGTCGATCACAGGAAACAAAATTCAATTAATTAGATTAACTACTTCTAATTAAACTAATGAACAAACAATGATTTCGGGGGGTTTAACTGATTTTTAAAGATCAGAACAACTTAATATCACCTAGCAAGCAACGAAAACAAAGTAACTTCAAGAATTAAAAGAATACTTCTGCCTAGATCTGATTTCATTTTCTCCTATGGTTGATTTCTTATGGATAGATTATATTGGTTACCAATTATCTAACTACTATGATCAAATATCTAGGCCTACCAATTTATGAATGACAAAGCAATGATCATGCACAAGTTGAACACCAAATTGATAATAGCACAAGTTGACTATGAATGATACGAGTTACTCTCCTATGATCAATTCAAGCAACCAAACACAAATTAATACTATTTATACTCTCTAACACAATTAAAATTACTAGCTTTAATTACTTAAACTAAGATTTGATTATTCCTAGTTATAATTATCTAATGATCATAAACAATTATAGGATATATTCATGCAATTAATATGATCAATTAACACACAAAATCTGATTTATAAGCAATATAAACTAGAACTAAAACATGTTAGGGTTTATATATATATATATATATATATATATATATATATATATATATATATATATATATATATATATATATATATATATATATATATATATATATCAAACACAAGTAAAACGAAATATAATTATCTAGTAATTGAAATCAACTCATAAGTATCAAGTTCATCTTCACCAAACAGAAGTAAAAGGTGTTTAGCCTCTCATTATAGAAGAAAAACACAATAGATCTAAGTAAAATATGCTTGACATAAGTTTAATAAGCAAACCAACTAGATAAATGATGAATATCTTCTAAATCTTCTTCAATCCTTGAGCGCCACTTGAATTTCGACTTTCTTCTGGGTTTCTAAGGGTTATTAATCACAATTAACCTCAGAAAACCAAATGCATGCTTATGAGTTCGACCTAATGTTCGAGATTTTATATTTATGGAAATTTGACCACCACGTCGTGGTTAACCGCCACCACGACATGGTCCTCGTGTTCTTCCCATGTCTGCCAAGTCAGCATATGGATCGCGATTCTTCCATTTTCCACATCGTGGTTATGTCACCACGATGTCGTCTTCAGAAAACTTTTCTTCTTCTTTTGTTTTTACTCCTGTTTCCTACTTCCAGCTCCTCGTATGCTTCTTTTTTGTCCCGAGCAAGTCTTCGCTGCTACAAAACATAATTTAAGCCGAATAAATATCTTTCATTCCATATTAAGTATAATTATAGCTAAAAGTATTAGAAATATGCATTAAATATGTAGTTAATTATGCACACATCAAAATACCCCACACTTGGCTTTTGCTTGCCCCCAACCAAAACTGATTTTATTATCATCATATCAAGACTTTAGCTACCAACATCGCACAAGACAATCCATTTTGAGCCTCTCCATTACTACAAGGCTACAATTCATGTATTTGTGTCTATATTTTCCTAACAAGCTCCCCAATCCTAAATACTCACAATCTTCATAAACACTTGCCTACTTCTTTTGAACAACGCTCATTTTATGCATCCCTCCTAATCCATCCCCATAAAACTTTCTTAACCTCAAGGTGTTGTTGGTTAAGCCCCCAAGTATACATATGGAAAAATAACCTACAAATAAAAAGATTACAATAATAAATACTTGACAAATTTCCGCCTTATTCTTGAGTCTTTGATAATTTGAAGCTTTTCTTCATGATATTTCTTGATCTTCATAGCTTTGTAGAACTCTTTTTCCTTCAACTTTTGCAACTTTTTTTTTCTTTTTTCTCACTTTTTTCACTCAAAACTAAAAATCCTAAAAACATATGCTTAAGCAAGGGAACTTAACTCCAACCCTTATTGGTTACAGGTATTAGTCTAAGGTGCAATGACTACATAAGCTCTCCTAGATACATTTCTAGTACATGATGCTAAGCATATTGCGGCCCTCAAACTAAGCAATGTCGTGGTTTTGTTCCATGATTTCACTAGGATAGGGAAGCCACAAAAACACTATTACATATATTGGCTCAAATAAACATTGAAACTCGCATCAGATCGTCCCACACAACACTAGCAACCTAGATCTCAACATAACAATTTTTTTTAACTAGGTTCAATTTTAGATTATTATTTCAAATCTTTTTAATAATTTTTTTAAATCCTAGTCATTTTTCAATTTTAATCAGAATTTTTTGTTTTCCTAGATTCAGCCCCCTACCCCACACTTAAATGATGCAATGTCCCCATTGCATACTAAAACAATAGAAGAACATATAAATTAAAAAGGAAGAATTGGAACAGTCTCCCATTGGGTAGTAGTGGCGATATCGAATTCTAAAATTTGTGTGGTAAGGCTTGGACTTCTCATGTGAATGCAAATGTACCAGATCGAAATAAATCAAAGAACCAATCTTCAAATAAAGTGATGAACCGCTGCCACGTCGTGGGAAAGCAACACCATGACATGGTGTAAAGCTGGAAGTCGAATGGTTGAGCAAAATAAGATCGCCACGACATGGTCTAATGATGTCATGTCATGGTGTAGTCAGATGCAGTCACGATATAAAAATTTGCCACGACGTGTTGATGATGTCCACGTCATGGTGACTTCTCAGAAAGCCTTTTAAGAATAAAAGTAATACATCAAATCTTCGTAGTGTTAAGGACCATTCCCAATCTTATTTTTTTTAGTAACATATCCTTTAAAATGCTTTTTCCCCTCAGCATGTGGGAACCCCACACTTATCTAAGAACATGGTCTTCAATTATATCTTCAAAAAGTTTACGGCTTCTTTATCCATTAAGCTCCTCACCGTTTCACTCACCTCTATTCTAAAACTACAAAATAAAATCAGAAGACTAGAGAAACACTTGATCATTTGGTTAGACTAAAAATTAAAAACTAAAACCAAAAAAACTAAAAATGAAAAAGAAATAAAAAAAATGCAAACTCTAAAAATCAGGTTGTCTCCCGAAAAACGCTTCTTTTGTTGAGGAGTCGTGAGCCGGACTCCTTCCCACTCTACGTTGTTGCGGTTAGGAGTGAGATCTCCCTTTGCTCCTTCCATTTGCGTTTATAAACTTGAACCCTTCTCTTGTAAGCCTTCTCTGAATTATCCTTCTTCTTCTTATTGGTGTTGTCTTCATATTTGCGCTTTACCCTTTTTCCTTGCTTCTTTGCCTTATTCACCTTCTTATCATCTTCCTTAGGATCTTCCTTATCTACCTCCATCTTGACCATAGTGGGCTCCTTCAATTCTCCACCCATCTCTTCATCAATTATTTCTACTTCTTCATACAAGTCCTCATCTATTTCATCAACCTCTTCTTCCTCTTAAACGTAGGGATGTCAAAAACCCCCGTGGGACCCTGCTCCCGCAGGACCCCGATACCGTACGGGACTAAATTTAAAAAAAAAACGGGAGCGGGAGCGGGGGCGGGGGGGCATAATTAAACCCCGTTTATTTTCGGGACCGGGGTCGGGAGTCGGTATTTCCGTCCCGTACTCCCGCGGGTGACCCGGTTGTACATTTATGTAAAAAATATATATTTAATATAAAATACATATACAAAATAGATTGTCTAATTTTAGGTTTAGTGTAGGTTTCACTTTCCCGTTTCCAATTAATGGATGTTGAAGATGTAGCGAATTGATCATATATTTTTGGACATGTAAGTATTTTATATTCGTAATGTTGGATTTGTCGTATTTTATATTTGTAAGATTGTTGGAATTGTCGTTTTGTAATGTTGGATTCATAATTTTTTAGTTTCTAAAAGATTAGGTTTTAAGCTTTTAAAGTTATTGAAAATAGTTTTCTTTAGCCTAAAACAAAGCAGTTTTTTAGCAAAAAAAATCGAATTTTAAGCCTATAAATCGGGGGAACGGGGGCGGGACCGGGGGTGATGGAGGTTACCGGGGGCGGGACCGAGGGCTATGTAAAAGGGGGATCCGGGGGCGGGACCGGGGGCGGGGGAAACAACTGATTTTGGGAGCGGGGGCGGGGGCAGCTATTTCCGCTCCCGTTTGGTCCCGTTGACATCCCTACTTAAACCTTAGGTGTAGTAAATGCAATCGCCTCAAATTTCATAGGAATCGAGGCTCTTGGTTTCAAACGTTTCACGTTTTCAACATCGAGCTCCTCCCAAACCTTAAGCTCTTCTTCCATCATCTTCTTAACTGCAACTAGCTCATCACAATCTTCTTCCATAACATCCACCTTTGACACTTCATCTCTTGGCTCTTCATGATTCACCTTAGGACTCATCTTGAAAGTAATAGCATCATCTTCCACACAAAGTGTGAGCTTTGAGTCGTGGATGTCAACTAGTGTTCCTGCGGTACTCAAAAATGGTCTTCCTAAAATAATTGGAAGTTCTTCATCCTCTGTCATGTCGTGAACCACAAAGTCGACCGGAAAAACAAATTTCCCCACTTTCACTAGTAAGTCTTCAATGATTCCTCTAGGATATGTGTTCGAGTGATCCACCATTTGAATGGCCATCCTTGTATCTTAGAGCTTTGGTAATCCGAGATTTTGGTAGAAAGAGTATGGCATGAGGTTATAGCATGCCCCCAAATCGGCTAAAGCATTAATGGAAGTAGAATTTCCAAATTCACAAGGCAATAAGAGTTGGTCTGGATCTCCCATCTTGATTGGTAATCCCTTGATAATTTTGGCTGAACACAACTCATTAAGAACTATTTTCGAGGCCTTTTTCCAACTCCTTTCTATTACTCATCACATCTTTGCAAATTTTGGAAGTTTCACCATTGATTTGAGGAATGGGGCGTTAATCGAGAGTGAGAGCACTTGTTCTATAAATTTCCTTAGTTCGGGCTCCAGAGAATGTTTGATGGCTCAAGATGGGAATGGAAAAGGTGGCTGAAATGAATTAAGAAGAGAAAAAATTTGTTTTGCTCGAGACCACGACGTGGTGAAGCATCAGAGAACACTTCACTTTTTGCTCTTTTTTCCTTGGGCTTCTCTTGTTCCAAACACAACTTGGGTTGTATTGTAGCTACTTCATGGGTCATTATTGGATCAGAATGAACCTCTTCTCCAGTGTAGATCGCCATGACGTGAGGTTGTGACTTTGGGTATTGATTTTTAGGTGGTAATCTTTCATTGACAGGTGTAGTCAATTGCCCAAGTTGAGTCTCTATATTTTTGATGGAAGCTTGGTGATTTCTCATATTGGCATTAGTAGTATCATGCCTCTTGTCAGATGCTTCGACAAATCTATGAAGTACCGACTCGAAATCCATCTTCTTTTCTGGTGGTGGTTGCTCTTTTTGATAGAAACCTCTACCAGTTTGTCTATACTTCTCATCCTTTTGTTTCTTGTATTCTTCATATGGAAACCACTCCTTCTTGGGCTTCCTCCAATCTCCATCATACTTGTCACCACTCGAGTAGAAAACTTGTGCCTTCTTGTTCCCATTTCCATCCAACTCATAATCCTTGGTCAAATGTGGACCACTACGATTACCCAACTCCAAGGGCATGAATGGATTGACCTAACTTTGTCATTCTCCTATCCATATAATCTAATTTAGATATGAATGAAACCAAGTTCTCTTTCCCTCTATCTCCTTTTCTTCTAGTAACATCATCTTGAGGGTTGTGGTACTCACGTGAGTGCTTTGGAAATTCTTCAATTAATTCTTTTATAGTTGCCAGCTCCCTGTTCGACATTAGCCCTTGTGAGTCAAGAAGTTGTCTAGTAGTTACATGGACTCCATCATAGAAGATGGAAACTTCTTATTGAACATTCAAATCATGTTGAGGGTAATTTCTAAGCAAGCCCTTGTATCTCTCCTAAGCTTTATATAGGGACTCTCATACCTCTTGTTGAAAGTTAGCAATCTTCTTTTTGAGCTTTGAAATCGTCGAAGGTGGACTAAATTGCTCAATGAAAGCGTCACGAAGAGTTGCACATGTAGTGATGGATCCAGGTGCAAGAGACTTCAACCACACTTTTGCTTCACCGGTAAAAGTCACTGGAAGCATCCTCAGTAAAACGGATTCTCTTGGCATGCTAGGTACATGGAAGTAGTTTGCAATGTGTTTGACCTCATCCATGTTCTTGAAAAGCATCTTCATACTCTTTCCTAGCGAAAGGTATGTACATGAGGATAGATAGAATGTGTCCCTTGAGCTCGAAGCTTCTCTCGGCTGGAATCTCGGGTGGAACTAGACCTGGCCCAAGTTCTTCACATATCCTCTTCTTGTAGTCGCCCATCGTCATTCTCGTAATGTCCGCCATCTCTGTTTCTTCGATTTTTTAACTCTGAATCGTCTGAACTTCCTTCAGTAGAGGATTTTGGCTCGTATCCTACTTCCTTCTTACTTGGAGTCTTCTCAAAACGATCAAATTTATCATCTTTTAAAGTATTGGTCGATTCGCCCTTCTTTTCTTCTTTCTTGTGGAAAGCGGATTTCGGATCTTCTAGTGGAGGAACAATTGGAGTTTTAGATCCTCGTGTCATAAATCAGTGAAACAAAACAAAAATAAAACAAAAACACGTAAAAGAAATAAAAATCAATAAACTAAAAATTAACTAAAGCGAGACTACGACGTGGTGAAGATAACCACGACGTGGTTGCGTCTCAGAAAGAAAAACGAAATTAACTAATTGCAGAAAAGTAACTTCTTGTGGTTTTTACCCACAAAAAGGATCGAATAACTAAAAGCAATTAACTAATAACCAAATAAGCTGTTCCCCGGCAACGGCGCCAAAAACTTTGATGTGCACAAAAGTACCTATTAGTTTTAAATTTCTAACCTAACAAACTCTTACTAACTATGCACCTATAGGCAGTGTACCTAGTTAGATTAAAGTGTAGCTCAGGTAAGTCGGGTGTCGATCACAGGGAACAAAAATCAATTGGTTAGATTAACTATTTCTAATTAAACTAACAAACAAACTATGATTTCGGGGGGGGGGGGGGTTACTGATTTTTCAAGATCATAACAACTTAATATCACCTAGAAAGCAAGCAAACAACAAAAACAAAGTAACTTCAAGAATTTGAAGAATACTTCTGCCTAGATCCGATTTCACTTTCTCCTATAGTTGATTTCTTATGGATAGATTATATTGATTACCAATTATCTATCTATTATGATCAAATATCTAGCCTACCAATTTATGAAGGAAAAATCAATGATCATGCACAAGTTAAACACCAAATTGATAATAACATAATTGGACTATGAATGATATGAGTTACTCTCATATGATCAATTCAAGCAACCAAGCAGAAATTAATACTAATTATTCTCTCTAATACAGTTAAAATTACTAGCTTTAATTACTTAAACTAAGATATGATTAATCCTAGCTCTAATTATCTAATGATCATGAATAATTAGAGGATAGATTCATGCAACTAATATGATCAATTAACACACAAAATCTGATTTATAAGCAATATAAACTAGAACTAAAACATGCTAGGGTTTATATATATCAAACACAAGTAAAATCAAATATAATCATCCAATAAATAAAATCAACTCATAAGTTTCAAGTTCATCTTCACCAAAAAAAAACATAAAACGTGTTTACCCTCTCATTGTAGCAAAAAAACACAATAGATCTAAGTAAAATAAGCTAGACATAAGTTTAATAAGCAAACCAACTAGATCAATGATGAACATCTTCTAAATCTTCTTCAATCCTTGAGCTCCAATTGAATTTTGACTTTCTTCTGGGTTTCTAAGGGTTATTAATCGCAATTAACCTCAGAAAACTGAATGCATGCCTCTGATTTCGACCTAATGTCCAGGATTTGATAATTCTGGAAATCTGACCACGACGATTTGGTCCTCGTCTTTTTCCCGTGTCTGCCAAGTCAGCACATGGATCACAATTCTTCCCTTTGCCACGTCGTAGTTATGTCACCACGACGTGGTTTTCAGACAACTTTTCTTCTTCTTTTGTTTTTACTCCCGTTTCCTGCTCCCAGCTCCTCGTATGCTTCCTTTTTGTCCCGAGTAAGTCGTCGCCACTACAAAACATAATTTAGACATAATAAGTATCTTTTGTTCTATATTAAGCATAATTGTAGCTAAAAGTATTAGAAATATGAATTAAATATGTAGTTAATTATGCACACATCATGTTCCATGACTATCTGAAGGAATGTGGAATAGTTTCACAATTGACTCCTCCTAGGACACTACAACTTAATGGTGTGGCCGAGAGGCTTAATCGGACCTTGTTAGACATTGTTTGTTCCATGATGAGTTGAGCTTCTTTTCCTATTTCTTTATGGCGGGTATGCCTTAGAGACAGCCACCCATATCCTTAATCTTGTGCCTACTAAGAACGTTTCCAAAAAAAAAACTCATGAAATGTAGACAAGGAAAGTTCCCTCGCTGGTCCACATCAAGGTTTGGGGCTGTAAAGATTTTGTTAGACGAGAGATGTGTGGCAAGCTAGAACCTAGAAGTGTGAGGTGTATTTTCATTGGTTACCCATATAAGTCTTTTGGATACTTGTTCTACAGACCTAATGAGAACGTGGTCTCTGTAGCTTGAAGGGGAGTCTTTCGCGAGAGAGATCTCATATTCAAAGAGGACAGTGGGAGTGCAATTGACCTTGAAGAAATTCAGGAGTCAACCAATGAAGGAACCTTAGATTACACTAGCTCTCAACCAGAGGATGAGACTCATGTTGAGCCCATTGACAATTCATTACCTCTTCGTCGATCTAGTAGAGTTAGCATGCCACCTACGTTCTATGGTTTGAATATAACGTCAGATGGTGACACGTTTATCAGTGATGGTATACTGGTAAATTTGGATGAGCCAACTAACTATAAGGAAGCGATGGCGAGCCCTGAGGGTGTCAAGTGGAAAGAGGCAATGGATAGCAAGATTCAGTCTATGTACGATAACCAATTTTGGAATTTGGTTGATCATGTACCAGGTCGAAAGAAATTTGGGTGCAAATGGATCTTCAAGAAGAAGACCGAAATGAATGGAAAGGTAAACACTTTCAAGGCACGACTAGTTTCGAAAGGGCTTTACTCAAACCCAAGGGATTGACTATTATGAGACCTTCTCACTAGTGGCCAAGATAAAGTCTATCAGGATAATGTTTTCCATAACTGCCTTGCATGATTATGAAATCTGGCAGATGGATGTAAAAATTGTTTTCCTCAATGGATTTGGCTAAGGATGTTTACATGAGCCATCCAGGGGGTTTTTTACGTGCAAAGTATCCTAATAGAGTGTGTAATCTTGAGAAATCCATTTATGGATTGAAACAAGCATCTTGCAGTTAGAATCTTTGCTTCCATGAGAAAGTCAAAGACTTTGGTTTCTCTAGGAGTGAGGATGAGTCATGTGTGTATGTCAATGCTAGTGGGTGTATGGTAACTTTCCTAGTATTGTATGTTGATGACATACTCTTTATGGGAAACGATATTCCGACCTTGCAAGAAGTAAAATGTTTTCTTGGGAAGTGTTTCTCCATGAAGGATATAGGGGAAGCAACCTATATTCTTAGGATAACGATTTTGAGGGATAAAAACAAAAGAATTATTGGTCTTAGTTATAGTACATACTTAAACAAGGTACCAAATCGGTTTAGTATGGAAAACTCCAAGAAAGGGGAACTACCCATAAATTGTCAAGTTGAGTACGACTCAAAGCACCAGTATAGATGAAGAGATAGCTGACATGAATCAAGTCCCATATGCTTCAGGTGTAGGTTTGATCATGTATGCTATGACATGTACTCACCCTGATGTGTCTTATGCTTTGAGCATGGTTAATCGCTTTCTGAGAAATCCTGGCAGAGCATATTGGACTGCAGTAAAGAACATTCTGAAGTATTTACAAAGGACAAAGGAAATGTTTCTTGTAGCACCCGCTTCCTCGTATGTATTTTATTTTAGTAATTTTGCATTTTTGGCCTGGGACTTGGCGAGTTGAAGGCCCAACTCGCCGAGTAGAAGCGGGATGAGACGCGGGATTTAAGTGATGGACTCGTCGAGTCGAGTCCCGGACTCGACGAGTAGACTCTGTCTGGACAAAACCCTAACTGAGGGTTTGCACCCTATTTAAACAACCTTATACAGCCTCCATCGTCCCTTATGCTCCCATAAACCCTCTATAGAAAACCTAGCCATTGTTGAAGCAATCTAAGTTATTTTGGTGGATTTTGGTGTTGGTGGTCTTAAGAAGGAAGGAGAAGAGCTTGAGGAAACAAGAGGAGACCAGAGGGGTTCGAGTTTGTGCTTCATTTTCAGTCCTCAGAAGGTATAAAGTTGCTAACTTGCTTGTTCATTTGCTAGATCCCATTTTGTGGAGATTTAGGGATTTTATAAGCCATTTTAGGTAGTCAACCATGAATGCAAGCATGGTTGGGGACAAGGCTTCAGATCTAGGTCCTTTGAGGGGTCACAAGGCAGAAAGTGGGTGCTTTTCCACCCAAGGAAGACTCCATGCAACCCAAGAGCTTATTTTAGGACCTTTTGGACTCAAAGTCCCATGCATGCACGTAAAGTTTGTAACTTTACGTGCTAGAACGATTGTAGGAGCCTAGATCTATCTTTTGGTCATGAGTTGTACATCAGAAATCGAGGATTTAGGGTGTGGACGTGACCAACTCGGCGAGTCCATTCTTGGGACTCGACGAGTCCAAGGCTTTGAGTCCCATATCTGTTGAGGGTCAAAAGAACTCAGTTGGGTGTTAGTAGGGTTGTAGCAGGATAGAAAGAGTGACCCAACACATTGGACTTCATTTTAGACATGGAGTTCATGGGACTCGACGAGTGCTAGAACAGACTCGGCGAGTCCAAGGCAATCTCCCAACCGTTGAAGATGAACTCGACGAGTTGTTCATACAACTCGGCGAGTCGAGGACAGGACGTGTTCTTAGGATGAAGACGGGCTCGACGAGTGTTCATACCGCTCGGCGAGTCGGATGAAGGTTCATCTGAGGTTGTGTTAGAAGGAGAACTCGTCGAGTCATCGCTGAACTCGATGAGTAGGAACGTGGAGGAGGACAGTTGAAGAGGTAGGGACTCGACGAGTTGACGACCCAACTCGGCGAGTCTGGTCAATCGGAAGTTGACTTTGACTTTGACTTTGACTTGGACTTGGTCTGGGGTAAAATAGTCATTTTACCCTAAAGGGTAGATACCATATTCTGATTAAGTGTTTTGTGGGGAATATAGCCGGAGGATTTCCGGAGCAGCAGCAGTCAGAGATTCCCCCGCACAGATTATCAGCAGCTACTCGTTTGAGGTGAGTTTCCTTCTAGTAGGAACGGGTCTAAGGCACCAAGGCCGGCCCGTATAGATGATACGTTAGTATTGGAGTGTGGGCAGAGCCCGTATCTCATAGTTGAGCTTGATTATGATATATGCTTGTACGATAGAATTGTTTATACTCGTTGTCTGTGTGATACTTGTATGTTATGGTTTAGTAGCTGAGTGTGGGCGAGGCCCGTATCTTAGAGATAGTGGAGTGTGGGCGAGGCCCGTATCTCCCAGATAGTGGAGTGTGGGCGAGGCCCGTATCTCCCAGCTAGCGGCGTGTGGGCGAGGCCCGTATCTCCATGAGTGTGGGCGAGGCCCGTATCTCCTAGCTGTTCATTATATGTGTATGGTATGTGGTATTATGGGGGAGCTCACTAAGCTTTGTGCTTACGGTTTTCAGTTTTGTTTCAGGTACCTCTTCTTCGAAGGGGAAGGAGCCGGCGCGGTAGCTGCACATCATACACACACCCCAGATTCCGCACTATGAGTTTCCTTGGGATTATGCTCTGACATTATCTCTATTTACGATTTGGATTTTCAGACACTATTTTATGAGATGTTATGATTTTACAATGTTTTTCCTCCGAATGTTTTAATTAAAGTAATTTATAAAAATGAAATTTTTGGGCGTGAAAATTGGGCTGTTACATTTCTAGTCCTTGGTAGTAGTGATTTGTTGAGAGTGATTGGATATATTGATGCTAACTTTCAAACAGATCGAGAAACCTTATGTTCTCAGTCGGGCTGGGTGTTTTTGTTAAAAGGTGGAGCGGTTACTTGGAAGAGTTCCAAACAGGAAACGGTTGCTTATTCTACTTGTGAATTCGAGTACATCGCAGCGAGTGAGGCATCAAAGGAAGCGGCTTGGTTGAAGAACTTTATCGGTGATCTCGGAGTAGTCTCGACCATTCAAGAGCAAGTAGAACTTTTCTGTGATAATGAAGGTGCAGTTGCTTTGATCAAAGACCCCAAGGATCATGGTAGATCCAAGCATATCGACAGAAAGTACCATTACGTTAGACATAGGGTTGAAGAAGGTCATCTCCTAGTGACTAGGGTATCCTCAGAAGATATTCCTGCAGATCCTTTCACAAAGGCTCTGAGTAGAATTAAGCATAACTAGCATGTTAGGAGCATTGGCTTAAGAGATGTTATTAGTTTATTAGTTATTTGATAGTTTGAAACTTGTAACAAAATTAATGTAATTGACTTTGGTGATAAGATAATGGAGATTATTTATGAGTATGGTTACTGCCTTTTTCAATTGTTTATTCTTGTGTTCGCTATGCATGTTTTACTTCCTGAATGATTTGATTATTCAAAACTCCATACCCGTTCATACTTTTGGAAGTAAGTAGTGAATCAAGACTATCAGGAATTGAATTGTAGATTATTTATAGGAGTTAGACATTGCAATAAGATTTGTTACAATGTTCATGGGTACTTAGAAAATGGGGATTTTGAGTATTGGATAAACCCAGCCGCAGAGAATTACTTCATGTATTATATCACGACTAATTTTGAGATGATAATATCTTATGTTCTTAAAACAGAGATATATTAATTGTAATTTACAAGTCGGTTGTGCATTGGTGTTACGAAAATGCATCAGTAACTTGATGTTATAAAACGTAGTGTCATGCATGATTTGGTGAGTAAAAGATACAAGCATATGAGTCAAAGTTTATTCGTTCCTTTTTACATAATGGGAAAAGCGATATTTATGGGCCCTCAGTGATTTGGTGTTGATATTACAGTGTTGGGCCCAACCAGGACTGAATTGATGTGTTCAATTAGTAAGTCTTATGAGGTCATCACAAATCAGGAAATAGGGAAACGTTATTTTGGACAAGAGATTGATTATAATCCATGGATCATGTCTATATGACATCTTGAATAACGGAGGAATATTTGATCACTTATCTTAGGGCCGATGTCTGATCAGATCAGAGTCGGACAGTTGCTTTTGAAATCACGCTTTGTTATTTAATTTAGAAGATATAATTGCAATTGTAGTTACAGACTTATCCAAGTGAGAGACTATTGGATTAGGTGTCTAATCCAATAACTAAATTGGTATATACTTGAATTAAAAGCAAAGTGCTTTTTGGGTTGCCCTCAAAACTAGTAATTGACATAATGACTTTTGGAGAGAGAGGTTACTTTATTGGTTTATTATATGATTAATAAATAGCAATAAATAACTTATTTTTATGAGATTAATATATTAATTAGAAATAGCATTATTTAATTAATAATTAATCAGAAATTAATTGAAATTAATTTTGAGATTAATTAAAAGTGCAAGGACCTAAGCTATAATTGTTCAACAAGAGAAGGATTATGGAATATTCCTAGGGTTGGCTGAATTTTGCTTGTTCATCTAGGGTTTCTAGAATAGTCCATTTGGATAATATGGATAATTAGGAAACTATATAATTTCGGATTTGAAATAATATTATTTTATTCAAAATAGGGTTTCGAGGGTTTTCCTATCAGCTATAAATAGGACCCTTAGCCTATGATTTTTTTCCACTCAAATTCCTAGAAGGATAGCCGAAAATATCATCCCCTCTCCTCTCTCCTCTCAAGTCTTCTATTGCTAGGGTTTGGGTATAAACCATTAGAGGCATTGGATTTCTGGTGCTAGCTTTCCAAGAGATCGGAAGAAAGGAATTACTTTGATTATTTTCTATCATAATCAAAAGGTATGTAAACCCTAAATCCCTTGTAATTTCGATTATAGTAGGGGCTCCTTAGGGTTCTTCATGTTCAGTTTTTTATTGCTCTCAATAGAGAAAACTTAGATCCAAATATGTTGCATGCGAAGTTAAGGGTTAAGTTTTCCCCCCACATTTTTTAATTATAACCTATAAAACCTATCAATGAATTCATTGGTGATCATAAATATTGTTAGTGTTAGCATATATATATATATATATATATATATATATATATATATATATATATATATATATATATGTTAGTCTGTGTTTATTATAAGACAACTTGTTTTGGGCTCCTTTTGTCTTTAGCCCATTAGGGTTAGGGTTAGCTTATCTTGCCTTTATCTTCCACATCTTGTTGGTCTTTGCTTTTATGCTTTCATCAAGAACCTAGTAAATTCTCTATTTCATTAATCATATGGCTCTATTATCATGGTATCATAGCAGAGGTTTGATACGTTGTTAGAAGGTTTTGTAGCAGTCATCTGCGACGCAAATCGTTTGTTGCTGATGTTCGTTTGCTTGTTAGTGTTCATTTACTATTGCTGTTAGTTTGTTGTTGTTCGAATTCTAGGGTTTTCTATTCGATTCCTTGCTACTTGATTGGTTGCTTCCGCTGGTTTGTTGTTCTTGTTCTATGATTGCTTGTTCAATATTATGGTTATTTATCTATTGCCATCATGACTAGAAAAGACGATTCCCTTCAGTCAATCAGTACTTGATTAGATGGAAATAATTACACTTAGTGGAGCTATGTTATGAGGAACTTCCTTTGTGGGAAGAATATGGGGCGCTATGTCACTGGGACTAAAGCTAAACCTTCAGTGCCTCAAGAGGCAAATTTCGATTTGTTGGTTGATGCTTGGGAGACTGATAAATCCAAGGTCATTACTTGGATTAAAAATTCAGTTACACAGTCTATTGGTATGTAGTTGGCAAAATATGACACAGCAAAGGAAGTTTGGAATCATTTGGAGAGACTGTATACTCAGTCCAACTTTGCTAAACAGTATCAGCTAGAATATGAACTTTGTGCCCTTCAGCAAAATGATATGAGTATTCAAGATTTATATGCTACTATATTTGATTTGTGGGATCATTTGGCTCTTACTGAATCTAAAGAGTTAAAAGACTTTGAGCCTTATATCGTTAGGAGGGAAGAAAAACGTTTGGTTCAGCTTTTGATCGCGTTGCGTTCTGATTTTGAAGGCCTACGTGGAACGATTTTTAATTGTTCCCATCTTCCCTCAGTGGATTATGTTGTTCATGAGCTGATTGCTGAAGAGACTTGTATCAAGTCCCACACGCATAAAGGGTCTAAGGCAATCTCCACTCCTACTTCCACTCATGTTGTACTTGCTGTTTCCACTAATCAGTCTCGTCAAACTCCAAGGATTGCTTATGATGAATGTGCCTTCTACAAACAAAAAAATCATTGGAAAGCTCAGTGTCCATTATTAGTTAACAATGGTAAATCTGGTCAAACTCAATCGGGAAAGTAGTATAGGTCTGGAAAGTAGAAGTTTCAGCCACGTTCTTTTGGTGCTTCTCCACGGACACCTCGCCCTCCACAGTTCGATGTTGCTGCTCCATCAGTTGACACTGAGTCAGTTGGCAACATGCGACCTTCTACATTTGATCCCAAGGTTTTTGAGAGTTTCAAACAGTATTTGGCCTCCAATCTTATTGTTATGTCTGCATCTATGTCTTATGCTAGCCCTACTTCATCCGGTACCTCAGGTATACTTCATCTTTGTAGATTTTAGATTCTGGTGCAACCCATCACATGTATCCTTATCAGTGTTGTAAAACTCGCCGAGTTAGCCGATTACTCCTCCGAGTACTCGTTACTCGGCCCCTTACCGAGCCGAGTTACAGAATCCCGAGTACTCCCTGATCAGCCCCTTACTGAACTGAGTAGTGTTGTAAAATGCGGTCAACTCGGTGATTAATATGTATAATATACTTAATGATTTATTATTTAACACACACATGTGATTATTACTACATATATATGTCTTAAATTTTAAGTAATTATTCACGAAGTGAGACCATTATGTGTTTTTTAGCTTTTGTGTATTCATATGTATCTAATTTTGTTATATATTTCAATCAACTTATGATTTTGACATATATAATTTCCCTAAAAATATTTCTACATGAATTACCGAATCCGAGTACTCCCCGAGTACTCCTGAGTACTCCCGGGTACTCGCTACTCGGTAGTCGGCCGAACAAGTACCGAGTAACGAGTTCTACAACCTTGATCCTTATTTTTCATCGTTTACTTCTATGTCATGCATGTCATCTATCTCTGTTATGTCTTCTAGTGATATATCTATGAAAGTCGATGGTGTTGGGTGTTTTTCTATTCCTCATATTTCTCTCCATGATGTTTATTACATTCCCAAACTCACTTTGAATCTTGTTTTGGTCAGCCAGTTGCGTAATTCTGGTAATTGGGTGCTATTTTCTTATTTCATCTTTGTTATACAGGACCAACACACTCAGAAGGTGATTGGTATTAGTCGTAGGGTGGGAGAACTTTATGTCTTGGAGGTTCTCAAAATGTCTGTTGTTGCTGCCTCCAATATTGATTTGTCTTCTTTTCGTTTGAGTCCTTTTTCGTCTCAGTTTTATCTTTGGCATTCTCATTTGGGACATGTTTATGTATCACATTTTAGTTTTCTAGCTTCTAGTGGTGTTTTGGGTGATTTGAACACTTGTGATATTTCTAATTGTAGTGGTTGTAAATTGGCAAAATTCATTGTTTTACCTTTCAGTAAAAGTATGTCTTGCTCTATTGCTCTTTATGATATTATTCATTCTGATGTGTGGGGTCCTACACCAGTATCCACAAAGGGTGGGTCGACTTATTATGTATATTTTATAGATGACTATACTTGTTATACCTTGGTTTATCTTATGAAACACATATCTGATTTCCTTGTCATTTACAACAATTCTAGAGCTCTTGTTAAAACTCAACATTCAGATGTGATAAAGTGCTTCAAGTGTGACTTAGGGGTGAATATACCTCTAATGAGTTTACTTAGTTGGTTGCTTCTGATGGTACCATACACCAGTCATCGTGTACTGATACTCCTCAAAAAAACGGTGTGGAAGAACGGAAACACTGTCATATTGTTAAGACAACCCGTTCATTGCTCTTGTCTACCCAGGTTCCTAGTGCCTTTTGGGGAGAAGCTGTCTTAACTGTTGTTTATGTGATTAATCGTATCCCTACTGCATTGAATTCAGGAATGTCTCCTTTTAAGAAGTTATATGGTCACTACCAGACTACTCTGCTCTACGAGTTTTTGGATGTACTTGTTTTGTTCTTCGTCCTCATGTTGAGAGGAACAAGTTGGGACCAAAATCTGATATTTGTGTATTCTTGGGGTATGGTGTTGGACAGAAAGGATATTGTTGCTATGATCTGGTGAGTCATAAGTTATATGTTTACAGGCATGTCACCTTTTTGGAACATATTCCTTTCTATTCGACTCCTGCTACAACCCACGATGTAACGAATTCTGATCTTCTATATATTGATCCTTT
Organism: Lactuca virosa; assembly: GCF_052849685.1. Classification (NCBI taxonomy): domain Eukaryota; kingdom Viridiplantae; phylum Streptophyta; class Magnoliopsida; order Asterales; family Asteraceae; genus Lactuca; species Lactuca virosa. The sequence continues at coordinate 225,425,779 of NC_136430.1, read as the reverse complement.
TGATGGGGGATACAGAGGTTCGAGATTCATCTATGCAGCCTGATCCTACAGCTCAGGACATGCCCCCGTCTTCAAAGAGTTCCTCGACTTCTCCTTAGTCCGCGCCTTCAACTGTTGAAGATCCACCTCCATCACCCCTCAGGATGTCTACTTGTCCTATTAAGTCAACCAAGCTTCTAGATTTTGCCTACTCTACATACTCAGGATTATTTGCTTCATTTATAGCGAGCATCCACCATCTGTCTGAACCTGTATCGTATAGAGAAGTTGTATTGGATCCTCTTTGGCAGAATGCTTTGGCTGAGGAACTCACTTCTCTTCATCAAACTCATACATGGGATTTGGTTTCCCTTCCTCCTGGGAAACATACGATTGGTTGTCGTTGGGTGTAAAAGATTAAAAAAAATTGATGGATTTGTTGAGTGGTACAAGTCCAACCTTGTAGCAAAAGGGTATTCACAACAATACAGTTTTAACTATGAGGAAACCTTTTCTCCAGTGGCAAAGATGACGACATTATGTACTCTGATTTCAGTTGCATCTGTTCGACAGTTGAAGATCTTTCAAATGAACATCAAGAATTCCTTTTTGAATGGTGACCTCCATGAACAGCTTTATATGTCTCCTCCCCCATGAATTCAGCACTAGTTGGGTGAGGTTTGTCGGCTTCGCAAAGCTTTATATGGTCTCAAGAAACCACCTCGTGCTTGGTTTGAGAAATTTTCCACAGTGATTACCTCTCTTGGATTTTTTTAGAGTAATCATGATTCGGCTTTGTTTACTCGATGCTCAAATGCAGGACAGATTCTTTTCTCCTTATATGTGGATGACATGATTATTACTTGCGAGAACCATGGTGATATTAAGTCTTTGAAGCATGATCTAGCTCGTCGATTTGCGATGACGGATTTGGGCTTTCTGCTTTATATCTTGGGTATTGAGGTAGCTCAGTCTAAGAAAGGGTATCTTCTTTCTTAGACTATATATATATATATATATATATATATATATATATATATATATATATATCAGACTTGTTTACATGGGCAGGCCTCTCTGACAATCGGACTGTAGATACTCCTCTTGAAACCAATGCACGGTACTCTCCTACATATGGTGTTCCCTTATCTGATCTGAATCTTTACCAGACTATTGTTGGAAGTTTGGTTTATCTCATAGTTACTCCTCCAGACATTGCTCATGTTGTTTATGTTTCCAGTCAGTTTGTTCCTGCTCATACTTTTGTTTATTGGGGCGTTGTACTCCGTATTCTGATATATCTTCGTGGCACTCAGTTTCAGACCCTCTTGTTTCCCTCGACATCATCTCTTGAGTTGCATGCCTATAGTGATGCCGATTGGGATGGTTATCGTCGTGATCGCAAATCCACCATCGGATTTTGCGTGTTTCTTGGAGAGTCTCTCATTTCTTGGAAGAGCAAGAAACAAGACATTGTTTCTAGATCTTCCATAGAGGCTGAGTATCGTGATATAGCTGTGACTACACGTGAGATTATCTGGTTACGGGCTTCTTGCAGATATGGGGGTTCACATTTCTTCACCTACTTCCCTACATTGTGATCAAAAGAGTGTGATACATATTGCGAAACATTCTGTTTTCCATGAGCGGACAAAGCACATTGAGATTGATTTTCACTTCACCCGTCATCACTTACAGCTCGGGACGATATCGCTTCTGTTTGTTCCATCCACCTTGCAGTTTCATGATATTTTTACGAAGGCTTTGTCAGCGTCTCGATTTCAGTTCTTGTGTGACCAACTCTCAATGCTTATTAATGTGACATTGTGAGTTTGAGGGGGATGTTAGCTTATATATATATATATATATATATATATATATATATATATATATGTGTGTGTGTGTGTGTGTGTGTGTTAGCCCATTTGTTTTGGGATTCTTTTTTTCTTTTGCCCATTAGGGTTAGGGTTGGCTTAGCTTGCCTTTATATTCCTCATCTTGTTTTTCTTTTCTTTTATGCTTTCATCAAGAACCTTGTAAATTCTCTCTTTCATTAATCATATGGCTCTATTATTAGTTAGGACATGAAAACTTGATTTAACATGTAGAATAATAAAAACACAATCGACATGATGATTTGGATGTTAAAAGACAATCTCGATCATGGTGAGGAGTTACAAAAAGTATGGTATGGATCTTGTATAAATAATTAACTCAACTCACAACTCTCAAATGTTATATTTCTTAAGCACATCTTATAAATGATATGGCACTCATTATATATATGGATGCATACAAGACTCTATCTCAAGTCATAACCTAAAACCCACATGTCTAATTGGGTCTTCCAAGTCTTCTCTTGTCATCCTCCATGAAGAACTTTGTATCCCAACATTTCCCCCCTTAAAATTCGAGATGGATGGCAAGAATCTAAAATCTTAAACAACTACTAGTGAATAAGAAATTCGAACGAGATATCGTAGTGACAAGTAATGACGAAGACTTCCGCAAACTCCAATCTTCGGTAGTTGATAAGTGTCGATGGGCGAGGACGGGGGGCGGTGGCAAGATTAACCCCCATTTTAATTTCGGGGGCGAGGGCGGGGTGGGCAGTCTCGTCCCAAAACCCCATGGGCCCCCTTTAATAAATTATACATATATTAATTATATTAATTATATAAATATAATAACCAATAACATGACTTTGAACTTCCAAAATTCAACAAAAAAATATTTTTAAGTTGTTAGTATAATGTTTTTAAGATGCCACAACTTTTTTTTGTTTTTAACATGTAAAATTTTGCAATAAATAATTATTTGTTACCTAAAAAATAGTTTATTTTAGCACAAACAACAATTTCTTTTAGCAAAAAAAATGCAGCCAAAAATCAATCGGGAGCGGGGGAACGGGGATGGTGGCGGGGGTAATAAGGGGGATTCGGGGGCTGGGGCAGGGGTAGGAAAGCTGGACATTTCGGGGCGGGGCAGGGCGGGGGAACGGAGAAATTTCGGGGGCGGGGGCGGGGGCGGGGGATGCACTCCTCGTCCTGTTTGTCTCCATTGACATCCTTAAAAATGTGTTGTTTAGTTGAATTATTCTTGCAAAAATATCAAATCTGATCATCCCGACATCAGCCCCAAAAATGTCAATTTTTCTGATTTTGTGCCACAATTGCTAAACTTTTGAAAGTATAGGGACTAAGAGTGTACCTTCATTGTTTCTTCCCCATTTATGTGTTTCCGCTCGTCGATGGAGAATATGAAGCAACCGAGGTATCAGGTACGAAACAATCACACGAGTTCGGTACCAATCTTTGATGAAAAAGTTAATTTTGAACCCGAAGTATTGAAATCCCGAATCAGGTTTGTGTCACAGCCCGAAGAAAACAAATCCATCTGCCCGAAGTGACGAAATAAATTACCCAAAGCATTTATTCTTGAAGCCGGAATTTGATAGTTCTTGAATCCCGAAGCACAAGATAAACACGAAGCAAATATGATCCAATTTTGACTTTCAAGTTCTTGTAAAGCTTCCTTTTTACCATCATGAACGCTATCCAATTAGAAGCACTTGCAATGAAAATTGAATCCAAAACATCATGAAGCATTAAAAAGCTCCAGAACACATCCGAATATCAAAGCACCAATTTTAACAGTTCATGTTACTTTCAATTTCATTAAATTTTCCTTTGACAATCTCTTCTGAATAGTCACCAAAAAAATCTACTTGACTTCAAAACGATTTGGAACTCCATCTTTGACTTTGACCCTTGAATTCTACATGAATCAATTACGAAGCATTCTGATATCTCCCTTTGAATGCTCAATCGAATGGAATCAGAGTCAAAGCAGAGTTTAATCAAATCGATTTTGACAATGAAGAAAATTGATTGAAATCAGTGAAGATATCCAGATTGCGATTAAGAGGAACTGATAAACTAAGATTATATCATGAAACAACAAAAGATTTTGAAAATAGAATGTGATTTGATTGAGAAATACGACTCACAGAATTAATCGAACAAAAATCGATCCTCAGACGATACAAATGAACAGGAACGAATTGCTGCTGTTAAAAAAAAAATGAACAGGAACGAATGATATACATCGGACAAGCATACAAAATTGGGCTAAGATGAATAGTAAACATATCAACAAGCATAGAAAATTGGGCCAAGATGAATAGTAAACATATCAATGTTATTGGATCGGGCTTTCGTATGAACAGTAACAGAGCGAACATGACTGATCAATAATTGGATCAAAATTTGGGATAAATCAACAAAAAAAGATTTGCATCAACAAGATTGATCGGGATTCGAGTAAATTGCAAATAAGAACATCACTCCATAAAATTGATAGACATACCAAAATCGTTCAAATTGTATAGAATTTGTCAAGTCCTGACCGTTAATAAAATAATAGTTTGAATCTTCATGGTTAGACTCTGATACTACTTCTTAAAAAATGAAAGCTATCGATCATAGTGAGGAGTTACAAAAAATATGATATGGATTTAGTCTGAATGATTAACTCAACTCACAACTCTCAAAGATTACATCCTGTAAACACAGTCTACAAATGATTTGAGACTAATATAATATAGGATGCATCATGCATACAAGACTCACTAGCTAAACACACACACACACACACACACACACACACACACACATATATATATATATATATATATATATATATATATATATATATATATATATATATATATATATATATATATAATTAGGTCTTCCAAGTCTTTTTTTTTGACATCCTCCATGAAGAACTTTGCATCCCAACAAATATTATTCATTTGTATTAACTTGTATAGACATAACTTAAATGATTAAAGTTGTCAACAGTAAGTTATGTAATAATGATATGACACTGACTATATATAAGATGCATACAAGACTCGCTCTCAAGTCATAAGCTAAAAATTCACATGTCTAATTGGGTCTTCCAATTCTTCTTATGTCATCTTCCAGCAAGAACTTTACATCCCAGCAAATATTATTATCCATTATATAAACATGCATAAACATAACTTAAATGAGTAAAATTGTCCAAAATGAATTATGTAATGTTTGAAAATATAACAATAATATCAATTATGCAAATAATAAATAAATCTCTTACATTTTATATATCTCCATTTATTTATTTATTTTAATGTATATTTATTTTATTATTTTAAATTGTCCCTTTAGTCCCTTCCAATACTATTTTGTTTCTATTTGTAACATCCCAAAAATACAACCTAAAAATTTCATTTTCAAAGTTACTAAACTCATATCCCACTACATCATAAGTTTCAAAAGCAGTGTGAACATATGATGATCATAGTATTTAAACAAAACAAAACATAGAAAAGTATTATCAGAGCATAAGTCCAGAAATCTCTACTGCGGAAAATCATAGCGTGATGCGATGCGATCATGCCGACCCTTTTCCCCTCGAGCTGGAAGTACCTGAAACACAAACCGAAATTGTAGGCACAAAGCTTAGTGAGTTTCCCCCACCATACCACATACACAATAAACATACTGCCAAGCATATCCGGGTGCTATCCTACCCCCCTTCAGTCTATTTCAACCGGATACTGGCGAGATAATCTGAGTGCTCGACCTGCCCTTCAGTCTATTTAACCCGGATAATGCCGAGCATATCTGGGTGCTCGACCTACCCCTTCGGTCTATTTCAACTGGATACCGGGTCTATTTCACCCCTACCACTACCACATAATATCACACATAATTCACAAAATCATCAAACAATACATGCACAAAGGATAACTATCACAAACACAATCATCATGCCATATAATAACTAGTGGGCCGGCCTTGGTGCCATTGACCCACGAATTCTACAAAAGGAGACTCACCTCAAACTGTGGGTGTCAAATCGTACTCCACGGACGACTCGTGAATTCCTCTCCCTATCGCACAACATAAATTTCTAATTAGCCATTAGATTACATTATGACTCCAAGATCCGAACCCTAAGTCAGGTATTAAGGCAAAAGATTCCCTAATCCTTGCCTTATTGGGCCTCTTCCTCCCAAGGCCTAATTTCAAAACAACCCAAAGTGTCCAGGCTCAAACGAATAAACTCTAAGGCCCAATAAGGCCCAAATACCATTCATCATAACCCTAGGCCTATGGGCCTTAATCCACAGGTGGGCTTAAGGCCCAACAAATCAAGGTCCAACATACAAGAGCCCAAAAGTCACTTTCGTCCACTGCATGCGTACGTGCGACGTACTCTGCATGTACCCCCAACGTACGCTGGTCTTGACGAGATTCGGGTGGTTGACCCAATATACGCAACGTACTAGGGAGTACGCCCAGCGTACTGGCCAGCCAACCCAAAAACCTTCTTGTGACTTAATCCATTAAGCCTAACGTCCAAAACATAGATCCAAGTCCTTAAAAACGTCCTAAGCCATAAAGTTATAAACTTTATGCTTTTGCATGCATGGATGGGGGACTAAGACATAAATTAAGTCTATAAACACACTTAGTTAATATCTAGCACTTGCATGGTTGAGGCTAAACCATCAAGGTGTGATTTTTATGGTTCCTAACACTTCCAAGAGCCTAAAAGGACTGCTCATATGGACTGAAACTCCTTTAACTCAAAGAACCTCAACTATGGGACCAAAATATAACATTAATCACCCCAAAACTAGATCTAAGCATGCAATGGCCAAGGTTTAAGCTTTATACCTTAAATAGGTTAGAAATGATGCCAAACTTCTGGGTCTACAAGCTCTCTTCACGTCCTTGCTTCTTCTCCAAACACCTTCTTCATCAAAACCACCAAATAACACCAAAAATGCACAAGGTAAGCTCAAAATGCATGCAAGAGGTTTAGGGTTCGGTTCTAACACTCTAAGGGCAATGGAGTCTGAGAGAATGAAGGTTATGAGGGACATAACTTCTTTAAATAGGGTGCAAACCCTAAAATTTTGGGTTTGCTTCTGGCCAAACTACGCCCAGCGTACGTAGGGACTTTCCTGCTTCGTGCCTCACCATGTGTACGTCGTGCGTACACTATGTACGCTCAGCGTATGACCCTAACCCTTAAAATACATATATATATATATATATATATATATATATATATATATATACATACATACATACATATATTTGAATAAGCTACATAAGAAAATACCTGATGATTCGGGCGTTACAAATCTCCCCCACTTGAATTAGACTTTGTCCTCGAAGTCTGTTGCTTCCAGGAATAACTCTGGGCAATGCTACCCCATATCATCCTATGGCTCCCACGTCCATTCCAAGCGCTTACGGAGCTGCCACTGCACCTTCACTAGCTCGACCCTTTTATTCCTCAAATCCTTCGTCTTCCTGTCGAGAATTGTTACTGGTCTTTCAATGTAGTTCAAGCGTTTATCCACTTGAATGTCTTCCAAAGGAATCGTCGCAGAATCATCAACTAGACACTTCCGTAGCTGCGAGACATGAAAAGTGTTGTGGATCTGCCTGAGCTCCTCCGGAAGATCTAGTCAGTATGCCACCTTGCCCACCCGGGCTATAATCCTGAAGGGTGCGATATACCTGGGACCCAGCTTGCCCCGCTTCCTGAAGCGAACGACACCCTTGCAAGATGGCACTTTTAGGAGGACCATATCCCTAACCTGGAACTCTAGGTCTGATCGGTGCTTATTGGCGTAGCTCTTCTGCCGACTCTGAGCCGTTTGGAGTCTGCTCCGGACCTACTGGATCAACTAGGTCGTCTTGAGCGCCACCTTGGTACTCCCTATAACTCGCTGACCAACCTCACCCCAGCATACCGGGGTCCTGCACTTTCTCCCATAAAGCATCTCAAAAGGAGGTTGTTCAATGCTGGCGTGGTAGCTATTGTTATAAGAAAACTCTGCCAAAGGGAGGTATGTATCACAGCTACCACCGAAATCCAGAACGCACACCCGCAACATATCCTCCAATGTCTAGATGGTCCGCTTGCTCTGACCATCCGTCTGCGGGTGGAAGGCTGTGATGAAGTGCAGATGAGTACCCAGATCGTCATGAAATTTCTTCTAGAATCTGGAATTGAATGGCACGTCTCTGTCGGAAATCACAGAAACCAGCACCCTATGTCGAGCCACAACCTCCCTGATGTAGATATTGCCAACTTCTCGGCAGAAATACTCTCCTGGATCGGTATGAAATAGGCGCTCTTGGTTAATCGATCCATGATGACCCATATCGCATCGACTCATCGTGCCGTCCGTGGCAACTTCGTAATGAAGTCTATGGTAATCTTTTCCCATTTCCACACGGGGGTGTCTAACGGCTGCATCTTGCTGTGAGGCCTCTAGTGCTCGGCCTTGACCTTCCTATAGGTCAAGCACCTCTCGACATATCAGGCTGCATCCCGCTTCATGCAGGGCCACCAGTAATCAGGACGAAGATCTCTATACATCTTCGTCGTCCCGGTATGGATGGAAAATCTGGATTTGTGCGCCTCCTCCATCACGATATACGCGCACCGCCCAAGTATGGAACCTACGCTCTCTGATGGAGTGTCAATAAACCTCAGCTATATGCGCTCACTCTTCCGGTGCTCCTCCTTCATAGTCTCCAACTGTGCCACCCGAATCTGCTCCAAAAGCGGAGTCACCACTGTTATCCTCAAATAGATATCCCTGATCGGGGCCGCGACTGCCTTGCGGCTAAGAGCATCGGCCACTACGTTGGCCTTCCCTGGGTGGTAAAGGATCTCGCAATCATAGTCCTTCACCACATCCAACCACCGTCGTTGCCTCATGTTCAGATTTGGATGATCCATCAAGTACCTCATACTCTTGTGATCTGTGTAAATAGCACAACGGACCCAATAGAGGTAGTGCCTCCAAATCTTGAGGGAAAAAACCACTGCCCCAACTTTAAATCATGTGTCAGGTAGTTCGCCTCGTGAGGCTTCAGCTGCCTCGAGGCGTAAGCGATGACGTGCCCCTTCTACATCAAGACCGCACCTAAGCCCGAGATAGATGCGTCATAATAAACTACAAAATCCTCAACACCCTCTGGCAGGGTCACAATCAGAGCCTCGCACAACTTCTACCTCAAAGTCTCAAACGTTGGCTGCTACTCAGGCCCCCAATGGAAAATGGTAGTCTTCTTCGTCAATCGGGTCAGGGGTACCACTATTTTGGAGAAATCCTGAATAAATCTCTGATAGTATCTAGCTAACCCAAGGAAGCTCCGAATCTCAGATGGAGACCTCGAAACCTCCCATCTCAGCACGGCCTCCACTTTGGCCGGATCAACCAAAATATTGTTCTAGTTGACAAGGTGCCCCAGAAACTGCACCTCGCGCAACCAGAACTCGCACTTGGAGAACTTTGTGTATAGCTCTCCTTCCTCAGGGTATCCAACACCTCTCGCAAGTGCTCCACATGTTGCTCTTGGGTCTTGGAATAGACCAGGATATCATCAATAAATACTATCACAGACCGATCCAGCATCGATCTGCACACACTGTTCATGAGGTCAATGAACATGGCTGGAGCATTGGTGAGCCCAAAATGCATCACCACGAACTCGTAATGACCATAACGAGTTCGAAAGGCTGTCTTCTGCACATCATCCTACCTGACCCTCATCTGGTGATATCTCGAGCGCATATCAATCTTGGAAAACCATGACGCCCCCCTGAAGCTGATCAAATAAATCATGGATCCTAGGGAGTGGATAACGGTTCTTCACCATTAGCTTGTTCAACTCCCGATAGTCAATGCACATTCGGTGCGACCCATCCTTCTTCTTCACAAACAAGATTGGTGCACCCCAAGGTGAACTACTCGGCTGGATAAATCCCTTGTCTAACAGCTCCTGCAACTGTGTAGACAACTCATGCATCTCTGGTGGAGCTAGTCGATATGGTGCCTTCGCTATTGGAGCCGCACCGGGAACCAGATCGATTCAAAACTCCACTTGCCTCTCCGGAGGCACTCCGGGTAAATCCTCAGGAAACACATCTGGGTACTCTCGAGTAACTGGCATCTCATCAACCGTCGCCCTATCCCGCTCCCGAGTATCCATAACGTAAGCAACAAACCCAGAGCAACCCTGATGGAGATAGCGCTTGGCCCTAGTGGATGAACATAAAACGGGGCCGCGCTGAGCTCCCTTTCCCTGGACCACCAACTCTCCCCACTTGGGGTCTGCACCCGCACTAGCTGGTGCTCGCAATCAATCAGTGCCCCATTAGGGCTCAACCAATCCATCCCTACTATGACCTTGTTCATGCGTAGAGGAATGGGAGCCAAGTCAAAAGAGTAACACTCACCGTACATCCTCAAAACATAATCTCGATGGACCCTCGATGCTCGGACGGACCGCTCATCTGCAATCTCAACCTATAACGGGTAGTCTAACATGCTCAGAGATCCGGTAAACTTCTTGCTGAGAGCAAGAGATACGAATGATCGGGTGGCCCCCGAATCGAACAACACCAAAACAGGAATATCGTTCACAAGGAAAGACCCTAAAACAAAACACATAAAATATAAATATCGAAATCAACATAAAATAAGAGTTCAGGGAAAGAAACATACCCGTCACCACATCTGGTGCGGCCCGTGCCTCCTTGACGGTCAAATGAAAGGCCCGGCTCCTCACCACTGGGGCTTCCACTTTGCCCTGACGACCATCTGTGATCTGCAGGGTCGCTGGAGCTGGTGCCATCACTGGTGCTCCTGATGCTAGACTATGACAGTGGACCTTCTTGTGGCACCTCTGATTGTAATGAAAGCAAATCAGTTCCGATGTCTGATTGCTGGTAGTAGGGGCAGTACAATCCTTGCTAAAGTGCCCGGTCTTGCTGCACTTGTAGCAGGCTAAGCCCCCTGCTCTACAAACTCCCTCATTCGACCTGCCACATTTTCCATAAACTAAACACACACACACACACACACATATATATATATATATATATATATATATATATATATATATATATATATATCTAATTAGGTATTCCAAGTCTTTTTTTGTCATCCTCCATGAAGAACTTTGCATCCCAACAATTATTATTCATTTGTATTAACTTGTATAGACATAACTTAAATGAGTAAAGTTGTCAACAGTAAGTTATGTAATAATGATATGACACCGACTATATATAAGATGTATACAAGACTCATTCTGAAGTCATAAGCTAAAAATTCACATGTCTAATTGGGTCTTCCAATTCTTCTTATGTCATCTTCCATTAAGAACTTTACATCCCAACAAATATTATTTTGTATAAACTTGCATAAACATAACTTAAATGAGTAAAATTTTCCGCAATGAATTATGTAATGTTTGAAAATATACCAATAATATCAATTATGCAAATAATAAATAAATATCCTTACATTTTATATATCTCCGTTTATTTTTTTATTTTAACGTACATTTATTTTATTATTTTAAATTGTCCCTTTAGTCCCCTCCAAGACTATTTTGTTTCCATTAAAGTCACTTATGTATTTTATTAATTTAACATATATTTATTTTATTAATTTAAATAATAAATAAATCTCCTTACATTTTATATCACTCAATTTATTTATTAATTTTACTTATTTATCAATTATATGTTAATTAAATCCTATAATTGCCCTAATTATTTTTACTACTAGTATTATTATCATTTTAACTAGAATAATGGCAACGGGACATTACACCTCTTTTTGAGTACTAGTGCCTACATCATGTTTCTTATTGGTTGACTCTTGAACTCTTTCAAGATCAATTTGGCTCCCACTGACCTCCTTCAATATCATCTCCCTTTTAACGATGACTGCCCTTTGAGCTACAAAAGTTTTGTTCTTAAAAGGTTTTTAGAATTTCTATCCAAATGATCTAGTAGGATTTGCAATACTTCTTTATTCTAGTTTACCTAGAATTTCACAATGAACGAAAGCCTCATAATCCTAGACGTTTAAATATGGAAGTGATGGAAAAATTTACACTTCATATTTTAGAGAATGTTTTATGAAACCTTATTTGTTAATATAATGTTTAGGACTTTTATCAGTTTCCAATGTATAGCCCCCAGAAGTCGATTGGAAGCATAATGCAACTCATCATGGATCGAACCATATTTAGAAATTTTTGGTTTTTTTTCAGCAACATCATTGTGTTGCAGTGTCCTGGTGGAGTTAATTGTGAGATAGTCCCACAATGTCTCAGATGATTTCTAAATTCTTGACTAAGATACTCATCATCCCTATTCGATCTAAGAATCTTAATCTTTTTACTTAGATGATTCTCCACTTCGTCTTGGAATATACTAAACATCTCGAAGGTTTCAGAATTTATGTTTAATCAGATAATCATATATATATATATATATATATATATATATATATATATATATATATATATATATATATATATATATATATATATATATAACCTACTAAAATAATTAGTGAAGGCAATGTATTATTTGACCGTGTCTCGTTGTCGATCTCCCACAATGTCTCAGATTATTGCTAAATTCTTGACTAAGATACTCATCATCCCTATTGGATGTAAGAATCTTAATCTTTTTACTTAGATGATTCTCTACTTCGTCTTGGAATATACTAAACACCTCAAAGGTTTCAGAATTTATGTTTAATCAGATAATCATAAATATATATATATATATATATATATATATATATATATATATATATATATATACACACACACACACACATATATGTATATATATATATATATATATATATATATATATATACCTACTAAAATAATTAGTGAAGGCAATGAAGTATTTGACCGTGTCTCGTTGTCGATATGATATTTATCAGTATGTACTAGTCCAATATATCTTTTCCCTTTCTCATAGTTTCATGTGAATGGTGTTATTATCATGTTTCTAAATAAATAAGACTCGCATTCATCATAAGACTTTTGGCTAATTGATTCCAAAATTTTATCAACCCAGAGTTTTGGCTATGCGCGTCTAGTTTATATGATCAAGACGATAATACCATAAATGTTGTTATAATTTATAAACAATGGTTACTTGGATGGTGTTGAAAAGATACACAATTATGTTTTTCTTCAAGGACCGATTTTACCACTCATCGAGGAGTACATCCACGAAGAAGAGTTTGCACATGGGAAATTAGTTCCAACGGATGAAGCAGATGAGGAGGACATCATTCTAGAATTTAATGATTAGATAAACTCCAAGCTCATAGAGGCTTCATAATTAGCGACAAAACTAATTGTATTTTCAATTTCTAGGTTTATGTCAGTGTTCTTATATCCTTTTTTATATATTGCATTTTACTACCAAATATAATAAATGTATTTATTTTGTAACCTCTGGATCCTTAATGAATGAAATTTAAAGTGTAACGTTTCAAATTCTAGAATAAATTTTTTCATTTATAAAATAGAATAAACACCATTTTAATAAAATTACATTAAGTCAAACCATTTGATCAAAACGCATAATTCAAAATCAGAGTTATAAGGAAAACAATGCGGAATCTCGAGTCATAAAACTGTTGATGTGCGTGTGTACAGTCTCGCCTTCGCAATCCGATAAGCACCTGAAAAACATTTAAATCAAAAAATATAAGCCAAATCTTAGAATTACCCCACACAACAATACATATACAATACAGGCACACTGGACCCACATTATAAAACTAGATTACCCCTGGGCCCATAGTCATCAGACTTAATTGCCCCCGATCCCACAATCATAAGTCTTCCCACAATCATAAGACTGGATTGCCCCCTCCAAGCCCACAACACACGACGGGATTCCCACCGGGCCCAAAGCCACAAAGACTGGATTTCCCCCGAGCCCACAGTCACAAAGACTGGATTGCCTTTGAGCCCACAATCACTAAAACTGGATTGCTCCAGGGTATGTTGGCCTACAACACAAAGTAGTACCGCCTCAACCCAACCATACTATGTTGACATATTCACAAAACAATAACAAGCAAGCACAGGTAATTGTAGCAGATCTACCGGTCTAACAGATTACTACAACATAACAACATCCTACACACAAGGAGACATACTGCAATACATAGTATAGTGAGAAAACTCACCTCGCAATCTAGCAGATAACAACACAACTCTTGCAATTCCAAAAACTGGTACTACAGGTCACCTAATCAACAATTAGGGACAAATTCTTAAACTTCAGCCCAAAACCCTATCAAAAAGTCAATGGTCAAAGTCAAAGTGAAAAGTCAATAGTCTCCCAGCCGGCCGCCATGTCGTGACCGAGCTTTTATCACGTTATGGTAGCCTTTGTAAGTGGTAAAAGGAGAGGGGAGGATCAAAGTGGTGAAAGGGAGGCAAGGGTTTCTCTCAAAAGGCTTTATATGTGACGGAGGATGTAAAAATACCCCAAAACACGGAACCACCCTTTAAATACATAGAAAACCCTAAAATTCATGGGCTTCTGCTGCCCAGTTCTCACCTCGTAATAGCCTGCTTGTCACCTCGTGATAGGATCCTCACGTCGTGAGGATAGGCTCCCCACCTCGTGACAATGTGCTTTTACCCAACTCCATTCCAACTTCAAATAGCCACAACTTCTTCGTTTCAACTCCGTTTTCGGTGATATTTATATGCACCGAAAGGTATTGACGAGCCCCATAACCCTATCGAATTACTTTTGACCTAATACATGTCGAACTAAAACCATAATCCATCCAAGAAGCCCAGAATATTACTTTTCCCATTTTACCCTTTTTCTTCAAAGCACAATTCGAAGGCTTTAATCACTTAACCAACATTATCAACATCTGATAGGGTCTAAAATCTATTCCCTTGAAGCCCAAAACCTTTTCTTGAACCATTTAAGGTTCGCTATCCTAAAATTAGAAACATTCCAAAACTAGGTGTTACAATTCCTCTCACTTAAACTAGATTTCGTCCTCGAAAACCGACTTGGTTAGAATTTTCTGGAAATTATACTAACACCATCCATATGAGACGCATATTCCATTTAGGCTTCATGACATGACACTCTATTGGTCACGACGTGGCATCTGATCAGGGGTAAACCCTTATTTTCGAACTTAGGCCCTTTATAAAGGAAGTGAGGGCTAGGGTTTTCTTCCCCCTCAGCCTCCATCACATCTTTAACCCTTGAAGCAAACCCTAATCCTATATATTCTATTTTTTAGCTCATTTTGGTGTTCTTGGGGGCTTTTAAATGAAGAAAAAGGCTTTTTTGGTGCAGAGAGCATCGTGGGAAGCTTAGAGACTTCATTTAAGCATCTCCTAGACCTTTGTGAGTAATTAAGTTCCAATATTTATGCATTAGGCTTCTAGATCTATTTTTTGTCCCCTTTCTCCATATTTGGGAAAGTTTGGATGGACGGATTCCATAAAGTTGGCAATTTTATGGATCCTTGATGTCCCTTGAGGAATATATGCTTTGGATCTGAAGTTTGGTTGAGTTTTGAATCCATGCATGTGATTTTGGTTTCATTTTCATCATTTTGACCTAACATGAGCTCAAGACATACATTGGACATGCATGTCTATAAAGCATTGATTTTTAGAATGTCTTTGGAGTACGAAGGCCCTCTGGAAAGTTAGATTGGATGGCTTAAAGGATTAGGGGCTTAATGCACTAAGATGCCCCAGTGCAGTTTTCACGACGTGGCCATATGGATGTCATGATGTGACGATGGGAGCTCCTCAACTATTTTGGACAGACTCTGTCACGATGTGGTGGAACGAACATCACCACGTGACAATAGTATTAATCGTGACTGTTAACGTTACCATGAACGGTCATATTAAATGTAACGGAAGTATAAACGAGACGTTATCTCGTCAGAACCTTGGCCAAGGCCCGGCCTTAGCCCAAGTAATCCAACACCATGGCAATAGTTCGCTTCCCTCCACGAGGGACGAATATTCCCCGTGATCTTCTCATTCACTCACGACCAATCGGACGTGACAAGAAGCTTTAGTGACGCCCAAAACTGACATCACCAGGCAGTTAGTTAACGTGGGCATAATTCTCCCAGTTAGAGGGGGCCATATACAACACTCATTGGGCGAGGTCCCCACGATCCGTTAGTAACAGGTATAAAAGGATCTCTTCCGCCTCAAGGAAGGGATCCATCTTCTCTCACTGAATTTACCCTAATTCTCTCTCTCAGAAAACTAACTTGATCGTCGGAGTGACGTCCCGGGAGAGCACCCGGTTGTCCTCTAACGGTTCTTCTATGATTGTGTTATCAGGAAAGCTCCCAAGGCAGATCC
This sequence comes from Lactuca virosa, assembly GCF_052849685.1. NCBI lineage: Eukaryota > Viridiplantae > Streptophyta > Magnoliopsida > Asterales > Asteraceae > Lactuca > Lactuca virosa. The sequence goes on along the minus strand of NC_136430.1, from coordinate 225,409,511 downwards.
GCCACCAAGAGTCAAAACCCCATGTAGAGCATGTCACAACATTTGGCGCCATCCCGACGTATCCTTAGAGTGATACAGCCATTAAACGATATTGATTCTTTGCAAAACGACAATCTAAACCCAACAACACCTGTGTCTACAGTAGAAGATCTGCTTCGAATACCGGTGGCGATAACCAACGAACACCACTGCGAGTATAGAACGCAGACTCAAATCTAGGCGCTCACGGCGCAGATCTCACTGATTACGGGGTCCGTACTCCAGAGCAGTTTCTGGCAACCGTCATCGGATGGTTCATCGCCTTAGACAGCGATATCGCATCCCGATCTGCTGCAGAAACTTCCACATGACGGCATGGAAGTACTATTTGGATTTGGTGTATAAGCCCATAACTATAACTGGTATGTACTTGACCCTATTGTAAGATTGTCTAAGGAGTTAGGCATAGCAACAGGTTTGCTACACCATTCATGAGTGCTCTTGAAATAAGATTTGAGTATTGGATTCAACCCGCGCTCACTTGAATCACTTATCACGAGTGATTGTGAGACTATAATATCATATAATCTTCAAACCAAGATATATGAGTTGTTGACTACAAGTTGGTTGTGCATTGATGGCATGAAAACGCATCAATAACTTAATGTTATAAAACGTGTCATTGTGCATGATTTGATGAGTACTTAGTAAAGGCATACAATGTCGAAGTTTATCTGTTCCTTTTATCCTAAGAGGATTAAAAGCGATATCTTGGGTCCCTTGATGATTCTGCTTTGACCTATGTGCCGGGCTCGGTCAGAACTAAATTGATGTGTTCAGTTATGTTCTATGTCAAACGGATCAGAAATCGGGAAACGAACTAAATTGATGTGTTCAGTTATGTCCTAGCCTTAATATTTCATTTTGGGTGTAATATTAAGGATTATCATCTAATATAAACTTTGTTCTTCTTCTTTTACAGATGTCTATCCCAAACAATGCTTCCAACCCAATCCCTTTAGGCTCTTTCTCCCTAATGAATCTGTGTGGGAGGGTCATTTTCGATGGCTCAAATTTCAATGACAAGATTCGAAACATCGGGATGGCTATTCGCTATGAGGACAAAGAATATCTCCTTGATAAAGAGCTCAAAGAGATTGATGTCACCACTGCTACTCCTGAACAAATCACTGAACACACTACTCATGAGAGGGATGCAACAAAGGTGTCATATCTAATGATTGCAACCATGACTGCTGAGCTGCAGAAGTCCTATGAGGACTACTATCTTTATGAAATGTATCATGATTTGATGGAAAGATACCATCAAAGTGCTCGGCAGGAGAGGTATGAGATCATTGCCTCCATGATCACAACCAAAATGAAGGATGGTGAACTCATCACGGCCTACTTGCAGAAAATGCAGAGATTCGTGGACCGCTTGCTAAAATTAAATGTCAATTTTGATGAAGAGTTGGCCATAGATATTATTCTACACTCTTTACCTTCTTTTTATGATCATTTTCGTATGACCTATCATATGAACAAGGAGGAGGTCACTCTTAGCAAGCTTCAAGGCCTTCTTAGGACCGCAGAAATGAACCTGAAAGGCAAGTCGGTTGTGTCTACTCCTACTACTACTTCTGCCCCTGTTCTGGCAATCGAGCATGGGAAGGGAAAGAAGAGGAAAGCTCCTTACAAGAGCCGCAAGGGAAAATCTCTTGATGGATCCTCTTCAAGTGGGACCAAAGCTGGTTCTGTTAATCCCTTTTCCAATCCGAAGGAAGCAGAGTGCTTCCACTGTCATGATAAAAGGGCACTGGAAATGAAGCTGCCCCAAGTACTTGCAAGACATTAAGGATGGGAAGATCAAACCCTCATTTGCAAGTATTTACACTATTTAATCTAATAACTCATCACATGCTAATTCTTGGGTCCTTGATACATGTTGAGGTATTCACATTTGTTCTGATTTGCAGGGACTAAAAAGAAGTAGGGATGTGGAGCACTGAAAGATAAACTTAATCATGGGAAATAGGAAAGTGCCGCCTGTGACCAAGATTGGAGATTATTCTTTATTGCTTAGTAATTGTTTAAATTTAGATTTGAATAATTGTTGTTACTCGGCTGATATGGCGAGAAATATTATTTCATTTCACAATTTGTATAAACAAGGTTTTACCTTTTCGTTTAATAATGAAAATGGTGGTATTTATGCTTATTGTAAGGGTGTATTTTATTTTGAAGCATTAACTTGCAATGGTATATATGAAACTATGATGATTGTAGATAACTTAGGAAATAATGTGTTGAATATTGATTCTTCCAATGAATTGGATAAGACATGCTTGTGGCATTATCGTCTTGGACATGTCAACAAGAAGCGCATATCCCAACTCCAAAAGGATGGAGTTTTGGAGTCTTTCGAATTGAAGTCGGATGACACTTGCGAATCTTGTTTACTTGGAAAGATGACCAAGTCACCCTTCACTGGTACTTGTGAAAGGCGTGAAGGTCTGTTGGATCTCATACATATTGATGTGTGTGGATCATTCGGAACCGCCACAAGGGATGCTAACCGCTTCTATGTGACTTTTATTAATGATTATAGTAGATATAGGTATATTTACTGAATCAAGCACAAGTCAGAAACCTTTGAAAAGTTCAAAGAGTTTAAGCAAGAAGTGGAGAATCAATTGGGCAGGAAGATAAAGATGTTGCGATCCGATCGTGGAGGAGAGTATCTTAGTATCGAGTTCCTTAACTATCTTAAGGAATATGGAATTGTTTCACAATTGACGCCACCTAGGACACCACAGCTTAATGGTGTGGCTGAGAGGCGCAATAGAACCTTGCTAGACATGGTTCGTTCCATGATGAGTCGAGCTTCGTTACCTATCTCATTCTGGGGGTATGCCTTAGAGACTGCCGCCCATATCCTTAATCTAGTCCCTACCAAAAAGGTTTCCATAACACCTCATGAGATGTGGACAGGGAAAGTTCCCACTTTAGACCATATCAAAGTTTGGGGTTGCGAGGATTTTGTGAGAAAAGAAACTCACAACAAGCTCGAACCTCGGAATGAGCGATGTATTTTCATCGGCTACCCACATAAATCCTTTGGATATCTCTTCTACAGATCGAGTGACAATGTTGTCTTCGTTGAGAGGAGAGGAGTCTTTCGAGAGAGATAATTCATAGGCCAAGGAAACAGTGGGAGGCAAATTGACCTTGAAGAGCTTCAAGAGTCAAGCGGTGAAGGAACCTCAAACACTAGCAATCAACCTGAGGAGGAAACTCCAGTTGATCCAATTGACGAGTCCTTACCTATGATGCGTTCCAGTAGAGTTAGAAACACACCTGAGTTTTATGGTTTCCATATTACTACTGAAGGTGATACATTTATCAGTGATAGCACACTGGTAAATTTGGATGAACCTAACAGTAAAAGGAAGCCATGGCAGGCCCCGAGTCTGCAAAATGGAAAGAGGCTATGGACAGCGAGATTCAGTCCATGTATGACAATCAAGTTTGGAACTTGGTTGATAATGTACCGGGTCGTAAGATAGTCGGGTGAAAATGGATCTTCAAGAAGAAGACCGACATGGATGGGAAAGTACACACATACAAAGCGCGACTGGTTGCGAAGGGCTTTACTCAAACTCTGGGAGTTGATTATGATGAGACCTTCTCTCCAGTAGCGAAGATTAAATCTATAAGGGTTATGTTACCCATTGCTGCATTTCATGATTATGAAATATGGCAAATGGATGTCAAAACCGATTTCCTTAATGGAAAGTTAGCTGAAGATGTTTACATGAGTCAGCCAGAGGGTTTTGTCAATGCAAAGTACCCTAATAGAGTGTGTAAGCTTAAGAAATCCATATATGGATTGAAGCAAGCATCTCGCAGATGGAATCTTTGTTTCGATGAGAAAGTCAAAGAGTTTGGATTTTCGAGAAGCAAGGATGAGTCCTATGTATATGTCAAAGCTAGTGGGAGTATAGTGAGCTTTCTGGTATTATATGTAGATGACATACTTCTCATAGGAAATGACATCTCAACCTTGCAGGAGGTCAAGTCCTGGCTTGGGAAGTGTTTCACTATGAAGGACCTCGGAGAAGCTTCCTATATCCTAGGGATATGTATATTGAGAAACAAAAGTAAAAGACTAATAGGACTTAGTCAAAGCACCTACTTGGACAAGGTGTTGAAACGTTTCAGCATGGAGAACTCCAAGAAAGGTGACTTACCTATCCAAAGGAATACCAAATTGAGTAAGACTCAGAGTCCGAGTACAGAGGCTGAAATAGCAGAAATGAGTCATATACCATATGCTTCCATAGTTGGTTCGATCATGTATGCTATGACTTGTACTCGCACTGATGTGTCCTTTTCTTTGAGCATGGTCAGCAGATATCAAAGGAATCCTGGTAAAGCTCATTGGACTGCAATTAAGAACATTCTTAAGTACCTGTGGAGGACTAAGGACTGGATCCTTACCCTTGGTGGGAGTGATGACTTAAGAGTGATAGGGTATAGTGACGCCAGCTTTCAAACCGACAGAGATAATTTCCGCTCTCAATCGGGCTGGGTGTTTACCCTGAGTTGAGGAGAAGTGACATGGAAAAGTTCCAAGCAGGAGACTATAGCTGATCCAACCTGCGAATCAGAGTACATATCAGCAAGCGAAGCATCGAAGGAGGTGATATGGTTGAAAAACTTCATCGGAGACCTTGAAGTCATTCCATCCATAAAGGAGCCTATGGAGATTTTCTGCGATAATGAAGGAGCGGTTGCCTTAACCAAGGAACCGAGAGATCATGGTAGATCCAGGCATATCGACAGAAAGTACCACTTCATAAGACATCAAGTAGAAGAAGGGCACCTCGTGGTAAATGGGATATCGTCAAAGGACAACCCAACAGATCCTCTTACAAAGGGACTGACTAGGGTTAAGCACTTGCAGCATGCGAGGGGCATTGGGCTAAAGGACGATATTAGTTTTAGTAATTAGATAAATCGAAACTTGTAATAGCTAAATTGTAATTGACATTTGATGATTAAATAAAAGGAGTTTTATTTATAAGTAAAGTTACTGTCTTGTGCCAATTATTTACTATTGTTTCACTTTGCATGTTTTGACTTCCAGAATAATAAAAAATTATAATTATTATTATTATTATTCAAACCATCCACAGTAAATCATACGTCGGAAGTAAGTATGAAAGAAGATTGTCATGAGTTGGCTTGTAGATTGTATAAGGAGTTAGACATAGCAAAAGTTTGCTACACCATTAATGAGTGCTCTTGAAATAAGATTTGAGTATTGGATTCAACCCGCGCTCACCTGAATCACTTCATGGAATTTATCACGAGTGATTGTGAGACGATAATATCATATAATCTTCAATCCAAGATATATGAGTTGTTGACTACGAGTTGGTTGTGCATTGATGGCATGAAAACGCATCAGTAACTTGATGTTATAAAACTTGTCCTTGTGCATGATTTGATGAGTAGTTAGTACAAGCATATAATGTCGAAGTTTATCTGTTCCTTTTATCCTAAGAGGAGTAAAAGCGACATTGTGGGATCCTCGATGATTCTGTTTTGACTTATGTGTCGGGCCCGGTCAGAACTAAATTGATGTGATCAGTTATGTTCTATGTCAGATAAATCAAAAATCGGGAAACAAATTGCAGGACAATAAGTATGAATATGTTCCATGTGTTTGTCCTTATAGATATCTTGAGAACAGAGGAGTATATGATCCCTTATCTGAAGGACGCGTCACTGACTATGTCAGAGTTCGACAATGGCTTTTGAAAGCTTACGATTGCTAAGTCAGATCCTGAAGTGAATAAGCAGTAAAAGTTATTAGACTTATCCAAGTGGGAGACTGTTGGATTTGGTGTCTAAGCCCATAACTATAATTGGTATGTACTTGACCTGATTGTAGCATGGTCCTTTTGGGTTGTCTTCACCAGTGCAATTTGATAGGATGGATTTTGAGAATAAGGTTATTTATGGTTTATTAATATATTAAAAGTATAATATATTAATACGAAATTATTTAATTAGTATTGATCAAGAATTAATTTATTAATTTTGTGGTCAAAAGAGACTAATTAAATATATGGGGATTGATTATGTAAATCAATCACTCTTGTAGTGTGGGCTAATGATCCATGATAATGGGCTAAACTAATCCATGGATAGTCCATGGAGGTTAAACCCATGGAGCATGAGAATGTGGAAAGTCATGGGTTATTAGGGTTTACCAAGTGTAACCCTAGCATGTCCAACACTATAAATAGAGCCCTCCATAGACCAAAATCGGTTGCACCTTGCTATTGAGATAAGTAGCTTATTCTCTTAAACCATCCTCTTGCATATTGGTGTTTGTGAACCATTAGAGGCATCACACTTGAGGTGCTCAATCTTTCAAGGGTCAAGAACTAACAAGTCCTTCAAAAGGTATGTCATCTATCTATATGTTTTATTCAATTAGCAATTTGTATGCTAGTTAGGACAATGCTTTGGAAAAAAATGAAAATATGCATGTATAATAGAGAAAACATAGATCCAAAGCATTTAGGGTTGCATGTGCACCATAGGAGTGTTATAGTGCTTAAAACCCAACAGTACTTACTATCTCTAATTCTCGTAATAGAAACACAACTCATCAAGCAGAGGATGAGATAGAGGTACTCTCGAGAAATCTACTCAATATCAGTTTCTCGAGTAGAGACCCCAGACCATTGAACTGGGATCCTCAAAACCCACTCCTCATATTTGGATTCATTCGTCACACGAAAAGCCATCGAATATACATCGACAATGGTAGTTGCTCTGATATACTCTATGAGCATTGTTTTAGGCAACTACCAGATGGATGGAAGGAGGGGCTACGACCCCCAACCGGAGGACCATTAGTGGGGTTCACCGGTCACAGTCTGTGGCCATAAGGCACTATTAGGCTACCCTTGACGTTGGTCAGTCACGACGAAAGGGACTGAATCATAGGAACAATCGAATTCTCTGTGATCCGGTTTCCAGTAGAACACAATATCCTGCTTGGACGATCGGCGATTTCCTTGCTACACCTTGTGCCATCGATGATCCATGGCATAGTTAAATTCAGCACGTGCCAGGGATCAGCGGCGATCCTCGCCACAAACACCAGGGCACAACATTTCCACCAGATCATAGTCGTTCCCAAATTGGTGCGATAATATCTTATATTCTTCAAACCTAGAGATATGAGTTGTTGACTATGAGTTGGTATATACTTGACCCGACCCGACATGGTCCATTTGGGTTGCATGGCATCGGGACATTTGGATAGACCTTTTGTGAGAAGAGGATATTTGTGACATATTAATATATTATAAGTTCTAATATATTAATATGAAATCATATTATTTAATTAGTATTAATCAAGAATTAATTTAGTGATCAAAAGAGACTAATTAAATATATGGGGATTGATTGTCTAAATCATTCATTCTTATATATGTGGGCTTATGATCCATGATTCCTTATGTTGGGTTTAACCCATGTGGTGACCCATGGATACTCCATGGAGGTTAAAACCCATGGAGCATAAGGAATGGGTAAAGTCATGGGTTACATGGTGTAACCCTAATGTGCACACTATATAAAGACCCCATTGGTTGGTGAAATCGGCACTAGTGCATACACAAGAGGGCAAGCCGATATCTAGAGTGAAGTATATCTTCTTATGGTTATTCCAAGTTGTTTTGATGTTGTGTGAACCATTTGAGGTGTCACACTTGGGGCACTAGGCTCTTGAGCTCCATGGAATCAAGCTACAACAAAGAGGTATGTAATTCTACTATATATTATATTACATGTACTTTATATTATGCTAGTTAGAACAATACCTTGGAAAATTGATATTTGCATGTATAATAGAGAAAACATAGATCCAATGTATTTAGGGTTGCATGTACACCATAGGAGTGTTAGAATGCTCATAACCCATCAGTGGTATCAGATCCTAGGCTTGTTTTCTTTTATACTTGATGCAAATTGCTGAAAATCGAAGTTTATATGCTGTCTGGTCAGCTGACTCGACGAGTCCATGCCTAAATTCATCCAACTGGACGAGTTGGTTCATGCACTCGACAAGTTGGACCCCCTGACAACATATCTTTGAGTTTTAAGGCTGGAATTGGTCTAGAATCATTACCTTAAACTGTTTTTGAACTTATAAACTTGTTTTTTTTTAATGTGGTAATGATTATGATAAACCAATTTCAAAGTTATTATCAAAGTTTCAAGCTTTATATATGTTTATATGATTCTTGAAAATTGTTGATATGGATTGCTCATGGTTATGAGTTTTGGTAGATCATAGGAATTATGTGCAAATTGTTTATTAGTGTAATTCTTGATCTTAATGACATTGTATGGACTCCATAACTTGTCCTCAAGGTATGCATTACCAAGTTTTTTGTGTTACCTTATTTTATGAGTTAATTTAGATTAATGAAAAAATTATGTGTTAGTTGTTTTCAATCCAAATTGATCTAAAAGTAGTTCATAAAATGTGTTTTTGTAACTTGTCCTCAAGTTATATGAAAAGTCACATTTATGAATCTTAAAACTCATAAAAGTGCCATAGGTTACAAAATGAAGAGTCTTTTTCTCATAAATAGTTTTATGGACTTCATAACTTGTCCTCAAGTTATGGATGTTCAAGAGTCTCTTCATTAAAGTTTTTAAAACTTTAATTAAACTCATAAGTTATGAAAATCCAAGAGTTTTTGAATAGTTTCAATACTTGCCCTCAAGTTTTGGAATTTGTAAAGTTTTGCTTATGAATGCTTTAATTCCAAATTAAACCCTAGAATTTTAAAAGTTTAAAATTCAACCCTTATACTATTATTATAATTTTAATTATATAGATATGTATAAGATAAAGTCAATCTTACCGTTAGTAGGCCTCATTCACGAAGCCGGTCTATAAGGGGGGTATAAGGTTACTGCCTATAAAATGGCAGTTTAATGGGTGTTACTCTCACCCACCGCTTCCTTGACTGGTGGAAGGTCGTTAGCCGAACGGGTAGGATAAGGACTATAATTCTCCCTTCATTAAAAGTATAATGATAAATACTAAGTAACTAAACACTTATAAATTCCCAATCTTAGTTACTTAGGAAAATGTGAAAAGGTGCTAACCCATGAAATTGCACTTTGCACTTTTGTTAAGTCGTTAGTGGAGCGTGTGTGGTTAACCGACACACTAACATGGGACTGACAATGTGTGGCAAAGGGTAACTTAATGTTTATCATAGATTGGTGGAGCGCGTGTGGTTAACCGACACATCAATTAGGTGATAAAGTTAAGGGTACCAAGTAAATTTGCATGGTTATTCACACCTTGTTTGTGATCCTCGGCATCCCAGTCACAAACTTGAGAGGGCACAATCGAGATCTAAACATGCCATTGAAAGTTCAATGAATCTCAAAATATCTAGGAGTTTCAATCCAATTAAAACTTAATAATTTATTTTGTTTTTCATGGTGGAAATTGGTAAATCATCATTTACCTACCTTCAAATATTTTATAACTTCGATTACGACATCCCTCTTCCAGTTATAAATAGTTTGTTGGGTCCTAGCCTTAATATTTCATATTGGGTGTTATATTAAGGACTTAAATCAACTAAAGTTGAATTTCTCCCTCATAAATGTCTATTTTAGACAACTATGGTCTTCCCAAATCTTTAGGAACAAGCCTTCCTAATGAAGATGATATCCCACATGGCAATCAAGGTGAAAGATTAATCCCTTTGTTGTGCATTAATGAGACTGTAAATCATGCTTCACTTCCTCCACCTCCTCCAATAATTCTCCCTATCCCACAAGTTTCAAGACTTGAAAAGTTCTAAGTCACTCAATCTCTATTGGCAAGAAAAGACTATATGTGCTTACATCTTGGAGGTTAAGTCACATATTGGCAAGCCGGGAGAGTCGGGTGTCGAAGTCTCGAGGTAGCTGGCTGTTGACTTGGTTCTTCAGTCACTCCCTAATGACAGATCACGACATGAACCTTAGTGATCTTACCTATTTGCTTGATGCTGCTAAATCAGCAATGATTTGGAGCATTGGTAAAGCAAATTAGATTGGAAGATCTACTTCCCAAACCTATTTGGACATTGACAATGGTGACATTGGAAGTCCAGAAAAGCTTTCTCTTCCCAATAGAAAGGGATTGGCCATGGTCAAGTCATTTGACCAATAGTAAAGAGAAAGGCTAAGTCTGAGACAATCAAGTGTACCATTTCCAAAAGGTCCATATGTTTCTTTTGCCAAAGGAAGGGACATTGGTTGCGAAGCTGCCAGATTTACCTGAAAAAGTTCATAAGGATGGTAAAAGTCAAAAAGTTTGACTTTGCTTCAGGTAAAGTCCATTATCTAACTCTATGAAGACTCTTTTGGAGATTCTTAATACATGATGTAGTGGAAATTACATTTTGATGTTTTGGAAGAACCAAAGGAAACCTAAAGAAAGAGTATGCTGATCTGATCGCGAAGATGGATCTCGATCGCATGGTTCGATGATCAGAATTTTGAGTTGCTGCTTAAGAGTTATGATATATTGCTTAGGAATAGATAACAACATGTTTTTCATATGTATTTGCATTGTAAGGATAAGATATTTCCACAAGTTTTAAAATAAAAGAACATGTTTTGATTTATTTTAAGTATCCTTATAATGACATTTGTGAAAAATTGATGTTTATATGTTTCCATTGATAAGCAATATTGGAAAATGGATTTGAGTCTTTCATTTGTGGTAGTGTCATAATTTACCCAATAAGGAAAGATTCTCATCACCCAAGTTTCAGTTGGATAGAAACTTGGAATCATGCAAGTTGTATTGTGTGATGAATGAGAATTTTCATCTTTGGGAAATTAAGACTAAGTCCTTGCTCACATGTATATGTGAGTAAAGTAAAGGACTAAAGGATTGGGTACACTTGGTTGTGATTATGAAACCATATCACAATTGATCCTCTAAGGACACCTTAGTGCATTTGGTATAGAACTGGATTTGACTAAAATAATTAAGCAATTGTCGAGGACAATCTTAGGTTTGCCAAAGATTGGTTGCTCATGGACAATTGGAGGTATAGAGATAGGACCATATTGACATATTCTGAAAGGAGGCAACTCTTGTTCAGAAGTGATAGTCAAAATGGGAATATGGAATTGTCTCCATAGGTGGAAGTTATTCTTTGAATCTATGTAAGATTAGAGAACTTAATGCAAGAAGGGTGTTCAAAGGAATGTACTTTGAATGTGAGACTTCGTTTCCATGGAATTGCTCTCCATTGGAATACTTTGTAATGTCTGTTGCCAAGTGTTTGTGACTTGTGTGCATATTCATTGCAAGTGGGTCATTGTATATAAGTTTAGAATCTAATAGATTATAGTAAATGTCAAGAGTTTGGTATTCTTACATTTACAATAAGGATTGGGATTATGAAATGAGCATCATTGAAATATTGTCAATTGATCTGTTTCACAAAGTAAGGATCATAAGACAAACATAGTGTGCATACTTGGAGTATGACATAATATACTTGGAGTATGACATAACTATTGTTTACACAAACATAGTGTGCATGCTTGGAGCATGGCATGACTATTGTATTTATTCAAGTATTAAGTTGATAAATAGAAACATTATACAATGAATAATGAGTAATCAATATGGTGCTTAGATAAAAGGTGTTTTATTTACACTCAAAGTGTTGGGGCCATATAAGATTAGTATTATTCTTGTGTTTCACTTTGCATGTTTTGACTTCCAGAATAACTAGGTCATTCTTCCCGATTGACTAAGTTATTCAAACCATCCACAGTCGATAATACGTTGGAAGTAGGTATTAAGGCAAGACTGTCATGAAGTTGGCTTGTAGATGTCTAAGGTGTTGGACATAGCAAAAGTTGCTACAACATTCATGAGTGCTTATAAGTTCTGAGTATTGGATTCAACCCACGCTCATTTGAATCACTTCATGGATTTTATCACGAGTGAATCATGAGATGATAATATCTTATATTCTTCAAACCTAGAGATATGAGTTGTTGACTATGAGTTGGTTATACATTGATTGCACGAAAACACATTGGTAACTCGATGTTATAAAACGTGCCTTTGTGTATGATTCAACAAGTAGTTAGTACAAGTATATGAGTCAAATTTTATCCATTCCTTTTACCCTTAAAGGGATAAAAGCGATATTTGTGGGCCCCTCGATGATTTAGTGATGACACCCTAAGTGCTTGGCCAAGCCTGGACTGATTTGATTTGTTCAATTAGTCGGTCGTCATAAATCAGAAATCGGGAAACAATAAATGGACAGAGAGAATGATTATAATCCATGTATCAGTCCATATGATATCTAGAATGGAGGAATATATGATCACTTATCTAATGGACGCGTCTGTGATTTGTTCAGAGTTAGACAGCAGCTTTTAAGAGCTATGGTTGCTGGTCAGGTTGGAGTTATACTTGCAATAATAGTTATTAGACTTATCCAAGTGGGAGACTGTTGGATTAGTGTCTAAGCCCATAACTATAATTGGTATATACTTGACCCGACCCGGCATGGTCCATTTGGGTTGCATGGCATCGGGACATTTGGATAGACCTTTTGTGAGAAGAGGATATTTGTGACATATTAATATATTATAAGTTCTAATATATTAATATGAAATCATATTATTTAATTAGTATTGATCAAGAATTAATTTGGAATTAATTTAGTGATCAAAAGAGACTAATTAAATATATGGGGATTGATTGTGTAAATCATTCATTCTTATATATGTGGGCTTATGATCCATGATTCCTTATGTTGGGTTTAACCCATGTGGTGACCCATGGATACTCCATGGAGGTTAAAACCCATGGAGCATAAGGAATGGGTAAAGTCATGGGTTACATGGTGTAAACCTAATGTGTACACTATATAAAGACCCCATTGGTTGGTGAAATCTGCACTAGTGCATACACAAGAGGGCAAGCTGATATCTAGAGTGAAGTATCTATTCTTATGGTTATTCTAAGTTGTTTTGATGTTGTGTGAACCATTTGAGGTGTCACACTTGGGGCACTAGGCTCTTGAGCTCCATGGAATCAAGCTACAACAAAGACGTATGTAATTCTACTAGATTTTATATTACATGTACTTTATATTATGCTAGTTAGAACAATACCTTGGAAAATTGATATCTGCATGTATAATAGAGAAAAAATAGATCCAAGGTATTTAGGGTTGCATGTACACCATAGGAGTGTTAGAATGCTCATCACCCAACAAGAAGGAGGTTGCACCGAACAACATCAAGTAAACATGGAATATCCAGAGCAAGTCGTGTGAATTGGCGCTCACCTATCATACGAGACCAGGGAGCGACTGGTAGCACTTTTGAAGCAATATTCCACTGTCTTCGCCTGGAAACCAACAGACCTGACGGGCGTCGATCGACAGGTTATAGAACACAGCCACAATATCGCGCCTGGCAGTAACCCTGTAAAGCAAAAGAAGAGGGGCCAGGCGGCAGACCGGAACCGGGCTATAAACGTTGAAGTGGCCGACCTGGTGAATGCCGGTGTACTCAGGGAAGTGATGTTCCCATCATGGATAGGAAATCCTGTCATGGTAAAGAAAGCCAACGGATCGTGGCAGATGTGCATTGATTACTCAGATCTTAATAACAAATGTCCAAAGGACTGCTACCCTCTCCCGGAGATCGATTAGAAAGTCCAATCGCTTGAAGGTTTTCAACTCAAATGCTTCCTCGATGCGTACAAGGGTTATCATCAAGTACAGATGAAGAGAGAGGATGAGGCGAAAATTGCCTTCCATACTGAGAAGGGTACTTTCTGCTACCAAAAAATGATGTTCGGACTAAAAAATGCGGGTGCTACATACCAGAGGCTGATGGACAAGATATTCGCCAACCAAATTGGTAGGAATATCGAAGTCTATGTCGACGACATGGTAATTAAGAGTCTGAATGAAGAAACATTGCTCCACGATGTGGAGGAAACCTTCAGAACGCTAGCTAAAGCGCATATGAAGCTCAACCAAGCTAAATGTACATTTGGAGTATAGGAGGGGCGATTCCTTGGGTATCAGATATCCAAGGAAGGAATTATGCCCAATCCCACCAAAATACAGGAGTTCCTTGAGTCGAAAACTCCACAAAACCTCAAGGGGGTACAAGAGATCAACGATAGGTTGACAGCACTGGGAAGATTCATTGCCAAATCTACAGAAAATGCACTTCCGCTATACCAAACACTCAAAGGATGCCTAGACAAAAAGCAGTTCAAGAGGACAGAAAAAGCAGAAGCGGCATTGCAACAACTGAAAGATGCCCTACACCAACTATTGGCCCTCGCCTGCCTACTACCAGGGGAAACACTACAGATGTACTTAGCAGCTTCCGAATAAGTTATCTCCTCTGTGTTGGCGGTGGAGAGTGAAGGCAAGCAGGTACCCATCCATTTTGTTAGTAGAGCCCTACAAGGGCCAGAACTCAATTACCCGACCTTAGAGAAGCTGGTCCTAGCCTTGGTGTATGCTGTCAGATGGCTACAAAGATATTTTCAAGCCAACAAGGTGGATGTTCTCACTAGTTACCCAATAAAGAAAATTCTGCTAAGGCCGGAAAATTCCGGGCGCCTGGCCAAGTGGGCCATCGAATTAGGTGAACACGATATCCATTATCATCCCCGGACTAGCATCAAGGCCCAGGCCCATTCGCAAACTTCCTAGTTGAAATACCAGATACCATTAAAGGAGTGTCGACGGCAATCTCTGCCGATCCATTAGAGCCGGAAGCTGGTAAGGAACTTTGGAAGTTGTACACCGATGGCGCGACAAGTAAGGAAGGCTCAGGCGCAAGCCTGATCCTTTAGAGCCCCAAAGGCGAAGAGATCACATACGCATTGCGATTTGACTTCCAAGTATCTAACAACGAGGCAGAGTACGAAGCACTCCTGGCAGGTCTGAGGCTGGCCAAGGAGGTTGGCGCAAAGTAACTGGCAGCTCTCAATGATTCACTACTTATCACAAACCAGATAAACGGATCGTATGAGGCCAAAGACTCAAGGATGCAGAAATACCTAGACGCAGTCCGAAGTCTAACCAGCACGTTCAAAAGCTTTTCCATAAAACAAATCTCCTGGGGAAAGAATGCAAGGGCAGACGCCCTCAACAAACTGGCATCTACTTCATATGATCATCTCACAAAGAAAGTGCTAGTCAAAGTGCTCCCGGAGAGAAGTATCGACAACCAAAAGGTTAATACAGTATCAACTACACCAGAATGGACCAAATCGTATGTCGATTACTTGTGTCATGGCATACTTCCGGATGACCCTGAGGAGGCAAGAAAAGTCAAGATCAGGGCATCACATTTTGCAATTAGAGACGACCAGCTGTACCGGAGAGGGTACTTAAGCCCATGGCTAAAATGCATCTCTAAAACAGAGGGACAAATATTCCTGGAGGAAAGCCATTCTGGGGACGCAGCAGCACACGAAGGCGCTCGCGCACTCACATGCAAAATACTCCGCCTAGGGGTATACTGGCCGAATGTGTATAATGATGCCGCAGCCCTAACCAAGAAATGCAAGGAGTGCCAAGCGTTCGCCCCTTTCCAAAATCAATCGGCCATGCCATTGACCAGCATCACCAGCCCCCTGGCCTTTCCATAAATGGGGGATCGACATAGTGGCACCATTCCCACCAGCGCCGGGAGGCATAAATTTTTTGCTGGTAGTCGTAGATATTTAACCAAATGGATAGAGGCGTAACCACTGGCCACTGTCACTAGAAAGCAGATGATAAAATTCATGACCAAGAACATCTTGGCCCATTTTGGAACTCCTAGGATCCTCATAAGCGACAACGACACACAATTTGAAGGAAGTCCCTTCAAGGAGTGGTGCGAAGACAAGAAAATCCATCGCCGGTTCACATCTGTAGCGTATCCTCAAGCCAACGGACAAATTGAGATATCTAACAAAACCATAGTTAATGGTTTGAAGAAAAGGCTGCTCATATCAAAATCCGCCTGGGTGGACGAGCTCCCAAAAGTGTTGTGGTCATACCGTACCACAGTAAGGTCAAGCACACACGAAAGCCTAACCTATGGGATGAAAGCAGTTCTCCCACTAGAAATAGTGGTCGGCTCCCTACGAACATACAACTTCGAGGAAGCCGCCAATGAGGAAGGACGACGCCAGGACCTGGACATGCTCAATGAGAAATATGAGGCGGCACAAATACGCCAATCATTGTACAAATCACGAACTGAGAACTATTACAACCGCCAGGTTCGGGTCAAGAACTTCAAAGTGGGAGAATGGGTGCTAAGAAAGAACGAGTGTAGCCTTGTTGAACCATTGGGGAAACTCAGTGTCATGTGGGAAGGACCGTACAAAAGCGTGGAAGCCCATAAGAATGGTGCTTATGTCCTGGAGGCTCAAGACGGGCGTGCTATTCCAAGAACATGGAATGCGTTGAGCCTGCGTCATTTTTACTCTTAAAATGAGTGTTGAAGGTAGATTCAATGCTAGCAAAGGCATTTTATATTAGTTTTAACATGTAAATGTAATCATCAAAAATTACTTTACTACTTTCAGTCTTATTACGCTCTAAACAAAACTAGAGTAAACAGAAAGGGCAATTCAGATGCCCCTTATTTTCAAGCTTGAAAATCAAAACAAATAGGTTGTGTACATTTACCGTGTGACAAAAAGGACTGATCATCCGACGTCACATCGTTACAAGGAGACAGCCATGGGGTTTCATCAAAAAGGTTCATAACCTTTCCCCCAAAACATGTTCATCAATCACATCATAGCAAACATATGAAAGAACATGTGACATAAGTGTAGAAGAGTCATAACCTTCCACTAATGAGAAAAACAAAACTGGGTGAGCCTCAAGATGACAATCTTGGCTACACCTAGGGTCTTTAAGCAGCAAATTAGAACAAATTTCTCAAATATTAGCTTTACTAAAGCATAAAGAGTTCACCAATAACAGAACTCAAACCAGGGGTACAAGCAAACCCTACGTAAATACCATGTGATGGCCAACATAAACCTCACATGAAGCAACCAAACAAGAGAATATATGTGGTAACAACAAACATTCATATAAAGTAGAAATTGTCAGATTGCCGGACTCCCGTACTTTCAGGCTGCCTCTGAAGGCAGCAAAGACAAAATACAAAAAAAAGAAACAGGAAAAATTGTTCACTGAGATTACATCACAAAAAATCAAGCAAATGACACTACTCGGGGGCAGGGGTGTTACCATCACCGGTAGAAGAACTTGGGCCAAGGCCAGACCCATCGCTTTGTGCGTCTTGACAAAGATCGCAGAGCCCGGCCATGTCCAGACTGCCCAGGCGGAGATAGCCAGCGAAGTCTAATTCAGTAAAAGTCATCATGGCATCTTCCATCTCTTGGGTCTTGGTGGCCACGTCCACCTCAACATCCAGATTACACTCCCCGATAGTCACAAGTTCTTTTGCAGCTCTCTTTCCCTGCTTCACCCCCACTGCCACACAAGTCGCCCGCACCTGAACCAAGCCTTGAAGGAATTGAGGTCTCTCAATCACCCTGTCCACCACCTGGCTGAGCCCGTCGCTAAGGATCCAAGAAATATCCTTCTCCAACGACCCTTTCACAGCATTCTCGACAACCAGATCGACCTCCAATTTTGTCGTCCGCTAGCTTAGACCGACGTTCTCCAAACTCAGGGCCCCCACACGATTATTCAGGCGCCTCACCTCTTCCGCCAACTTTGCCACTTGATCCACCAAGCTTGCCTTCTCGAGAAGCACCACCTTTTGCCTGGCCTCCAAGCTGCACTCGTCGTCTTCTAACTTATTCACCTAGGCCCTTAGCTCTTTGCATTCAATGTTCTTCCTGTCAGAGTCAGACTAGAGGGTCTCCATATCGGAAATACGTTCAGCGGCCGCGACCAAGTAAGATGAAACTTGGGCGGCGGCGTAGCGCAAACCGTCAGTCATATGCTCGTCTGATAGGACAGTTAAGGCCTCATATCATAACCAGCAAACTAGGGCTAAGATTTCTATCTTGTACAAGATAATTTCTTTGTGTAACCTTGTAACACTACGTTTAATATAAATCAAACTTCAATATTATTTAAGTTTATACAACCAAGAATTGTGATTCAAATCGAAACCACCTCGTGTAGTCCAAAAACCTAACCCAATAAGCTAAGTCCACTCAACTTTGGGCCTTAGCCCAAGCTTTCTCGGCCCAAGCCCCTATTTGGACCAAGACTCTCTTATTGGACCCTAATGGGCCGATAACCTCTCAAATTGGTCCTTTTGGGCCGAAAACTCTCTTTTGGACCCTAATGGGCCGAAAACTCTCTTTTGGACTCTCTCCTTAAACCGAAAACTTTATTGGTCCAATTTCACACCTATTGGGCCTAATATTGGACCGAAACCCTTCTTGGGCCCGAGCCAAGGCCAAAAACGCATATAAACCGAAAACCCTTAATGAGCGTATGGTGTTTTCGGCCACTCTTGAAAAATCGAACCCATCTTCCCTCTCCTCCTTGGGCCGATCGGTGTATAATAAACAAAAAAAAAGAGAAATGTGGTGGACAAAAGGGTTGCCACCACACCATTGACCACCATGCTCCCATGCAATTGACCACCATGCATCAAGGTAAAGCAAGATTGTCCAACAAATATCCAAGCCCCATTCCTCCCTCTCTTCCCTCTTCATTCGGCCGAACTCTTCTCCCCACCTCATTCTCAACTTCATTTCAACTCATTTTCCTCTCAACTCTCAAGAATTTCCTCATCTCATTTTCTCTAAAAATCGTGGGTTTGTGTGTGTGTTCTCAAGAAGTTTTCTTCAAGCTTCATAACCTGGTAAGTTCCTATCAAACTCAAGATGTTCTATTTACAATTTATACTAAGATCATCCTTCATACAACTCCATTTTCATGTATATGCTTCTTAGAACCTCATTGACTTTGAAACTTCCCTCAAGGAAGCAAGCTAGGACCGAAAACCTTCTCCATCTTCCTCTACAACTCGAAAAAGCTTCAAGGTGAGCTTCATACCCCATGTTTTCGAGTTTACATTCTTTTTTTTTGGGGGGGGGGGATACAAGTCAAAATCTTGTTTAAATCCTTGAATATTTGCTTGCATTGTATATTTTATATGTTTATGTGTGTGAAATGTTGCGAACCCATGCTAAAAATCCATGAACTCGAGATTTGTACATGTCTCAAGTTGTTGGAAACAAAGTTATCTTGTGTAGCTTACATGTTTTGTTGTTATGTTAAAAATGTTTTCTTTAATGTGTGATAAAAATCGCGATGATGTCAAGGAAGATGTTAAAACATATTTGGATATAAAAGTTTTGAAAGTTGGTAAAGTATGCCAAGTTACACTCTAAATGGTAAATTTTTGAAAATATAATTTTTACCACAAACACTTGTAAAAATGGGTCATTTATGACAATTTTGGTAAAAAAAAAGGAGTAATTTATGACAATTTTGGTAAAAATGGGTCATTTATGACAATTTTGGTAAAAATGGGTCAAATTCATCTTTTTCCACAAATTTGTATAAAAACATAAAATAAAATAAAATTTAAACTTTATATGTATTGTGGAAAAATCGAGATATGTAAATATTATTATTATTATTATGGTTTAAAACCGAATATAATACGTTATTTTTACACATACGAACGTTAACAAGATATTAGAAATTAATTATAACTATCGTTATAAATAATTTATTTTAACCGGTAAGCAAAGCAGAGTTTTTACGACAGAATTATGCGTGTGTCATAACCTGACTATCATAAAGCTATAGAACGCGAGTCATAAAACCGTAGTTATAAACTTACCTTAAGAACATCGTATACACTATTCCATAAAATCGTGTAAACTTTGTTGAGGCTCTTGTGAGACACTCATTCACCGTACCTACCTAGCGTACATCGTAAGTCCTGTAGTTATAACCAGAGTCTCCTGGAGGGAGAGCGAGGTAATTGTGTATAGATCTATATGGGGTTGACTGTTGGATTAGGTGTCTAAGCCATTATTATATTTGGTATGTATCATGGTCCTTTTGGGTTGCCTTCAGCAGAGCAACTTGACTGGATGAATAATAGAGAAAGATGTTATTATGGCTTATTAATATATTATATGAATAATATATTAAAGGATAAATCATATTAATTAATTAACATTGGTCAAGAATTAATTTAGAATTAATTTTGTGGTCAAAAGAGGTTAATTGAATTAAAGGGATTGACTCGGGATTTTGACTCGGCGAGTCAGCTCGTTTGGTGGCTGATTTTTCGGGATTTTGACTAAAATTGAATTGGGATAATTACCAACAACGATTTTGATTGATAAAACTCGATTTTTTCAATATGGTATTTATTATCCTAATTCAATTGAAGGATAATTGTAATAAATAAGATAATTACTTGTTTTATAAGATAAAATTAATTATTTGTATTTTTGATTTGAATTATCTTGTAAAGAAATTTAGATTATGTCAAATTATGTGATAAATATTAATAATATGATTAATTAATTATTTTTTCAAATTTGATCTAAAAGATGTTTTGAAAAGTTTCAAAACTTGCCCTCAAGTTTTGGAATTTAAATTTTGATTAATAGTTTTAATTTTGAAATATTTAAATTCTAAACCCTAGAGTTTTAAAAGTTAAAATTCAACCCTTATGCTATTATAATATTACAAGATTAAAAATATATATGTATAAGATAAAGCCAGTCTTACCGTTAGTATGCCCCATTCACGAAGCCGATCTATAAGAGGGGTATAAGGTTGCTGCCTATAAAATGACAATTTAATGGGTGTCCACTCTCACCCACCGCTTTCTTGATTGGTGGAGGGTCGTTAGCCGAACGGGTAGGATAGGGCAATAAATTCCTCATTAATAAGTATAATGATTATAATAAAGTAACTAAATGTTTTTATAAAAATTCCCAATCTTAGTTACTTTAGGAAAAATGTGAAAATGTATGATATTCCATGAAATTACACTTTGCACCTTGCCAAGTCGTTAGTGGAGCGTGTGTGGATAACCGTCACACTAATTTGGGACTAGCAAAGGTGGAAAAGGGTAACTTGGTGTTTATCATAGATTAATGGAGCGTGTGTGGCTAACCGGCACATTGATTGGGTGATAAATGACATCGAGAGTACCAAGTATATTTGCATGGTTATTCACACATTGTTTGTTGTGACAACCGTCAAAATTCAAGTCGGTTCTAGATTTGACTAGACTTAGTTGCACATATAGGCACAACACATATTAGACTTAGTAATTAGAAGCTAAGTTATTACCTAGTAGAAACTTGGAAACAGATAGAAACAATGGATGGTGTACTTAGATTTCACATTGATATGTGAATTCTATAACTACTTAACTGTAGAGACTATCCATATTCGGGTCACTCTTTGACTCGAACACCTTTTCATGAATCATATGCACACATTATGCACTTGACCTAGTAGTAGAAATTAGGTTGGAGCCTTATAGAAACTTAAGTCAAAGTTGAAAACTAGGACTAGTATACTTGATTCCTCAATTTCGTTTGAATCTCGGAACCACTACATACAATGCCAATAAACCGATAAAATAAGTTACAAACATTATTTACAACTATAAAAGAGTTATAATACCATAAGATAAATTGAAGTCTCAAAGATTCTATTTATTTTGATATCCAAAGATTTACAAACTCTCAAAAACCCTAAATGCCCTAAAAACCTAAATTTATGAAATTTAACCTTAAAAATTCTATAAAAATAGTTATGAACCTTATAATATGATCTTATAATAATTAAAATTATGAAAATGCATTCAAGGAAAATGAAATTTAACTCATTAACATTTACCCTTAATTTATAAATCAAAAATCAAGGTTTTATGAATAAAAACTTGATTTTAGTGCACATTTTATAAAAGAGTTTGATATTTTTATAAAAGATTTGAATTTTTATAAAAATAGAAGAGAGGGAAACCCTTTCTTATCCCCCAAAACCGGCCATCCTCTTCCCAAGACACTCCCCCTCTTTCCAAAACACATAATCACTTCTTTCTCTCTCACACTCAACCTTCTCTCTCATTTTCTATCATTTCTCTCTACCTTCACCAATCCATTTTCTCTCTTCCTCTCTCTATACCCACAAAATGTTCCAGAAAATAAGTCCAAGAACACACCTCAAACTCAAAATCTTCATCATCTAGTGATGTTCAATAAGGTAGAACACGATTTCCTTTCATTTTCCTTCATGTTTTCAAGGTTTTCTTGCATTTCCTTCTTCTTCTACACCTTTCTCTTAGAAAATTTGTGTGCATGTTCATTCACTTCAGTTTTGATGATGATGGTGGTAGGATTTCATCCAAAAACAACATGCATGTTGTAAATGGTGAAATCCAAGGACCTAAACCTAAGTCAAGATCATGAAAATGCACTTTTCTACAAGTTTTGGTGGAAAATCACCACATGCACTCTAAGTTTTCTTTCAAAAATGATTTTTGACCATTTCAAACATATGATTGGTCTTCAAACCAACATGCATGTGATGATCTTCAAGCTTAGATGCTTCATGATCAAAGTTTGTTGTTAAAAAGCTTTCAAATAGGTTTATAAAGGATTTATTCCCAAATAAATATCTAAAACAACTTTTCTGATCAAATCCGATTTTGCCCTGTATTCCACCAACAAAATGAGATGTTCTACAAATTTTCAGAAACTAATTCATTTTTCTCGAATTATTATAATTATTGTAATAAATTAGGGCAATAAATCATATAAAATACTTTCTGAGGTCTATAAATCCTAGGTAAATTCATGGAGGACCCCTATGCTAAGCAATGACCTCTCATTAAGTTTCATCGATATTTGTTACTGTTTAGCATGGTTTTGAATTTTCTTTTTGTTTAGCCCCAATAAATCATAAAACCACTTTGACAATTTAAAAAGGGTATCTAATAATTTGCACAGCTCCTACCCTATGTGTAAGACTCAGAAAAATATTTTCATAATTTTTCGTAATGCATTCCTATTTCCCCCCGATTTTTGTGTTTATAATGGACTAAAAACAGGAAAAATAGTTCTACTCATCCAAAATTCAGTAAAATTTACCAGAAGACCTTAAAATGTATTAGAACTCTAAATAAAAATTTTGATGATTTTTCTATTCAGTATACTATTTTTCTCCTATTTTATAAGATTAAATACACTTAAATCCTCAAAATCAGATTTCAGTATATAAAAACGACCTTTGGTATTTTTTCCAGATTATTTACACTGTAAATGAAGTTTACAAATTTTTTGGTAATTTACTTTAACTGTTTAATAATTATTATTCAATTAATGATTATTTATGAAGATTAAACAAGGAAAAATAGCAACACTAATTGAAAAATATCTTTTTTATTCTTCACAGCTTCTATATATGTAATAACAGTGTTACAAAAATTTTGGGCAGTTTTGGAAACTGTTTTCTATTTATTTCAATTTTTATTAGAATAAATGCACAAAAATCATAAAATTCGGTTAAACAGTTTATAAATCTATTTTTATATTTTTCCCAGTTTAAGAATGTTTAATAACAGTAATAGAAAACGTTTGGACAATTTTGGAAACTGTTTTCTATTTATTTGAATTTTTATTAGAATAAATGCACAAAAATCATAAAATTCGGTTAAATAGTTTAGAAATCTATTTTTATATTTTTCCCAGCTTAAGAATGTTTAATAAAAGTAATACAAAAAGTATGAGCAATTTTGGAAACTGTTTTCTATTTATTTCAATTTTTATTAGAATACATGCTCAAAATTCATAAAATTGGGTTAAATAGTTTGGAAATCCATTTTTATATTTTTCCCAGCTTAAGTATGTCTAATGGTAGTATTATAAAAAGTTTGGGAATTTTTATCATCTGGACTCTATTTTTCACGAATTTATATTGTAATGAAGGAATAAAAACTTGGAAAAATAGTTAATCACATCAAAATTTCAAGAGAAAATTTTTGGAAGACGTCTACTGTATTTGGAACAAAAATGTAAAATTTGATGAATTTTGGAAACTGTTTGATAATATTTTTGGATTTTTAGGAGTTTAAAACACCTTTAAATATATTGAAATACACTCAATTAATATTACAAAAATATGGAAAATGATATCCAAAATTATCTTAATCACATGAGTTATAAAATTTCACCATTTCAGAAAAATATTTATAACTTAAGAATATTAAATTTTGACACATTATTGGCACAATTCTATTGTGGTAGTAAATATACTAGTATTAGATTTCAATTAGAGACTCATTAGCGTGTAACATCGTTGTAGGAAAACGATAGCGGTACGAGTGGAGCGTAGTTCAAGGCACCATTTGCATCATCTCAATGCATTGTGAGTATTCACCACTCCCCTATTTTCGGTTTTTAAATGTTTTGGGGTGGAAAAGCATGTCCGAAAAACTATTTATTGTTCGTTGTATTTATTTGACTCGTATAAACTTGGTTGCTATGTTTTGCATATTGTGAGTATTCACCACTCCCTTATTTTCGGTTTTTAAATGTTTTGGGGTGGAAAAGCATGTCCTAAACTATTTATATTCATTGTATTTATTTGACTCGTATAAACTTGGTTGTTATATTTTGCATATTGTGAGTATTCACGACTCCCCCTATTTTCGGTTTTTAAATGTTTTGGGGTGGAAAAGCATGTCCTAAACTATTTATGTTCGTTGTATTTATTTTGACTCGTATGAAACTTGGTTGCTATATTTTGTATGTATGTGTATGTTACTTTAATTCATGAGGACTGTATCGCGGTTAAGTCCCTGGAATCTCTAGACACAACTCATTAACTCTTTTGAGCCTATGGTTATTATGGATAGCGCTATCAGGAGGTAGACAACTCCTCACTCGCACGATTCGCTTGAGTGCATTTTACCATTTTATACACTATGTTTGCGATACACATAGTAGTCAATAGGGCACGATTCGGTCATTAGGCTTGGGTTGTGAACTCATGAATGGAAACTTGATGCACATACGAATCTTTCTGCACATATGAAACTTGTATTCTCATGTTAGCAACGACACTTGTATACTTATTTTTAGCAATGAAACTTGTATACTTACTTTAGCAACGAAACTTTTATGCTTAATTATAGCAATGAACTTTGTTTCTCATTATAGCAATAAACTTTGTATCTCATTATAACAATGAACTTTTGTTACTATATACTGATTTACTTGTTTTAGCAACGAACTTGGTTGCTCCTTATAGTAACAAACTTGTTTGCTCCTTGTAGCAACAAACTTGATTGCTCATTATAGCAATGAAACTTGTTTACTCATTTTAGTAACAAACTTTATCTCCCATGAGAATATGAATATTTCATCTCATTTTGACAACATACTTTATCTCTCATGATGACAACGAACTTTGTTTATGCAAACTTATTACTCAATTTTTTTTCAATATATTTCTATTTATGGAAACTTTATTACTCGCTTTAGCAACGAACTTCTATTCATGAAAACTTATTTACTTATTTTAGCAATGAACATTTGTTTATGGAAACTGTTATCAATATTCAGATTATCATGAATTTCAAACTATACTATGTTATAAACTTGTGAGTACTCACCAACTATTTTTATAGTTGACGCTCGTTTTACATGCTTTTTCAGGAATCATCGAGTAAGTGGCACTTAGGGACACTTCACTTTTAGGAGCATTCGCATGTGTTGTATTTCAATTTACATTATAATTTCTTTTAAAAGTTGTTCAAACCCATTGTAAATTTGTAATGATTTTAATACTATGGTTGGTGTTGTCTTTTAACTTTTGCTATGAAACCCTTTATACTGCCATGCCTCGTGTTTCCACATTAGCAGGGTGTGACAGAAATGGTATCAGAGCCGGAGGTTATAGAGAATACCGGTTTTCCTTTGGAGAACCACAACTATAGCCAAAAAATTTCAAAATGTTTTTAAAATACTGAACATACTACTGGTATAACTAATTCGAGTACACATTATTAGACTTTAATTAAGTATAGCTTGGCCACCTATGCTTAATTAAGGAAAGTTAATGTGAGTCTGGAAACGATTATAGTAGAATTATGTTCAAAACAATTTTCAACTTAAACTTTTGAAAAACAAAAATTTTGGTGTGCGTACGGGCATTGCATATTATAGGCATTCATCTAGATACACTTAGAAACTAAGTGCACTTTTATAACAATGGCTTTATTCAGAAATATTCTTATCCCTTATCAAATGTTAGGTTAACCACTTAGGTCATATCACTTGCCACTCTAGGAGCAATGCACTTAGTACTGAGAAATAAGTATTCCTCGGTAGCTTTTGACTTTAGATGTAAGGGTAGCAGCTAGATACACACTAGTAATAATCTTAAGTCGAAACCTATGCCTATTATACCTCAGTACCTCTTCATCGTCTTCGTACTATAGTTACAACTAGGAAAGCGTTCCGATACCGACACAGATGAAAATTGGAGCATCACGTAGGGAGGTAGATGAGTCGCCACTAAGTAATCACTTGGATACCATTGGCAGGCATTCCGGGTTCGACTCACGAGGATAAACGGAGGTTTAACCCATACGTGAGACCTTATTACTACGTTACGACTTAGCTCTAGGTTGTTTCCACCTTGAGCTTAAAACTTAACATAGGATATCCCTTTGACCTCTATAAAAGGTCGGAAATTGCATTGACACTTAAAAACGTTTTACAAACAATTTTCTTGTCCTTTATTTTGGGGAAAAGACATCGTTACTCGCCTTAGTATTTAGGTACGATCAGCTACACTAACATACTTATTCCTTACTTCTTAATCTTCCATCGAAAAATTATTTCGCTTCATCAGGTTTATTTATCATCGATAAAATATTTTATAACCACTTCATTCAACTTAGTAGACATTTCCTAACAATGTAAGCCATATTCTCGCTAAAAATCTTTTGACAACTTGCTTTAATTTAACACTTTTCTTCAAAACTCAATTTAACCAATATTTGTTTTAACATTGCTATTTCAATTTCATTTCAATCCATTTCAATGGATAGATGTGCTTTTAAGGGCATATACACCATTTTAAACCTTGCTTACCATTTTGGTACGTTTTCGAAAAACTTAGAAACATTTTTTTTATAAAAGTGTTTAAACTTTATGCTATAAAACTTAAACATATGACGTTAAAGTTTATATTATGTGTAAAAGCTTCATCAGATCTTCAAACCACTTTTGTTTTAAGACTTTTGACTACTTTCTCATTTAGGCATTGTACTTTACTTAAATGTGTTTTCTTGAAACCCAACATGGTATTTTTACAACTTTCTAATTTAAACATGTTTATAAGAAATCTCTAATTCCTACATTTCCAACATACCTCATTTTTTTATTTTATTTCAAATTAGCTTTATAATTTGTAAAGTTTCTAAAATTTAAAGAATTGAAAAACTTAGTGTTCACTTTTAAAATTCCAGTGACGCACTTTCGACAATGCACAATTATTCATCTAAATATGTTAAGTCTTTACCTTATCTGTTTTAACCATTGTTGGACTCCAATCAAAAAGGTCAAAACTGTCTGATTTTCAAGTACAAGTTTTAGTGTTTCTTCTTATTCACAAATGAAGTTTAACTTAATAGATAACTCATAAATTTTTGGGAAACACTTTAAAACTCCCACACGTCTATTTAAACATCAACATACATCAAATATTTAAGTTTGAAATATATCTCAACCTGGTTTTAAATCTACCTATAGGTATTGTTCTTATAATTTTAACAATAGCAATCATTGCCGCCGCTATCTTCCTTTTTCTTTCCCCCGAACTTGATTTCTCGCTCTCCTTCTGATTTTAGATCTCGCATGCCCATGATAATAACATAATATATTGTCTAACTTTGTTTTTGTATATTTTGCTTCTCTTGGTACCATGTTCTTACACATGCAGACTAGAAGTCTACCCTTTCGTTTTGAGCAATTAATACGTGTATAGTCGTGAGACATAATTTTGATTTAGTCAACTTTGATATATTCAATTACGCCTTTTACCATATACATCTTGTTTTTATTTTGAAATATACAATAAACAAGTGATCCTTATTTACATTTCCTCTTTCGTTTTAAATTCGGAAACTTGATTTAAAATGTAATTTACATTGTATTTTTCTTACAATTAATACACAAGAAGAATACCATTGTTCTTATCATTTTTCTAAATCCATAAAATATATGTGAAAGAATACATTTTCTTATGCTTCTTCTTTTCTTTAAATACATCAAAAGTCTTGAATTTTACTATTATATATTCTCTAAATGATTGTTTTTGTAGAAACACTAAATTAAGAATCTACTATTTTCAATGATCGATATTTTTACACCTTTCTTAAAATAGCATTCTACTTTGTAATTTTCATTGAGTTCCTAAACTCTCAACTTTGTTTTTATAAATATTATGACTCATAAGCTTGAATTTGTCCTGACTTAGAGAATTAGACAATTTTTCAAAAGAGTAATCAAAATATTTTTGTATAAATTCCCTTATTGATGACTTAAACCTGTAACCTTAATTAATCTTTATATTATTTTACTACTTCGTTTGATCGCCACACATGTATTTTCGTTATCTTGGAATTATTACATATTTTGATAATAGTGAGATTAATTATCATTTCTAAACACACATTTTGATAACAATGAGATTTATATCACTTCTAGATACTTAAAATGCTATCTACACAATGTGATTGAATCGCCTCCATTTGCAACATTGATTCTCTAAATATATATATTCTTTGAATATAGTTCTATTATTGTAAGAGTAACCGTAGTAGTAATTATAGCCTCGGAGATCCTCAAATCATTTCGTAATTTATTTTGTAAACGACACTTAAATAGCCTTTACATTGGAGATGTACCAAAACTTCGTTGCCTACCCTTAGAACGTTTTTTTTAGGAACTTACCCTCGATCGCTTCCCTTTCATTTGTGTTACCCCTTCTTATTTTGGAATATATATTTTCCAGATATAGTAGCCAACCCGGAAGTGAACAAATTGTTCCTAATCTCTTCTTTATTAGGCGGCGAATTTACACTTAGTGCTAATTTAGAATGCGACTTGAGGATCAGTGCGGATTTAACGCACAATGCAGTTGGTGCTTCAGCAAAACTTATAACGTTCTTTTAAGTTAGATAATATCTAACTAAATAATCTTTTCAACTAGGTCGCCACGGTTGGATCATGATTTCCATGATCCTAATTTCCCACAATCTAGATTGTAGAACTCGAAATAAGGAAACACTAATTTGATTATAACTAAAGAATTGGGATCTTCCCTTGGAGAATTAACCCAAAATAATCAAAGAGTTCTCCAAGTCACCACCTCTCCAACTGTACAATTGCATCCGATTGAGTTCTAATAAAATTCGTCACGAATTGAATTTCGGGACGAAATTCCTTCAACCGGGGGAGACTGTGACAACCGTCAAAATTCAAGTCGGTTCTAGATTTGACTAGACTTAGTTGCACATATAGGCACAACACATATTAGACTTAGTAATTAGAAGCTAAGTTATAACCTAGTAGAAACTTGGAAACAGATAGAAACAATGGATGGTGTACTTAGATTTCACATTGATATGTGAATTCTATAACTACTTAACTGTAGAGACTATCCATATTCGGGTCACTCTTTGACTCGAAAACCTTTTCATGAATCATATGCACACATTATGCACTTGACCTAGTAGTACAAATTAGGTTGGAGCCTCATAGAAACTTAAGTCAAAGTTGAAAACTAGGACTAGTATACTTGATTCCTCAATTTCGTTTGAATCTCGGAACCACTACATAGAATGCCAATAAACCGATAAAATAAGTTACAAACATTATTTACAACTATAAAAGAGTTATAATACCTAAGATAAATTGAAGTCTCAAAGATTCTATTTATTTTGATATCCAAAGATTTACAAACTCTCAAAAACCCTAAATGCCCTAAAAACCTAAATTTATGAAATTTAACCTTAAAAATTCTATAAAAATAGTTATGAACCTTATAATATGATCTTATAATAATTAAAATTATGAAAATGCATTCAAGGAAAATGAAATTTAACTCATTAACATTTACCCTTAATTTATAAATCAAAAATCAAGGTTTTGTGAATAAAAACTTGATTTTAGTGCACATTTTATAAAAGAGTTTGATATTTTTATAAAAGATTTGAATTTTTATAAAAATAGAAGAGAGGGAAACCCTTTCTTATCCCCCAAAACCGGCCATCCTCTTCCCAAGACACTCCCCTCTTCCCAAAACACATAATCACTTCTTTCTCTCTCACACTCCACCTTCTCTCTCATTTTCTATCATTTCTCTCTACCTTCACCACTCCATTTTCTCTCTTCCTCTCTCTATACCCACAGAATTTTCCAGAAAATAAGTCCAAGAACACACCTCAAACTCAAAATATTCATCATCTAGTGGTGTTTAATAAGGTAGAACACGATTTACTTTCATTTTCCTTCATGTTTTCAAGGTTTTCTTGCATTTCCTTCTTCTTCTACACCTTTCTCTTAGAAAATTTGTGTGCATGTTCATTCACTTCAGTTTTGATGATGATGGTGGTAGGATTTCACCCAAAAACAACATGCATGTTGTAAATGGTGAAATCCAAGGACCTAAACCTAAGTCAAGATCATGAAAATACACTTTTCTACAAGTTTTGGTGGAAAATCACCACATGCACTCTACGTTTTCTTTCAAAAATGATTTTTGACCATTTCAAACACATGATTGGTCTTCAAACCAACATGCATGTGATGATCTTCAAGCTTAGATGCTTCATGATCAAAGTTTGTTGTTAAAAAGCTTTCAAATAGGTTTATAAAGGATTTATTCCCAAATAAATATCTAAAACAACTTTTCTGATCAAATCCGATTTCGCCCTGTATTCCACCAACAAAATGAGATGTTCTACAAATTTTCAGAAAATAATTCATTTTTCTCGAATTATTATAATTATTGCAATAAAATAGGGCAATAAATCCTAGGTAAATTTGTGGAGGACCCCTATGCTAAGAAATGACTTCTCATTAAGTTTCATCGATTTTTGTTACTGTTTAGCATGGTGTTGAATTTCTTTTTATTTAGACCCAATAAATCATAAAACCACTTTAGACAATTGAAAAAGGGTATCTAATAATTTTCTCAGCTACTACCCTGTGTGTAAGACTCAGAAAAATATTTTCAGAATTTTTCATAATGCATTCCTATTTTTCCCCGATTTTTGTGTTTATAATGGACTAAAAACAGGAAAAATAGTTCTACTCATCCAAAATTCAGTAAAATTTACCAAAAGACCTTAAAATGTATTAGAACTCTAAATAAAAATTTTGATGATTTTTCTATTCAGTATACTATTTTTCTCCTATTTTATAAGATTAAATACACTTAAATCCCCAAAATCGGATTTCAGTATATAAAAACGACCTTTGGTATTTTTCCCAGATTATTTACACTGTAAATGAAGTTTACAAAATTTTTGGTAATTTACTTTAACTGTTTAATAATTATTATTCAATTAATGATTATTTAAGAAGATTAAACAAGGAAAAATAGCAACACTAATTGAAAAATATCTTTTATATTCTTCACAGCTTCTATATATGTAATAACAGTGTTACAAAAATTTTGGGCAGTTTTGGAAACTGTTTTCTATTTATGTCAATTTTTATTAGAATAAATGCACAAAAATCATAAAATTCAGTTAAACAGTTTATAAATCTATTTTTATATTTTTCCCAGCTTAAGAATGTTTAATAACAGTAATACAAAAAGTTTGGACAATTTTGGAAACTGTTGTCTATTTATTTCAATTTTTATTAGAATAAATGCACAAAAATCATAAAATTCGGTTAAACAGTTTAAAAATCTATTTTTATATTTTTCCCAGCTTAAGAATGTTTAATAACAGTAATACAAAAAGTTTGGGCAATTTTGGAAACTGTTTTCTATTTATTTTAATTTTTATTAGAATACATGCTCAAAAATCATAAAATTAGGTTAAATAGTTTGGAAATCTATTTTTATATTTTCCCAGCTTAAGTATGTCCAGTGGTAGTATTATAAAAAGTTTGGGAATTTTTATCATATGGACTCTATTTTTCATGAATTTATATTGTAATGAAGGAATAAAAACTTGGAAAAATAGTTAATCACATCAAAATTTCAAGAGAAAATTTCTGGAAGACGTCTACTGTATTTGGAACAAAAATGTAAAATTTGATGAATTTTGGAAACTGTTTGATAATATTTTTCGATTTTTAGGAGTTTAAAACACCTTTAAATGTATTGAAATACACTCAATTAATATTACAAAAATATGGAAAATGATATCCAAAATTATCTTAATCACATGAGTTATAAAATTTCACCATTTCAGAAAAATGTTTATAACTTAAGAATATTAAATTTTGACACATTATTGGCATAATTCTATTGTAGTATTAAATATACTAGTATTAGATTTCAATTAGAGACTCATTAGCGTGTAACATCGTTGTAGGAAAACGATAGTGGTACGAGTGGAGCGTAGTTCAAGGCACCATTTGTATCATCTCAATGCATTGTGAGTATTCACCACTCCCCTATTCGGTTTTTAAATGTTTTGGGGTGGAAAAGCATGTCCGAAAAACTATTTATTGTTCGTTGTATTTATTTGACTCGTATAAACTTGGTTGCTATGTTTTGCATATTGTGAGTATTCACCACTCCCCTATTTTCGGTTTTTAAATGTTTTGGGGTGGAAAAGCATGTCCTAAACTATTTATATTCATTGTATTTATTTGACTCGTATAAACTTGGTTGTTATATTTTGCATATTGTGAGTATTCACGACTCCCCCTATTTTCGGTTTTTAAATGTTTTGGGGTGGAAAAGCATGTCCTAAACTATTTATGTTCATTGTATTTATTTTGACTCGTATGAAACTTGGTTGCTATATTTTGTATGTATGTGTATGTTACTTTAATTCATGAGGACTGTATCGCGGTTAAGTCCCTGGAATCTCTAGACACAACTCATTAACTCTTTTGAGCCTATGGTTATTATGGATAGCGCTATCAGGAGGTAGACAACTCCTCACTCGCACGATTCGCTTGAGTGCATTTTACCATTTTATACACTATGTTTGCGATACACAAAGTAGTCAATAGGGCACGATTCGGTCATTAGGCTTGGGTTGTGAACTCATGAATGGAAACTTGATGCACATACGAATCTTTCTGCACATATGAAACTTGTATTCTCATGTTAGCAACGACACTTATATACTTATTTCTAGCAATGAAACTTGTATACTTACTTTAGCAACGAAACTTTTATGCTTAATTATAGCAATGAACTTTGTTTCTCATTATAGCAATAAACTTTGTATCTCATTATAACAATGAACTTTTGTTACTATATACTGATTTACTTGTTTTAGCAACGAACTTGGTTGCTCCTTATAGTAACAAACTTGTTTGCTCCTTGTAGCAACAAACTTGATTGCTCATTATAGCAATGAAACTTGTTTACTCATTTTAGTAACAAACTTTATCTCCCATGAGAATATGAATATTTCATCTCATTTTGACAACATACTTTATCTCTCATGATGACAACGAACTTTGTTTATGCAAACTTATTACTCAATTTTTTTTCAATATATTTCTATTTATGGAAACTTTATTACTCGCTTTAGCAACGAACTTCTATTCATGAAAACTTATTTACTTATTTTAGCAATGAACATTTGTTTATGGAAACTGTTATCAATATTAAGATTATCATGAATTTCAAACTATATTATGTTATAAACTTGTGAGTACTCACCAACTATTTTTATAGTTGACGCTCGTTTTACATGCTTTTTCAGGAATCATCGAGTAAGTGGCACTTAGGGATACTTCACTTTTAGGAGCATTCGCATGTGTTGTATTTCAATTTACATTGTAATTTCTTTTAAAAGTTGTTCAAACCCATTGTAAATTTGTAATGATTTTAATACTATGGTTGGTGTTGTCTTTTAACTTTTTCTATGAAACCCTTTATACTGCCATGCCTCGTGTTTCCTCTTTAGCGGGGTGTGACATTTGTGATCCTCGGTATCCACTCATAAACTTGAAGGGCATAATCGAGATTTAAACATGCCATTGAAAAGTTCAATGAATCTCAAAAGAATCTAGGAATTTCGATTCATTTAAAACTTAATGTCCTTTACGGCATCCCTCTTCTGAATTGTAAATAATCATGTTGGATCCTAGCCCTAATTTCTCATTTGGGTGTTTAATTGGGGATTATTATCTAATCTAAACTTTGTTCCTTTTCTATTTAAGATGTCTACTCAAAACAACAACGCTTCTGGCTCGACCCCTTCTGGCTCATTCTCACTCATGAACTTGTGTGGGAGGGTGATATTTGATGGGACCAATTTCAATGATTGGATCCGCAACATTCACATGGTCACCCGGTACGAGGACAAGGAGTATGTTCTCGATAAGGAGCTGAAAGAGGTCAACGTCAACACTACTACTCCTGAAGAAATTGTTGCTTACGAAACTCATGAGCGAGATGCTACAAAGGTTCATTGCATCATGCTCGCAACAATGACTACTGAACTCCAAAAGTCCTACGAGGACTACTATCCCTACGAGATGCACCAAGATTTGATGGAACGTTACCATCAAAGTGCCAGGCAGTAGAGGTATGAGATCATCACCTCGATGATCACTACCAAAATGAAGGATGGAGAGTCCATCACGGCCCACTTGCAGAAAATGCAGAGATTCGTGGACTGTCTGCTGAAGTTGAATGTGAACTTCGACGAGGAGCTGGCCATAGATATCATTCTTCACTCGTTACCTCCTTGTTACGACTAGTTTCGTATGACCTATCATATGAACAAGGAGGAGGTCACTCTGAGCAAGCTTCAAGGCCTGCTTAGGATTGCTGAGAGTAGTCTTAAAGGCAAATCTACTGCATCTACTCCTACTGCTGTTGCCCCTGTCTTGGCTATTGGGCAAGGGAAAGGAAAGAAGAGGAAGGCTCCTTCTAAGAGCCACGAGTGTAAACCCCGTGATGGATCCTATTCTAGTGGGACCAAAGTTGGTTCTGCTACCCCCTCTTCCAACCCAAAAGAAGCAGAGTGCTTCTACTATCACGACAAAGGGCATTGGAAATGAAGCTGCCCGAAGTATCTGCAGGACATCAAGAATGGAAAGATAAAGCCATGCTTCGCATGTATTTATACTATACAATCTAATAACTCATCACATGCTATTTCTTCAGTCCTTGATACAGGATGTGGTTTTTACATTTGTTCTGATTTGCAGGGTCTAAGAAGAAGTAGGAATTTGGAGCATGGGAAGATGAACCTGATCATGGGGAATAGGAAAGTGTCGCCTGTCACCAAGATTGGAGTTTACTCTTTAGTGCTTAGTAGTGGGTTAGTATTAGATTTAAATGATTGTTGCTACTCGTCAGAAATGGCGAGAAACATTATTTCTTTTCATGGTTTGTACAGACAAGGTTTTAGATTTTCGTTTAATAATGAAATTGGTTCTATTAATGCTTTCTTAAATGGTACTTTCTATTTTGAAGCATTGCCTTGTAATGGAGTATATGAAACTGTGAATATTGTTGATAACTTAGGAAATAATGTGTTGCATATTGATTCGTCCAATGGTTTGGACAAAAGCATGCTTGTGGCATTGTCATCTTGGACATGTCAACAATAAGCGCATAGCCCAACTCCAAAAGGATGGAGTGTTGGAGTCATTCGACCTCAAATCGGATGACACGTGCGAATCTTGTTTACTTGGAAAGATGACCAAGTCACCCTTCACTGGTTCTAGTGAAAGGGGTGAGGGTTTATTGGATCTCATATATACGGATGTGTGTGGACCCTTTAGATCCACCACAAGGGATGCAAGCCACTTCTATGTGACTTTTACTGATGATTATAGCAGATATGGGTATATCTACTGAATCAAGCACAAGTCAGAAACCTTTGAAAAGTTCAAAGAGTTAAAACATGAAGTGGAGAATCAGCTGGGCAGGAAAATTAAGATGCTCCGATCCGATCGAGGAGGTGAGTACCTTAGTATTAAATTCCACGACTACCTCAAGGAATGCAAAATAATTTTGCAATTGACGCCGCCTAGGACACCGCAGTTGAATGGTCTGGCTGAGAGGCGCAATCGAACCTTGTTGGACATGGTTCGTTTCATGATGAGTCGAGCTTCGTTACCTATCTCATTCTGGGGGTATGCCTTAAAGACTGCCTCCCATATCCTTCATCTAGTCCCAACTAAGAAGGTTGCCAAAACACCTCACGAGATGTGGACATGGAAGGTTCCCTCGTTGGCACATATCAAGGTTTGGGGTTGCGAGGCTTTTGTAAGACGAGAGACTCATGACAAGCTCGAACCTCGTAGTGAGCGATGTATTTTCATCGGCTATCCACAGAAGTCCTTTGGATATCTCTTTTATAGACCGAGTGACAATGTTGTATTCATTGCGAGGAGAGGGGTTTTCCGAGAGAGAGAACTCATATTCCAAGAGGACAGTGGGAGGCAAATTGATCTTGAAGAGCTTCAAGAATCAAGCGATGAAGGAACCTCTAACACTGGCGTTCAACCCGAGGAGGAAACTCCTGTTGAACCGATTGATGAGTCCCTACCTCTTAGACGTTCCAATAGAGTTACTGTTCCACCTGAGTTTTTATGGTTTCCATATTACTACTGAAGGTGATACGTTTATCAGTGATAGCACACTGATAAATTTGGATGAACCTAACAACTACAAGGAAGCCATGGCAGGCCCAGAGTCTGCAAAATGGAAAGAGACTATGGACAGCAAGATTCAGTCCATGTATGACAATCAAGTTTGGAACTTGGTTGACAATGTGCCAGGTCGTAAGACGGTCGGGTGCAAATAGATCTTCAAGAAGAAGACCGACATGGATGGAAAAATGCACACGTATAAGGCGCGATTGGTTGCGAAGGGCTTTACTCAAACTCCTAGAGTTGACTATGATGAGACCTTCTCACCAGTAGCGAAGGTTAAGTCTATAAGGGTTATGCTAGCCATTGCTGCGTTTCATGATTATGAAATATGGCAGATGGATGTCAAAACCGCTTTCCCTAATGGGAAGTTGGCTGAAGATGTTTACATGAATTAGCCAGAGAGTTTTGTCGATGCGAAACACCCTAATAGAGTGTGTAAGCTTGAGAAATCCATCTATGGATTGAAACAAGCATCTTGCAGATGTAATCTTTGTTTTGATGAGAAAGTCAAAGAGTTTGGTTTCTCAAGAAGCAAGGATGATTCATGTGTATATGTCAAAGCCAGTGGGAGTATAGTTTGCTTTCTCATTTTGTATGTGGATGACATACTACTCATAGGAAACAACGTCCCAACCTTGCAGGAGGTTAAGTCCTGGCTTGGGAAGTGCTTCGCTATGAAGGACCTCGGAGAAGCTGCTTATATTCTAGGGATAAGGATTTTGAGAAATAGGAGTAAGAGGCTAATAGGACTTAGTCAAAGTACTTACTTTGATAAAGTGTTGAAACGTTTTAGCATGGAGAATTCCAAGAAAGGGGAGTTACCAATCCAAAGCAATACCAAGTTGAGTAAGACTCAGAGTCCGAGTACTGATGTCGAGATAGCAGAGATGAGCCGAGTACCTTATGCTTCCGTAGTTGGCTCAAGCATGTATGATATGACATGTACTCGCCCTGATGTGGCCTACGCCTTGAGCATTGTCCGCAGATATCAAAGGAATCCTGGTAGAGCGCATTGGACCGCAATAAAGAATATTCTTAAGTACCTTCGAAGGACTAAGGAATGGTTTCTTATCCTCGGTGGGAGTGATGACTTGAGAGTGCGAGGGTATAGTGACGCTAGTTTTCAGACTGACCGGGATAATTTCCGATCTCAGTCAGGCTGGGTCTTTACCTTAAATGGAGGAGTAGTGACATGGAAAAGTTCCAAGCTGGAGACCGTCACTGATTCAACGTGCGAATTAGAGTACATAGCAACGACCGAAGCGTCAAAGGAGGCAATATGGATAAAGAACTTCATCAGAGACCTTGGAGTTGTACCTGCCATAATGGAGCCAATGGATATTTTCTGCGATAACGAAGGTGCGGTTGCCTTAACCAAGGAACCGAGGGATCATGGAAGATCCAGGCATATCGACAGGAAATATCATTTCATTAGACATCGGGTAGAAGAGGGACTCCTCGTAGTGAAGAGGGTTTCGTCAGAGGATAACCCAATAGATCCCCTTACGAAGGGACTGAGTAGGGTTAAGCACTTGCAACATGCTAGGATCATTGGGCTAAAGGACGATATTAGTTTCAATGAATAGATAGCTTTAGAAACTTGTAATAGATAAATTGTAATTAACATTTGACGATTAAATAAAAGAGTATTATTTATAAGTAATGTTACTGTCATATGTTAATTATTTACTATTTTTTCACTTTGCATGTTTTGACTTCCTAAATAATAAGATTACTTAAACTATCCACAGTCGATCATACGTTGGAAGTAAGCATGAAAGAAGACTGTCATGAATTGGCTTGTCGATTGTCTAAGCATTTAGACATAGCAAAAGTTTGCTGCAATGTTCATCAGTGCTTATGAAATATGATTTGAGTATTGGATTAAACCCACGCTCACATGAATCACTTCATGGAATTAATCACTAGTGATTGTGAGACGATAATATCATATATTCTTTAAACCTAGATATATGAGTTGTTGTTCACGAGTCGGTTATGCATTGATAATGTGTAAACGCATCAGTAACTTGATGTTATAAAACGCATTGTTGTGTATGATTTAATGAGTAAATAGTACAAGCATATAAGTCGAAGTTTATCTGTTCCTTTTATCCTACGAGGTTAAAAGCAATATATTGGGCCCCTCGATGATTTTGTTTTGACTTATGTGTCGGGCCCGGTCAGGACTGAATTGATGTGTTCAATTAAGTTCTATGTCAGACAAATCAGAGATCGAGAAACAAAATGCTGGACAATAAGTATGACTATGTTCCATGTGATTGTCAACACGATATCTTGAGAACGGAGGACTGTACGATCCCTTATCTATAGGACGTGTCAGAGTTCGACAACAGCTTTTGAGAGCTACGATTGCTAATCGGATTTTGAATTCGTACTTACATTTATAGTTATTAGACTTATCCCAAGTGGGAGACTGTTGGATTAGGTGTCTAAGCGATAACTGTATTTGGTATGTACTTGACCCGGTTGTAGCATGGTCCTTTTGGGTTGCCTTCTCCAGAGCAACTTGACTATATGAATAATGGAGAAAGAGGTTATTATGGTTTATTAATATATTATATGAATAATATATTAAAGGATAAATCATATTAATTAATTAACATTGGTCAAGAATTAATTTAGAATTAATTTTGTGGTCAAAAGAGGTTAATTGAATTAAAGGGACTGAACTTGTAATTATTGGATAATTGCATTGTGGGTTGAGGAAAACCTAAAGATAGGGAGTGGATGAAATCCTTATGGATAGCCCATAGGATTTCGTCCAAGGTCTTAGTTCTGGAATGTTCTTGTGGGCTGCTTAGAGCCTAAGCAACCGGATGAGGACTTTGACTGAAACCGTAATTCCTCAGATATATAAGGAACCCCCTGGCTCCCTAATTCGGCTACCACTTGAACCCTAAGAGATCAAGAGCCGATTTCAGCCTTCCCCTCTCTCTCCATCATTCTTCAACTTGCTTTGGTGTTTGTGATCTATTAGAGGCACAACATTTGAGGTACTAAGGTTCTCAAAAGCTCAATATCTTCAAGCAACAATCAAAGGTAACATTCTTACTAGTTTATTTATGTTGATTTAGTTTTTGTTGTATGCTAGATTAGGGTTTGCAAGTCTTGGACAAATATTGCATGTATAATTAGAAAACCTAGATCCAAGCATTAGGGTTTGCATGAACACCATAGGAATGTTGTTTTGCTCATAACCCAAGACTGGTATCAGAGCCTAGATCGTTTCTCTTTTGTATTTGATGCATAGCTAATTTGTTCAAGCTCAAAAGTCGAAAAATTCAGCCTCTCACTGATGGACTCGTCGAGTCACCAGATGAACTCGATGAGTTAGGGCTACTCGACGAGTCCAGTTCTGTGACTCGACGAGTCAGCTCGCATGGTGGTTGATTTTTGGGATTTTGACTAAAATTGAATTGGGATAATTACCAAAAACGATTTTGACTGATAAAACTCGATTTTTTCAATATGGTATTGATTATCCAAATTCAATTGAAGGATAATTGTCATAAATAAGATAATTACTTGTTTTATAAGATAAAATTAATTATTTGTATTTTTTATTTGAATTATCTTGTAAAGAAAATTAGATTAGGTCAAATTATGTGATAAATATTAATAATATGATTAATTAATTGTTTTTTTCAAACAAGGAGACCAAAGAACATGCATGCAATTATACATGATTTGAAACGAGATTCACAACTCTTTTATATACAGAAAATATTGGATTTTCTAGAAGTTTACAAACCATTACAAAGTTTTCTGATAAATATGCTTATGAACTCACGAACATTTTATGTTGATGCTTTTCAAAACGACTTCTATTCTCAGGGACTCGGTAAGCAGGTTTTTGCAGCCATGGATTTTGGATAATTGTTGTATTTTTGAAATATCATACATTGTGTTATTTTGGATATAATTTCATGAACAAACACAAAGTTATAAACAATGCATGTTGGTATCTGAAATGTATGATGTTTGGTTGCTATGTCTCATTTATAATCAATTGTAATTTCACTCTCCAATAAACTTGTCAACTGATTTTGGCTTCTAGGGGGTTTATTTATAGTGTGACAAATGCTAGGGTTACACTTTGCAAACCCTAATGACCTTTCATATTACTTAGGATCAATGGTTTAACCTCCATGGACTATCCATGGATTATCTTATTGGTTTAGCCCATCCTAAATAACCATGGATCATTAGCCCACTATTAGAATCATTGATTTACGCAATCAATCCCCATATATTTAATTAGTCTCTTTTGATCACAAAATTAATTCCAAATTAAAATTTGATCAATACTAATTAAATAATATGAATTCATATTAATATATTATACTTGTAATATATTAATAATTCATAAATAACCTTATTCTCAAAAGTCCATCCTATACAATTGCACTGGTGAAGGCAACCCCAAAGGACCATGCTACAATCGGGTCAAGTACATTCCAATTATAGTTATGGGCTTAGACACCAAATCCAACAGTCTCCCACTTGAATAAGTCTAATAACTATAGCTGCCAATGTGACTTTCGGATCCGACTTAGCAATCGTAAGCTTTCAAAATCCACCGTCGAACTCTGACCTAGTCAGTGACGCGTCCTTCAGATAAGGGATCATATACTCCTTTGTTCTCAAGATATCTATGCGGACAAATACATGGAACATAGTCATACTTATTGTCATGCAATTTGTTTCCCGAATTCGATTTGTCTGACATAGAACATAACTGAACACATCAATTTGGTTCTGACCAGGCCCGTCACATAGTCAAAACAGAATCATCGAGGGGCCCAAGATATCGCTTATAATCCTCTTAGGATAAAAGAAACATATAAACTTTGACATTATATGCTTGTACTAACTACTCATTAAGTCATGTACAACGATACATTTTATAACATGAAGTTACTGATGCCTTTTCGTATCATCAATGCACAACCAACTCGTAGTCAACAAATCATATTTCTTAGTTTGAAGATTGTATGATATTATCGTCTCACAATCACTCGTGATAAATTCCATGAAGTGATTCAGGTGAGCGCGGGTTGAATCCAATACTAAAATCTTATTTCAAGAGCACTCATGAATAGTGTAACACACTTTTGCTATGTCTAACGCCTTAGACAATCTACAAGCCAACTCATGACAGTATTCTTTCATACTTACATCCAACGTATGATCGACTGTGGATAGTTTGAATAACCTAGTTATTCGGGAAGTCAAAACATGCAAAGTGAAACACAAGAATAATACTAATCCTATATGGCCCCAAAACTTTTGCGTGTAAATAAAACACCTTTTATTTAATCACCATATTGATTATACATTATTCATTGTATAATGTTTCGATCTATCAACTTAATACTTGAATTAACACAATAGTTACCCCATGCTCCAAGCATGCACACTATGTTTGCCTATGGTCCTTACTTTGTGAAATTGATCAATTGTAAAAATTTCCAACGATACTCATTTCACAATTCCAAATCCTTATCGTAAGTGTAAGAATACCAAGTTCTTGCCACTTACTGTAATTTGTTAGATTCGAACCTTATATGCAGTGATCCTTTTGTAATGACTATGTACACAAGTCACAGAGACTTTGTCAATTACAAAACTTTCCATTTGAGATTGTTACAATACAATTCCATAGATCCGAAGTCTCATATTCAAAGCACATTCCTTTGAACATCCTTCTTGCATAAAAGTTTCTAACTTTCTCATAGATTCTTGATATCCATCTCCCATTATGGATACATTTCCATATTTACAATATGACAACTCATTGTTAATAGAATCCTGTCTATTCATAATAATGTCAATATGGTCCATCCATTACTATACTTCCAACTATCCATAAGCAACCAATCTTTGGCGAACCTTGGATTGTTCTTAACAGTTGTTTAATAACTTTAGTCATATCCAGTTCTAGTCCTTTTCCCTATTAATGCCCTAGACATTTGGAAAATTAGAACACATGAATAATATAGCATATGCAATCGATCCTATACCCGAAGCATATGGGATACGATTCATAATGTCTTACATAAAGACATAATACTTTACTAGTCTCTTGTTATAATATTTCCATATATAGGATTTCCAATGTTGAAGCATTTCAACATGGTATTCATATAAATCCTTGACTAAGTTTGACTAAAATCACAATCTAAACTTTTAGAATTGAAATGAAGTATAAGTTCCTATCCCTTAATTATTGCAAAATTGTTGGGTTTTGAGCACTATAACACTTCCTAAGTGCACATGCAACCCTAAATGTTTTGGATATAAGATTCTCTAATTATACATGTATTTTGTTTTTCCAAAGCATTCACCCTAGCTAGCATACATTTGAAGCTATATAATATAAAACTTAGTTAGGATGCTTACCTCTTGAGTATGTTAGAGTTCTTGACCTTTGAAAGCTTAAGCACCTCAAGTGTGATGCCTCTATTGATTCACAAACACCAAGTTGCAAAAGGAGGATTCTAAAGAATAAGTTACTTGTGCCAATGTATGGTGTAACCGATTTTGGTGCATAGAGGAGGCTTTTTATAGTTGTGGAAAGTGTTAGGGTTACACTTTGTAAATCCTAATGATCCATGACTTTTCACATCCTCATGCTCCATGGGTTTAACCTCCATGGACTATCCATGGACCATTTTATTGGTTTAGCCCAAGTTGCATAATTATGGATCATTAGCCCACACTTATAGAATCATTGATTTACATAATCAATCCCTCCATATTTAATTAGTCTCTTTTGACCACAAAATTAATTCTTAATAAATTCTTGGACAATACCAATTAAATAACCATATTAATATATTATACTTATAATATATTAATAATTCATAAATGACCTTATTCTCTAAAGTCCATCCTATCAAGTTGCACTGGTGAAGGCAACCCAAAAAGGGACCATGCTACAATCGGGTTAAGTATATCCCAGTTATAGTTATGGGCTTAGACACCAAATCCAACAGTCTCTCACTTGGATAAGTCTAATAGCTATAACTGCCAATATACTTTCCAAATCCGACTTAGCAATCGTAAGCTTTCAAAATCCATCGTCAACTCTGACCCAGTCAGTGACGCATCCTTTTAGATAAGGGATCACATATTCCTCTGTTCTCAAGATATCAACCAGACAAATACATGGAACAATGTCATTCTTATTGTCTAGCAGTTTGTTTCCCGATTTCCGATTCGTCTGACATAGAACATAATTGAACACATCAAATTAGTTTTGACCGGGCGCGACACATAAGTCAAAACAGAATCATCGAGGGCCCAGATATCGCTTTTAATCCTCTTAGGATAAAAAGGGAATAGATAAACTTCGACATTATATGCTTGTACTAACTATTCATTAAATCATGCACAATGACACGTTTTATAACATCAAGTTATTGATGCATTTCCATGCCATCAATGCACAACCAACTCATAGTCAACAAGTCATATATCTTGGTTTGCAGATTATATGATATTATCATCTCACA
Source organism: Lactuca virosa (assembly GCF_052849685.1). NCBI lineage: Eukaryota > Viridiplantae > Streptophyta > Magnoliopsida > Asterales > Asteraceae > Lactuca > Lactuca virosa. Next base: position 225,364,994 of record NC_136430.1, on the reverse strand, counting down.
ATCACTCGTGATAAATTCCATGAAGTGATTCAGGTGAGTGTGGGTTGAATCCAATACTCAAATCTTATTTCAGAAGCACTCATGAATGATGTAGCAAACCTGTTGCTATGCCTAACTCCTTAGAAAATCATACAAGCCAACTCATGACAATCTTGATTCATACCTACTTCCAATGTATGATCGACTGTGGATAGTTTGAATAAATCTTATCTATTCTGGAAGTCAAAACATGCAAAGTGAAACAATAGTAAATAATTGATAAAAGACAGTAACTTTACTAGTAAATAAAACTCCTTTTATTCAAACATCAAATGTCAATTACAATTTAGCTATTACAAGTTTCGATTTATCTAATCATTAAAGCTAATATCATCCTTTAGCCCAATGCCCCTTGCGTGCTGCAAGTGCTTACCTCAAGTTAGTCCCTTTGTAAGAGGGTCTGTTGGGTTTTCTTCTGATGATATCCCCTTTACCACGAGGTGCCCTTCTTCTAATTGATGTCTTATGAAGTGGTGCTTTCTGTCGATATGTCTAGATCTTCCATGATCTCTTGGTTCCTTGGTTAAGGTAACCGCCTCTTCATTATCACATAAAATCTCCACAGACTCCTTTATGGATGGAATGACTCCAAGGTCTCCGATGAATTTTTTCAACCATATCGCCTCCTTTGATGCTTCGCTTGCTGCTATGTACCCTGATTCGCACGTTGAATCAGCCAAAGTCTCATGCTTGGAACTTTTCCATGTCACTGCTCCTCCATTCAGGGTAAACACCCAGCCTGACTAAGATCGGAAACTATCTCTGTCGGTCTGAAAGTTGGCGTTGCTATACCCTGTTATTCTCAAGTCATCACACCCACCAAGGTTAAGGATCCATTCCTTAGTCCTCCATAGGTACTTAACAATGTTCTTAACCGTAATCCAATGAGCTTTACCAGGCTTCCCTTGATATCTGCTGACCATGCTCAAAGAAAAGGCCACATCAGGGCGAGTACAAGTCATAACATACATGATCGAACCAACTGCCGAAGCATATGGTATTCGACTCATTTCTACTATCTCATCCTCTGTACTCGGACTCTGAGTCTTACTCACTTTGGTATTGCTTAGGATAGGTAGGTTACCTTTCTTGGATTTCTCCATGCTGAAACGTTTCATTACCTTGTCCAAGTATGTACTTTGACTAAGTCCTATTAGCCTTTTACTTCTGTTTCTTAATATCCTTATCCCAAGAATATAAGCAGCTTCTCTGAGGTCCTTCATAGCAAAACACTTCCCAAGCCAGGACTTGACCTCCTGCAAGGTTGGGATGTCATTTCCTATGAGTAGTATGTCATCCACATACAAAATCAGAAAGCTAACTGTACTCCCACTAGTTTTGACATATACAAAGGACTCATCTTCACTTCTCGAAAATCCAAACTCTTTGACTTTCTCATCAAAACAAAGATTCCATCTGCGAGATGCTTGTTTTAATCCATACATGGATTTCTCCAGCTTACACACTCTATTAGGGTATTTTGCATTGACAAAACCCTCTGGCTGATTCATGTAAACATCCTCAGCCAACTTTCCATTAAGGAAAGCAGTTTTGACATCCATTTTCCATATTTCATAGTCATGAAATACAGATATGGCTAGCATAATCCTTATAGATTTAATATACGCTACTGGTGGGAAGGTCTCATCATAGTCAACTCCTGGAGTTTGAGTAAAGCCCTTCGCAACCAGTCGCGCCTTATATGTGTGTACATTCCCATCCATGTCGGTCTTCTTCTTGAAGATCCATTTGCACCCAACTGTCTTACGGCCTGGTACATTATCAACCAAGTTCCAAACTTGATTGTCATACATGGACTGAATCTCGTTGTCCATAGCCTCCTTCCACTTAGCAGACTCAGGGCCTACCATGGCTTCCTTGTAGTTGTTAGGTTCATCCAAATTTATCAGTGTGCTATCACTGATAAATGTATCACCTTCAGTAGTAATATGGAAACCATAATAAAACTCAGGTGCATTCCTAACTCTACTGGAACGTCTCAGAGGGAAGGACTCGCCAATTGGTTCAACTGGAGTTTCCTCCTTTGGTTGAGCACTAGTGTTTGAGGTTCCTTCACTGCTTGACTCTTGAAGCTCTTCAAGGTCAATTTTCCTCCCACTGTCTCCTTGGCCTATGAATTCTCTCTCTCTCGAAAGACTCCCCTCCTTGCAACGAATACAACATTGTCACTCGGCCTATAGAAGAGATATCCAAAGGATTTCCGTCACACCCCCAAACCAGAACGGCGGAAATGATCGGGGGCGGAGGACGTCATGTACAGTATCATAACAATGCATAATAGTAAGCAAGCAACAACATCATCCATTGCATTAATAATATAATTTAATACAAGTGTGTTCTTTGTAGTTTGAAAGACACCAAAATATGAATCAAAATAAAAGACAAGTCTTGAACATGTTCCGTCTTCTCAAAACCTGGTCATCGGTACCTGTCTACTGGTGATCTGAGAATACAAGTTATTTTGAAAGTGTAGATCAACATTTAAGCTGGTGAGTTCATAAGTATTTTAGTGTCAAATGTTTGTATAAGTTTGATGAAAGTGTTTGTAAGTGTTTGATGTAAATGTTTGTAAGTGTTTGATGTAAATGTTTGTATCTCCTAGAAATCCTATATTTTCTACTTAATGAAATGTAGTCTTCTACCAAGACCCGACTTTCCTGTATGTTTGTTCTTTTATAAAAGTGAGTGTTTTTCCCAAGTATGACTATCTTTACCAGAGAATAGTTTACATTACCGATTATGTGAGAAGATCACAATATGAATGTAATGGGAAAATGACGATGTACAGTAGTAATGTATATAGTAACTACAGATGTACTAAATACCTTAAACCAATTGTTTAATTAAGGTAAAATGTGATGAGATTATAACCATACTTGATTGACTAGTAACACACGACGATCAAAGACGTCGAAATGGTATGACATTCGTCACCCGTAGACCTGCAGGTCCCACTGTAGCTAGCAACAAGGTGTAGGATGGTCAATCCCGTATAGATCTATACACAAATTCACGCTCTCTCTCCAGGAGACTAAGGTTACAAAACGTGAGTACATTGCCGTGCCATGAAGTAGTGGCTCACATTAATGTTATATTGTTCTTGTATTTCTATAGTATGTTCTCTCTGTTCTAGTGTACAATATGCTCTCTCTGTTCTAGTGTATAGTATGTTCTTTCTGTTTCTCGTTATAGTATGTTTGAACTGAATCATGTATGAACTGACTCTTGTATGTTTCATTGTTCTAGAAATAGTGATTAGTAATCCTCTAAACTATACCTATTATAGTTTACTAGTACTGTTGTTTGAATGACTGATCATGTTTGTACACCTTTGCTACCCAAAGGTATTGAACTGATTGGAAGAACTTTTATATCTACATACATATACATAATATATAACTAAGATTCAAACGACACTCGGACAAACAACCGATACCCTAAGTCCACAACCAAACAAGGAATAGGAAAAAAAGCGAGTTATCAGTCCTAAGCCCTTTCAACCTTATTTATATAACTATATCTACATAGACATGATTTTGACGATATATAAGTTTAAAAGAGTTTGATAAAGAGTTTAGCATATAAAAGAGTTTTAACCATTTGAATGGTTATAGATGACTTGATGTCAATTTATAAAAATGTTTTGAAATAGTTTGATTGATAACACAGTTTTGAAGTATAAGAAATCCACTTGTTTGATAGTTATAAATCACATGTGATTGATACTATAACTATAATGTGTTCTACTTGTATTCCCCCCCCCCCCCCCCCATAAAAGCATTTAAAATCATTTAAAAGATAAGTTAGGGGTATGAAATCACCTGTAGTGAGTGATTCAAATGTAAGATCGATATAGGATGCTAAGTATGCCAAGTGAAGTCCCGAGCAAAAACAGATCCTAATAAGCATATAATAACACATATATGTATATAATTAGTGTATATAACAACTAATCATGTTAGGGAACAACCTTAGGGACTAGGAGACACTTGGAATGAAGTGTTACTATCACATATGATTGTATAAAGGGACTTCACGGCCACACAAGGGTGTGTTTACGGCCAACACATGAAATAGCTAGGGTTTATGGCCATGAATTGAAGGGTTCACGGCCATGACATGAACTAAGAAGGGTTTACGGCCATGACATGAACTAAGAAGGGTTTACGGCCATATGAAGAGTTTACGGCCGTAAACTCTTGATGTTCTTGCTAAAATGGTTGATTATTGGATGCTAATCAAGAGCTTCTAATAGATAACTAGTATATGGAAAGGATACTTATGTTTTGGAAGCTTGAAGGGGTGATTACGGCCCAAGGAACTAGTGTGTGTTCTTGGTGTTCTTGGTGATTTGAAGATCTAACCCAAAAGAGATGATCTCACGGATGAAATTATAGGGTTTTACTAGATCAAGAAGGTTATCAACTAATAAAGAAAGAATCACTTACAACTTTGTCGAGAAATGGAAGTGATCTTGATGATACTTGAGAGAGAAATGAGAGTTCTTGACTTGGAGATGTGAGAAGTGAAGAAAAATGAAGGAAAATCATACTTAAGGAGAAGAGTTCACGGCTAGACAAGAGTTTACGGCCGTAAACTCTAGTTTGCGGTCGTAAACTCCTTGTGATGGAGTTTTCCGGCTTGAATGTGTCACACCCCCAAACCAGACGGCGGAAACGTCCGGGGGTGGATGACTTCATTTGTAGTATCACAACACATGCAATATAGTAATCAAAGTACAAACAACCATTGTATTTAAAAATTATAAGTATTTACAGGTGTTTCCTCATTGTATATATTGAAACCAAAATAGTTATACACAAGAAGACAAGACTCAAAATAGCTCCATCTTCTCAAAAGCTCGGGGAGTACCTGTCTACTGGTTCCCTGAGAATACAAGTAATTTGAAAAGAGAGTATCAACATAAAGTTGAGTGAGTGCATAAGTATTTATGTTTGAAAGTATGTTTCTGTTTCTTGAATATGTATATTGTTCCAGAAAATCCTATATTTTCTGCTGTATATATGAAAGTAGTTCTAATCTCATAAAACTGTTCTGTTTGTAAACCAATGTTCTATATTTGTATTTCTTTATGTAAAACTTGTATCTGTGAGTGTGCCTAGTTCCACCAACTGTTATTGTAAACTGTAATGCAATACTGTAAATTGTATCTTGTAAAACTAGTACTTTGGAAATGTACTTAAGTTTAGTTAATTATACACTAACGTATTGTTAATATCTTTTTAATGAGTTATTATAACCATACTGAGACTAGATGGCCTGACCCAACGCATTGAAGGCGTTGAAAGCTGTTGATAACAACTGTCACTCGTAGGCGTGTATGACTGACTGTAGCTAGTAGTCTGAGTGCGGGGTTGTCAATCCCAATATAGATCTATACACACATTGTTTCGATCCCCAACTGGAGATTCTGGTTATAATGTCAGGACTTTAACTATATTGTTTAAATGAATTAAACAACCAGTATCAAATGACTCAATAAAAGCATATAAACGTTACATGTATAATAGTTATGAAAACCCAATCATTCTGAATTAAATGATTGACAGTATGTTCTTGAATTAGTATTCTTAACATGTATTTGAAAGATGTATATCCTTGATTAGTTTTGAATCAAACCTTTGTTCTTGTAAAACAATGTACTTTAGTATACTTGAATTATGAATTAATGTTATGTGATTCATAAATTATACCTATTATAATTTATATGTACTTTCTGAATTGATACCGAGTATTCATGAATGCAACCCCTTGCTCAACATGTTACAAAGGGTATTTGAACTGAATGGAATAGCTTTTATACTTATATACATATACATATACATATATATATATATATATATATATATATATATATATATATATATATATATAAGTAAAATTTAAATGACACTCAGACAAATAACCGATACCTATAATCCCACATCCAAACAAGGAAAAGGAACCAAAGTGGGTTATCAGTCCTAAGTCTTTTAAATCTTATATATATATATATATATATATATATATATATATATATATATATATATATATATATATATATATATATATATATATATATATATATATATATATATATGATTTCTAGGAAAAATATAAGTTTATAAAACATTTAAAAGAAATTTTAATATTTTGAGATACTTTTGGTGACTTAATGTCATTTTAACACGATCTTTGAAAATCAATTGAATTGATGATAAATGAAATCCATTTTGATAAGTTTATTGAAATATTTTGTTTGTAACACAAAATCTTTGTTTTTAGACTTGTATTCCCCCCCCCCCCTAAAAACAGTAAAATCTATGAAAATACGGGGGTATGAACTCACCTGATGGTGAGTGATCTGGAAAGTAAGATAGATATAGGATGCTTGAGTTCACAATTGAAGTTATGAAGCACAGTTGGATCCTATAAGGCATATATTCACATATATGTGTATTCAATTAGTGGTTACAACCCTTAGCTAGTGTAGGAAACCACCTAAGATTGTAGGAAACACCCTGTGACAACCCGAAATTTTTTTGCTTTTAAAGCTCAGCCAATCAGCTCAGTTCAGTGTCAAACCCGTTTCTGCTATCATTTAGCCTCGTTTGGAGTCCGTTTAAAGGTCCAAAGGTCAGTACATTGAAGCATTGAGAATAGGAATGGATCGCGTACCCTTCTAGCATCAAAACCGGGCCATACACTCCAACACAAGGAGTGTACGGCCGCACACATGGGTGTGCGGCCGCACACCCCTCCCTTGGCAGCACACTCTCGGGTATATAGGAGGGACTTAGCCTTCTTTCATCTCTTTTCACTCCCCCAAGCTTAGAACTCGATTTTGCTCTCAACTACCATCCGATTTTCAGCCTAGATCTCCAAAAATGTAAGTGTTCTCCCTTTGGTTTGTTGTTAATCTTCATAAACTAGTTACAACCTTTGATTTCATCCATTTGAAATCGTTTTTTGGCTAGATCTTCAAATATTCATCCATTTCACCAAGAACACCAAGAACACACACTTGTTCTTGGCGATTTTGGACCTTCTCGAGCTTCCGGATCGTAAGTACTTCTTCCCAATGCTTGAATCTTGTTAAGAACACTTTTTTAAGTCCTTATAAATGCCCAGAACTCGTGACCTTGTGGTGTGTGCGGCCGCACACACTCATGTGGTCGTACACCCCTCAAAAACCCTCAAAACACCATCCAAACACCCTAAAGGCTTGTATACTGTGAATGCCATTCCCCAAGCTTGTTACTTACTAGATGAGGGCCTTAGAAAACATCCAAAACATGTTCATCAAGGAGTGTGCGGCCGCACACCCTCAAGTGGCCGTACACCCCTTTGTTTGGTGCTTTAGGGCTTCCAAAGTGCCTTTCTAGCTTCAACACTTGATGAGAATCAGTCCTACAAGCCTCCCCACCATTTGGAAAACGTTTTGTGCACTCTTTACCATGAGTGTGCGGCCGCACACTCCCCTGGCCGCACACCCATCAATATGGCCGTACACTCCCATTTAGTGAATCACATGTGATTCCAACACTTGGGCAAAGTGTTTCCTAGTCCCGTAAGGTGTTTCCTTGCATTTGGTTGCTTCTAAACACTATATTTATATCAATATATGCCATTATATGTCTTTTAGGACTCGTTAAGTCTCGGGACTTCACTCGTGGAACTTCTCATCCTTACGCGCATATTCATTGAATCACCCACATCAGGTGAGTTCATACCCCGTAATGAATCTTTTAACCGTTTTAAACATTTTAAGGGGGGGAATACAAGTTGAACACAATGTTAATTGTGTAATTGCTTGTTATAAACATTTTAAAAAGGATTACTTATGTCATTATAAGTTGTCAAAACATTTCAAAAACTCTTTTAAAGTTATGTTACTTTATAGTCTTACCAAAACTCCGTTTTAAAGTGCAATCATAACTTGGTAGATAAAAGAGTCTTTTCAATAACAGTTCAAGGAAAACATTACTAGTAAACTATAATAGGTATAGTTTAGAGTTAGTCCATACACGAGTCAGAACACACTATTATGAGAAACGATACACACTATACACTGTGCAAGAGAGTATACTATACGTGAACATTACTACACTATACAAACATTTGAATACTATAAATAGAATGTGACATACTACTTCTCGATACGACACTTCTTAGTGGTATCACTTTGTAACCAGAGTCTCCTGGAGGGAGAGCGGACATTGTGTGTATAGATCTATACGGGACAGACACTCCCATATCCCGACTGCTAGCTACAGTCCCAGCCGAAAGGCCAAGGGGTGACAGAATGTTACCTCACTATATATGACCTGGAGGGTCATCAGTTATTCAGCCGTCGATCAGCATGGTTACATATGAGTTCACATTCAAACCTTTAATTAACCAAATAAGAATTAAAGGCAAAATAGACTCTCCGAGGCGTATTGTTCATTTAATACCACCTGGAGTCTGCATTTCTTTTCTTTAGACTCCTCGAGGTGTATTGTACATTTAATACTACTTGGAGTCTGTATTTAATTACTATATAACCACCAGCGTCACTGCTGAGGTAAAACATTATTTTCCCTATTACATTTACTTTGTGATCTTTTCACATATTACATTAATGTATAGACTATATTTAGTTAATGATAGTCACACTTGGGAAAATACACACTCATACAAGATACAAACATATATAACATTTGAGGCCTTGGTAGAAGGCCACGTTTAGTAAGAAGGACTGTAATGCTAATCTTATGATTCCTTGATGTATACATCAAAGGATACATATATATCAATAGAATCCGACAGGTAATAGGATGTATGCTTTCCGCTTCATTTCCTGTTCCTTGTTTGGTTGTGGGCTTGAGACAGATTCACCCAGCCTATTATCTATCCGATTCTAGATATATAGGTTCCGTATACATTAAGTCATCATAAGGGTACCAGGTATGGGTCAAGACATAGGAGATAGAGTCAATGCACAGTTTTCTAGTACAGAACACATTTTCCAAGATGGACGTTTGGTATATAGAACTAGAAACTTACCAGTTAAAGGTTTAATCCATTTTATTAAACCAGGATATACTCAAAGGACCTTCGGTGCCTAACTCTAAAATACTTTAGTTTATACAGCACGGTTATATATCATCAATACCCAATAGTTAGTTGGATGAGTGTTTTCCGCCTTACTTCATGTTCCTTGTTTGGTTGTAGACTTAGGGCAGATTCACTCAATTAACTATCTAGTCGATATTAGATCATATATATCTAGTATAAATTAAGGGATCATAGGAGTAATCACTGTGGTTACCATTTTACTATAAGAAATAAGGGTTTTCTTAAAGAATCTTTTCATTTAAATATAAATGAACTATTACAGTTAACTCTGTGAGTACCAAGAGGATACACTAGGGTTATATACAATAAAGATCTAACAACCAATGGGATGTGTGTCATCTGCCTCATTCCTTGTTCCTTGTTTGGTTGTGGGCCTAGGGCGGATACACACAATCCATTGCTTGTTTACTCTGAGTTTTATGTAATTTGTATCCACTTAGTACACATAGAAAGGATTGTAGAGTCATTTTTACTTATCTTTCATCAAGGCAGGAAATATAGGATTTCCTGGAGGAACAGGCGAACTTTTTCTAAACACAACTTATAATTTACTACATTTTTCAACTACGTTTCAACAGCAGCTTTCCACAAACATTTTTACAACTTACATCACTAAAATCTTATGAACTCACCAGCTTAATTGCTGATCAACTCTTTCAAATAACTTGTATTCTCAGGAACCGATTAGACAGGTACTCGTGTCGAGGATTCAGAAGATAGAGCAGTATAGCTTCAAGTCTTGTTTGTTATTTGCTTATGTATTCTATGTTTTGTGTGTACACACTTTGTAAACACTTTCTTTCTAATGAAATGGTTGTTCATTACTTCGCTTACTATGATGCATGTCTTGTGATACTAAACATGACGTCCTCCACCCCAGAACGTTTCCGCCGTTCCGGTTTTGGGGTGTGACATACCCTAAATGAAGTGTTAGGCTCACAAATGGAAGCTTGGAAGGGGTTTACGGCCACCCATGGATGGGTTTACGGCCTTAAGGAGTTCACAGCCTCATGAGGTTCACGGCCTCATGAGGTGTTCACGGCCCTTATGAATCTACGAAGGGTTCACAGCCCTTATGAAGGGTTCACGGTCGTGATCCCTTCAAGCTCATGAAGATGATGATGAAACTTGACAAATCAAGGATAGGATCTAGTAGTCCTTCAAGTATGACAAGATTAAGGATGAAACACTTACGTTTTTTAGGCTTTAGAGTGTTCACGGTTGAAGATTTTTGAGAGAGAATGGATGTGTTCACGGTTGGGAGGAGGAGAAATGAGAATAAAATGAAGTCATTCTAATATATATAGGAGGTGGTTCACGGCCGTGAACCTAGTTTGCAGCCGTGAACACCTTGTGAGTGGTTTTCTGGTTCGAATTTATCCTCCCGATCTCAAGCTAACTCATCCTAGCATCCATTCATACATTACACTATGCTCAGAAACTCTCAAACAGACCCTTAACAGTGCTAAAATATAGCAAAAACTAGTCTGACTTTGATTGAATTGAATGACTGTAAAAAGATAGAAATTTCGGGTTGTTACAGAATGCTATACAATGAACTCTAGTAGATACTTCCTAACACCCAATCCTTGAATGTACTAGGCTTAGAACACTCAAACAGACCCTTAACAATGCTAGAAGATAGCAGAAACAAGTCTGAGTTTTGATTGAATTCAATGGCTTTACAAGAAAAAAATTTCGGTTTGTCACAATTTCTGTGGGTAGCCGATGAAAATGCATCGCTCACTTCGAGGTTCGATCGTGTCGTGAGTTTCTTTTCTCACAAAAGCCTCACAACCTCAAATTTTTATGTGGTCTAGTGTGGGAACTTTCCCTGTCCACATCTCGTGAGGTGTTTTGGAAACCTTTTGTTGGGTTTTGTATACTACAACATCCTATGGTGCACATACAACCCTAAAAGCTTTGGATCTATGTTTTCTCTAATTATACATGCAATATCGTTTCCAATGCTTTAAGCCTACAACTAGCATACAAATGATATAAACTACATGAAATACTAGTTAGAAGTTTACCTCTTTGTGTAGCTTGCTATCCTTGATGTATTTGGCCTTTAAGAACTTAGCACCAATAGTGTGGATGCCTCAAATGGAAGGACAACACACCTAGGACAAAGGATGACATTTGATAGAGAATCTTCATACCCCAAAAACCGTCCAAATGAACTCCAAGAACATAAGTGGCGATTTTGGCTATGGAGTGACCTATTTATATGTAGGATTCCAAGGGTCATGGGTATAACCCAAATCCATACCCATGGGTTTTATGATCCATGGTTCATGTGGCCCAACTCTTTATGTATCCATACATAAACTTGGTCCAACATGGATCATAAGCCCAACACATATAAATATAACTAATTTATACAATTAGAACCCATTGATTTAATTATTCTCTTTTGATCACTAAATAAGTTCCAAACTAATTCTTGATCAATACTAATTAAATCATATAATTTCATATTAATGTATTAGATCTTATGATATATTAATAAATTATAAATAACCTCTTCTCAAAAGTCCATCCTAACAAATTGTGCTGATGATATGCAACCCAAATGGACCATGCTACTCTCGGGTCAAGTACATACCAATTATAATTATGGGCTTAGACTCCTAATCCAACAGTCTCCCACTTGGATAAGTCTAATAACTATTGTTGCAAGTATGACTCCAAAACCCCGACTAGCAATCGTAGCTCTTAAAAGTCGCTGTCGAACTCTGACCTAGTCAATGACGCGTCCATTAGATAAGGGATCATATCTTCCTCCATTCTAGATATGATATGGACTGAGACATGGATTATAATCATTCTCTCTATCCATTTGTTGTTTCCCGATTTTCAATTTATGACGACTGACTAATTGAACAAATCAAATCAGTCCAGGCTCGGCCGAGCGCTTAGGGTTGTCATCACTAAATCATCGAGGGGCCCACAGATATCGCTTTCATCCCTCCAAGGGTAAAAGGAATGGATAAACTTCGACTCATATGCTTGCTCTATTTACTCATCAAATCACACACAACAATGAGTTTTATAACACCAAGTTACTGGTGCATTTTCACATTATCAATGTGCAACCGACTTGTAGACTGCAACTCATATCTCTCAGTTTGAAGAATATAAGATATTATCGTCTCATGATTAGTCGTGATAAAATCCATGAAGTGATTCAAATGAGCGTGGGTTTAATCCAATACTCGAATCTTATTCTAGGAGCACTCATGAATACTGCAGCTATGTCTAAAACACCTAGACATACTACAGACCCATTCATGACAGTCTTGCCTCAATACCTACTTCCAAAGTATGATCAACTGTGGACGGTTTGAATAACCTAGTTATTTGGGAAGTCAAAACATGCAAAGTGAAACACAAGAATAATACTAATCCTATATGGTCCCAAAACTTTTAAATCATATTGATTACTCGTTATTCATTGTATAATGTTTCAAATAATCAACTTAATACTTGAACTAAAACAATAGTTGTCCCATGCTACAAGCATGCACAATGTGTTTACCTATGGTCCTTTCTTTGTGGAATAGATCAATTGAAAACATTTCAATGATGCTCATTTCACAATTCCAAATCCTTATCGTAAATGTAAGAACACCAAATTCTTGTCAATTACTATAATCTGTTAGATTCTAAACTTATATGTAATGATCCTCTTGTAAAGACTATGCACAAAAGTCACAAAGACTTTGTAACAGACATCACAAAGTATTCTAATGGAGAGCAATTCCATGGAAACGAAGTCTCACATTCAAAGTACATTCCTTTGAATATCCTTCTTGCATTAAGTTTTGTAATCTTACACAAATTTAATGAATAACTTCCACCTATGGACGCATTTCCATATTCCCATTTTGACTATCACTTCTTAACAAGAGTTGCCTCTTTTCAGAATATGTCAATATGGTCCTTCCAAAAATTTATACTATACTTCCAACTGTCCATGAACAACCAATCTTGTAGACTTTAGACTGTCCTCGACAATTGCTTAATCATTTTTTAGTCATATCCAGTTCTAGTCCTTTTCCATCTTAATGCCCTAGGCATTTGGAAAATTTAGAACGGATGGATATTACAGCACATGTAATCAATCCTACATCCAAAGCATATGGGACACGATTCATGATGTCTCACATAATGACACGATACTAGACCAGTCTTTTGCTATAATATTTCTATTTCTATTTGCCATGTTCTCATAATTCAGATTATGAAAAGGGATGCCGTAATCATAATCGAATTTTAGAACGCAAATAATGTTCCCATATATAGAATTTCTTTATGTTGAACCATTCCAACATAACATTCATATATATTCTTGACTAAATTTGATTAAAATCTCAATCTAAGCTTTTAGAATTGGGATGAAGTATAATTTCCTCTCCCTTAATTATAGCAAAACAACTTTTCAAAACCTGCAACTTTGCAAATTGAAACTTTTGTTTTTCTATAATTAACATTGCTAACTTGCAATACTTAACATAATAATCATGCTCCCACTAACATGATAATTATTAGCATAACACTTATGTCCCACTAGCTTTGACATGTATTCAGAAATTAGTTGGACTTCTAGAAATCAATACTTATTGACTTTCTTACCAAAGTTCAGATTTCTGATACGAGATGCTTCGATAAAACTTTATCTAAGCTTCCTAAAATCATACACCTTTCCTTAGATAGCTCACATGTGTGTCTAAACAATTATGAAGAGGGATGCCGTAATCATAATGTTTAGACCTTTGCCATTGCTCACAATTCGAATTATGAAAAGGGATGACGTAATCATAATTGAATTTGAGAAATGAAAAATCACAATTGCTAACTATTTAAAATCTATATAGTGAAAGCGTTTCCTCACCACCATTTTCATGAATCGAAGAGAAACCTTATGAAACTTATATTTTATGGTGTATGTGTTCCTATCCATGTGAAATTGTCAAAAACATAACCACAAGAGGAGGTTAGTGACAAATCCAAACTCATATGGACTGAACTTGTTCAATCTTAACTTCTTGCCACCTGGCAGCACAACGGCCTACGATGTCTTCCAAGTTGTTATGCAAACAATTGAGAACTCTCAGAACTCATATTTATAGTCAACTTTAACTGGAATGGGCACAGAAATAAGAATATGTCAACACGATAGGTTATAAAACCTCAAGTCGTGTGCTAGTGATAAACAATACCCTTGATTAGTTCTTGAAACTTTTCAAGATCTTTAAGACTCCCATTGACCTCTTGACATATAAGATTCTCTTGTCAAGAACCATTCCTTGACAAAGCAAATATTCAAGAGCTAGTGCGGATTCTTATCAAGAAAAACACTTCACATAATTGGCCTTAGTCGGTCTTTGTTTATCCAAAACATCACAACTCACCAATTTCAAATGTACAAAAGTAGAAAACATTTTACTCTACATTTGATAAGTGTTTTAAACCTTTCTTAAGATTATGTCACTCAAGGCTTGATCTTGGAGTGTTACTCTAAGACTCAATTTTGGAAACGAAGTATGATCCATCTTTTGACTTAACCATTTCAACAATTCACGATTCCTCTTCTTAGTTAAACAAATGCACTAAGATGTCCTTAGAGGATCAATTGTGATGTGGTTTTCATAATCATTAAGATGATCATAAAACATGATACTGAAGTACTCTCCCATCTTTTTAGATTGGAGAAACTTTTATCTTTCTGCCTAGTTTGATTCTTCTCATTCGTCATGTCATATATTGACACTTTTACAATGTTTCAGAATTACACTTAAACTTGTAAGCATAACCATATTGACTAAACTTTAGTAAATCATGATGAATAGCCTTATCGTTCTCTATGGTGGACCTGACCAACGCACACCCAGTGTACCTGATCCCCTAGTCCTTCACTTGACTCAAGTATACATGTGAACAAGGAATTAGTCTTAATTTCCCAAAGATGAAAATTCTCATACATCATACAAGTCAAGCTGCATGATTCCAAGTTTCTATCCAACCAAAACTTGGGTGATGAGAAGATTTCCTTAATTGGTAAATTATGACACTACCACAAACGAAAGAATCAAATCCATTTTCCAATATTGCTATCAATGGAATCATATAAACAACAAATTTTCACAAATGCCATTGTAAGGATACTTAAAATAAATAAAATCAAAATTTTCCTTTTATTTTAAAATTAAGGAAAAACTTATCCTTACAATGCAAATACATATGAAAACTATGTTGTTATCTATTCCTAAGCAATCTATCATAACTCTTAAGCAGCAGCTCAAAATTCTGATATTCGAATCATGCGATTGAAATCCATCTTCGCGATCAGATTCAACATACTCTTCTTCTAAGCTTCCTCTCCTTTTTCGATTCTACAAAACATCAAAATGTGACCTAGTCACATCATGTAATAAGAATATCCAAATAGGAACTTAATAGAGTTAGATAGTGGACTTTACCTGAAGTATAGTCAAATTTATTGACTTTTACCATCCTAGTGAACTTTCAGGTAAATAGGGCAGCTTCGCAACCAATGCCCCTTCCTTTTGGCAATAGAAACATATAGACTCTTTAGGAATGGTACACGAGACTATCTCAAACTTAGCCTTTCTCTTTACCATTGGGTCAGATGACTTGACCATGGCCGATCCCTTTCCATTGGGAAGAAAAAGCTTTTCTGGATTTCTAATGTTACCATTGTCAATGTCCATGGAAGTTTGGGAAGTATATCTTCCAATCAAATGAACTCACTATATGACTCTGAAAGCGATTGAAGAACCCAGTCAACAGTCAACTTCCTTGAGACTTCGACACCCAACTCTCCCAGCTTGTCAATATGAGACTTCATCTCCAAGATGTGAGTACATATAGACACTGCTTGCCAATAGGGATTGAGTGACCTTGAACTATTCAAGAACTTGTGGGTTAGGGAGAACAATTAGAGGAGGTGGAGGAGGTGAAATATGATTTCCAGTACCATTAATACACAACAAAGGGATTAATCTTTCACCTTGATCGCCATTTAGGATATCATCTTCATTAGGATAGCTTTATCCAAAAGGCTAAGGAAGACCATAGTTGTCATAACTAGACATCTATGAGGGAGAAATTCAAGTTTAGTTGATTTAAGTCCTTAATATAACACCCAATATGAAATATTAAGGCTAGGACCCAACACAATATTTTATAACTTGGAAGAGGGATGCCGTAATCCAAGCTACAAAATATTTGAAGGTAGGTAAATCACGATTTACCAATTTCCACCATGAAAAATGAAATTTAACATTAGGTTTTAAATGAATTGAAACTCCTAGATCTTTTGAAATTCATTGAACTATTCAATGGCATGTTTAAATCTCGATTGTGCCCTTCAAGTTTGTGACTGGGATGCCGAGCATCACAAACAAGGAGTGAATAACCATGCAAATTAACTTGGTACACTTAATGTTACAACCACCTAATCAATGTGCAGGTTAACCACACACGCTCCATTGATCTATGATTAACATCAAGCTACCATTTGCCATACTCTGTCAGTCCCAGATTAGTGTGTCGGTTAACCACACACGCTCCACTAACGACTTAACAAGGTGCAAAGTGCAATTTCATGGGTTAGCACCAAATTCACATTTTCCTAAAGTAACTAAGATTGAGAATTTAATAAAGTTTAGTTACTTTATATTTCTCATTATACTTTTAATGAAGGAAGAATTAATGTCCTGTCCTACCCGTTCGGCTAACGACCTTCCACCAGTCAAGGAAGCGGTGGGTTAGAGTGGACACCCATTAAACTGCCAGTTTATAGGCAGTAACCTTATACCCCCCTTTATAGACCGACTTCGTGAATGAGGCCTACTAACGGTAAGTCTGACTCACTCTTATACATATATATATATAAAAATATTAAACCTATAATATTATAGTTGTATAAGGGTTGAATTTTAAACTTTTAAAATTCTAAGGGTTTAATTTGGAATTAAAGTATTCATGGGGGGAAACATTACAAATTCCAAAACTTGAGGGCAAGTTTTGAACAATTCAAAAACTTTTGGTTTCCATAACTTATGAGTTTAATATGGTTTTTATGGAAGACTTTTCAAGTTCCATAACTTGAGGACAAGTTATGGAAGACATAAAATCATTTTATGATGATATTAAAATTAGAGACTCTTCTATTTTCATAACCTATGAGACTTAATGTGATTTTAAATGAAAAACTATTCATTTTCCATAACTTGAGGACAAGTTATGGAGTTCATAAAAACCATTAAGATCAATTATTTCAATTAACACAATAATCAAATAATTTTTCTATGAACAAGATCAAAAGCATAAGCAAAGATAATTCATATCAACAATTTTCAAGAACTTAGCTAATCACATAAACTAACACAAATCTTGAAACTTTGACAATTATCCTTTATTTGGATGAGAATGAACATTACCATAGCACCAAAATCAAATTTTATGAACAAAAACACTTTGTGGTAATGATTCTAATCCAAAACTGGCCAAAAAACTCGAAAATCTGCACACTGGGAGCCCAACTCGACAAGTGCACTATCCAACTCGACGAGTTGGTTGATTTTGCACATGGACTCGTCGAGTCTGTGTATGGACTCGTCGATTCCCCTGTCCAGTGTCCAGTTTTTCAGTTTTTTTCAGCTTTGAACAATTGGCTATGCATCAAATATAATAGAAAACAACCCATGTCTCTGATACCACTGTTGGGTTTTGTATACTACAACATCCTATGGTGCACATACAACCCTAAAAGCTTTGGATCTATGTTTTCTCTAATTATACATGCAATATTGTTTCCAAAGCTTTAAGCCTACAACTAGCATACAAGTTATATAAACTACATAAAATACTAGTTAGAAGTTTACCTCTTTGTGTAGCTTGCTATCCTTGATGTATTTGGCCTTTAAGAACTTAGCACCAACAGTGTGGATGCCTCAAATCGAATCACAACACACCTAGGACAAAGGATGACATTTGAGAGAGAATATTCATACCCCAAAAACCGTCCATATGAACTCCAAGAACATAAGTGGCGATTTTGGCTATGGAGTGACCTATTTATATGTAGGATTCCAAGGGTCATGGGTATAACCCAAATCCATACCCATGGGTTTTATGATCCATGGTTCATGTGGCCGAACTCTTTATGTATCCATACATAAACTTGGTCCAATATGGATCATAAGCCGAACACATATAAATATAACTAATTTACACAATTAGCCCCCATTGATTTAATTAGTCTCTTTTGATCTCTAAATAAGTTCCAAACTAATTCTTGATCAATACTAATTAAATCATATTATTTCATATTAATATATTAGAACATATAATATACTAATAAATTATAAATAACCTCTTCTCAAAAGTCCATCCTAACAAATTGTCCTGATGATATGCAACCCAAATAAACCATGCTACTCTCGGGTCAAGTACATACCAATTATAGTTATGGGCTTAGACACCTAATCCAACACCTTTTTGGTAGGGACTAGATTAAGGATATGGGCGGCAGTCTCTAACGCATACCCCCATAATGAGATAGGTAACGAAGCTCGACTCATCATGGAACGAACCATGTCTAGCAAGGTTCTATTGCTCCTCTCAGCCACACTATTAAGCTGTGGTGTCCTAGGAGTTGTCAATTATGAGACAATCACACATTCCTTAAGATAGTCAAGGAACTCGATGGTAATATACTCTCCTCCTCGATCGGATTTCAGTACCTTTATCTTCCTGCCCAATTGATTCTCCACTTCCTGCTTAAACTCTTTGAACATTTCAAAGGTTTCTGACTTATGCTTGATTAAGTAGACATACTCATATCTACTATAATCATCAGTAAAAGTCACATAGAAGCGGTTTGCATCCCTTGTCGCGGTTCTGAATGGTCCACACACATATGTGTGTATGAGGTCCAACAAACCTTCACCCCTTTCACAAGTACCAGTGAAGGGTGACTTGGTCATCTTTCCAAGTAAACAAGATTCACAAGTGTCATCCGACTTCAAGTCGAATGATTCCAAAACTCCATCCTTTTGGAGTTCAGCTATGCGCTTCTTGTTGACATGTCCAAGACGACAATGCCACAAGCATGCTTTATCCAAATCATTGGAAGAATCAATGTGTAACACATTATTTCCTAGGTTATCTACAACATTCAGAGTTTCATATACACCATTGCAAGGTAATGCTTCAAAATAAAATACACCATTACAATAAGCATAAATTCCAAAATTTTCATTATTAAAAGAAAAGGTAAAACCTTGTTTGTACAAACTATGAAAGGAAATAATATTTCTCGCCATACCGGCTGAGTAACAACAATTATTCAAATGTAAATTTAATTTATTACTTAGCAATAAAGAATAAACTCCAATCTTGGTCACAAGCGACACTTTCCTATTTCTCATGATTAAGTTTATCTTCCCGTGCTCCACATCCCTACTTCTTTTTAGTCCCTGCAAATCAGAACAAATGTGAATACCAATACCTGTATCAAGGACCCAAGAATTAGCATGTGATAAATTATTAGATTGAATAGTGTAAATACTTACAAAGGAAGGCTTGATCTTGACATCCTTTATGTCCTGCAGGTACTTGGGGTAGCTTCGTTTCCAGTGCTCATTTTCATGGCAGTGGAAGCACTCTGCTTCCTTAGGATTGGAAGAGGGATTAGCTGAACCAGCTTTGGTTCCACTTGAAGAGGATTCATCTAGAGACTTTCCCTTGCGGCTCTTTGTGGGAGCCTTTCTCTTCTTTCCCTTCCCATTCCCGATTGCCAGAACAGGGGCAGAAGTAGTAGTAGGAGTAGGCACAACCGACTTGCCTTTAAGGTTTCTTTCTGCAGTCCTTAAAAGCCCTTAAAGCTTGATAAGAGTGACCTCCTCCTTGTTCATACGATAGGTCATACGAAACTGATCATAACAAGAAGGTAAAGAGTGTAGGATAATATCTATGGCCAACTCTTCATCAAAATTGACATTCAATTTGAGCAAGCGGTCCACGAATCTCTACATCTTTTGCAAGTGGGCCGTGATGGGTTCATCATCCTTCATTTTGGTTGTGATCATGGAGGCAATGATCTCATACCTCTCATGTCGAGCACTTTGATCGTATCTTTCCATCAAATCATGATACATTTCATAGGGATAGTAGTCCTCATAGGACTTTTGCAGCTCAGTAGTGATGGTAGCAATCATTAGACACGACACCTTTGTTGTATCCCTCTCATGTGTAGTGTGTTCAACGATTTGTTCAGGAGTAGCAGTGGTGACATCAATCTCCTTAAGCTCTTTATCAAGAACATATTCTTTGTCCTTATAACGAATAGCCATTCTGATGTTACGAATCCACTCATTGAAATTCGAGCCATAAAAAATGACCCTCCCACATATGTTCATTAGGGAGAAAGATCCTGAAGGAATTGGTGTTGGAGCATTGTTTTGGGTAGACATCTGAAAGAAGAAGAACAAAGTTTAGATTAGATGATTATCCTCAATATGACACCCAATATGATATATTAAGGCTAGGATCCAACACAATATTCTACAATTGAGAAGAGGGATGCCGTAATCCAATTGTAAAATATTTGAAGGTATGTAAAATGACGATTTACCAATTTCCACCACGAAAAACGAAATAGTTTATTAAGTTTTAATTGGTTTGAAATTCCTAGATCTTTGAGATTCATTGAACATTTCAATGGCATGTTTAAATCTCGATTGTGACCTTCAAGTTTGTGACTGGGATGCCGAGGATCACAAACAAGGTGTAAATAACCATGCAAATTAACTTGGTACACCCAATGTTACAAATCACCTAATCAATGTACCGGTTAACCACACACGCTCCATGGATCTATGATTAACACAAGGCTACCCTTTGCCACACATTGTCAGTCCCAGATTAGTGTGCTGGTTAACCACACACGCTCCACTAACGACTTAACAAGGTGCAAAGTGTAATTTCATGGATTAGCACCATTTTACATTTTTCCTAAAGTAACTAATATTGGGAATTATAATAAAAGGTTAGTTACTTTATTTTTATCATTATACATTTAATGAGGGAGAATTAGTGTCCTATCCTACCCGTTCGGCTAACGACCCTCCACTAGTCAAGGAAGCGGTGGGTGAGAGTGGACACCCATTAAACCACCATTTTATAGGCAGTAACCTTATACTCCCCTTATAGACCAGCTTCATGAATGAGGCCTATTAACGGTAAGACTGACTTACTCTTATACATACATATATATATATATATATATATATATATATATATATATATATATATATATATATATATTATTAAACTTGTAATATTATAAAGTATAAGGGCTGAAATTTTAACTTTTAAAACTCTAGTGATTGGAATTAAAGTTTCATTTAATGAGACTTTGCAAATTCCAAAACTTGAGGGCTAGTTTTGAAACTTGTCAAAACTCTTCACATTCATAACCTATGAGTTTAATATGTTTTTTTTAATGAAGTGACCTTTCATTTTCCATAACTCGAGGACAAGTTATGGAGGCCATTAAAACAATTAAGATCATATTTCTAACAACTAAATTATCACATAATTCATATATGATCTAACTAAACTCATAATCGAGACAATATCAAACCAACAATTTGTAAACAATGTGGTTTATCATATAAAACATAATTATTTCAAACTTTGACAATTATCTTGTGTTTGGATTAGTACAAGCACTACCATATCAAAAAAAAACATTTCTAATAACCAAAAACAGTTTGAGGTAGTGTTCCAAATCCAAAATCGATCAAGAAACTCGGAATTATGCACACTGGGCCATCAACTCGTCGGGTACATGAACTGGACTCGACGAATTGACTCATTACTGAGTAGACTCGTCGAGTCTGTTCATGGACTCGGTGAGTTCACTCATCAGAGTGCAGAAAAACAATTTTTTTACTTTGAAAAACTAGCATGCATCAAATATAATAGAAAACAACCCTAGGCTCTGATACCACTGTTGGGTTTTGAGCACTATAACAATTCCTAAGTGCACATGCAACCCTAAATGCTTTGGATCTAAGTTTTCTCTAATTAATCATGCATTTTGTTTTCTAAAGCATTCACCCTAGCTAGCATACATTTGAAGTTATATAATATAAAATTTAGTTAGGATGCTTACCTCTTGAGTAGGGTAGAGTTCTTGAACTTTGAAAGCTTGAGCACCTCAAGTGTGATTCCTCTATTGGTTCACAAACACCAAGTTGCAAAAGGAGGATTCTAGAGAATAAGTTACTTGTGCCAATGTATGGTGTAACCGATTTTGGTGCATGGAGGAGGCTTTTTATAGCTGTGGCAAGTGCTAGGGTTACACTTTGTAAACCCTAATGATCCATGATTTTTCACATCCTCATGATCCATGGGTTTAACCTCCATGGACTATCCATGGACCATTTTATTGGTTTAGCCCAAGTTTCATAATTATGAATCATTAGCCCACACTTATAGAATCATTGATTTACATAATCAACCCCTCCATATTTAATTAGTCTCTTTTGACCACAAAATTAATTCTTAATTAATTCTTGGAAAATACCAATTAAATAACCATATTAATATATTATACTTATAATATATTAATAATTCATAAATGATCTTATTCTATAAAGTCCATCCTATCAAGTTGCACTGGTGAAGCAACCCAAAAAGGGACCATGCTACAATCGGGTCAAGTATATCCGAGTTATAGTTATGGGCTTAGACAACAAATCTAACAAAAACAACTTTTCAACCCTGCCACTTTGCGAATTGAAAATTTTGTTTTCTATAATTAACATTGCTAACTTGCAATACTTACCATAATAATTATGCTCCCACTAGCATCACAATTATTTTGTTACTTGCATAACATTTATGCTCCCACTAGCTGTGACATAAATCCAGAAATCAGCTGGACTTCTAGAAATCAATACTTTATTGACTTTCTTACAAAAGTTCAGATTTCTGACACGAGATGCTTCGATAAGCCTTTCTCTAAGCTTCTCAAACTCATACACATTTCCTTAGATAGCTCACATGTGTGTCTAAACAATTTTAGAACTTATAGCAATAAGTCTCAAATTTTTAGACCTTTTCCCATTTCTCACAATTCGAACTATGAAGAGGAATGTCGTAGTCATAATTGAATTTGAGAATGCAAATATCACATTTGCTAACTCCTTAAAATCTACTTAGTGAAAGCGTTTCCTCACAATCATTTTCATGAATTAGAGAGAAACCTTATGACACTTAGATTTTTTTTATATGGTGTATGTGTTCCTATCCATGTGAATTTGTCATAACCATAATCTTGAGACAAGGTTAGTAACAAATCCAAACTCATATGGACTGAACCTATCTAATATTAATTCCTTGCCACTCGGTAGCACAAGGGCGTACCATGTCTTCCAAGTTGTTATGCAAACAATTGAGATCTCATATAACTCACATTCATAGTCAACTTTAATTGGAATGGCCACAGAAACAAGAATATATGTCAACGCGATAGGTTACAAACCTCAAGTCGTGTGCTAGTGATTAACAATAAGTTTACTCTTGATTAGGTCTTGAAACTTTTCAAGACCTTTTAGACTGCCACTAACCTCTTGACATATAAGATTTTGGGTGTCAAGAAACATTACTTGACAAACAAACATTCAAGAGCTCGCGCGGTTTCTTATCAAGACAAACACTTCTCACAATTGGTCTTAGTTAGTCTTTGTTTTATCCAAAACATTACAACTTACCAATTTCAAATGTACAAGAGTAGAAAACATTTTACTCTACATTTGCTGATATGTCATTCAATATACAATCTTGGAGTATGACTCTAAGATTTGATTTTGGAACGAAGTATGATTCATCTTAATTGATTTAACCATTTCAACAATTCCTGATTCCTCTTCTTAGACAAACAAATGCACTAAAGCGTCCTTAGAGGATCAAATTGTGATATCGTTTTCATAATCATTAAGATGATCATAAAACACGATACTCAAGTACTCTCCCATCTTTTCATAGTGGAGAAACTTTTATCTTTCAGCCGACTTTGATTCTTCTTATTCGTTCTGCTATACATTGAAACTTTTCCAATGATTCAAAATTACACTTAAACTTGTAAGCATAACCATATTTACTAAGCTTTTAGTAAATCATGACAAATAGACTTATCGTTCTTTGTGGTGGACCCGACCAGCGCACAACCAAGTGTACGCGATCCCTTAGTCCTTCACTCGACTCACATATACATGTGAACAAGGAATTAGTCTTAATTTCCCAAAGATGAAGGTTCTCATTCATCATACAATACAAGTTGCATGATCCCAAGTTCTGTCCAATTGAAACTTGGGTGATGAGAATCTTTCCTTATTTGGTAAACTTAGACACTACCACAAACAAAAGAATGAAATCCATATAGCTAAAAATACAAACATCAATTTTCACATATGCCATTACAAGGAAATATAAAATAAGATAAACTTCAAAATTTTATTTATTTATAAAAGGTGCGGAAATTTTTTTTCCTTACAATGAAATTACAAATCAAAAACTATGTTACTACATATTTCTAAACAATCTATCATAACTCCTAAGCAGCAGCTCAAAAATCTGGTCATCGAACCATGCGATTGAAGTCCATCTCTTCGCGATCAGACTCGGCATGCTCTTTCTTTAAGCTTCCTTTCTTTTCTTCGATCCTATAAAACATTAAAAATGTAATATTATCACATCATGTATTAAGAATCTCCAATTAGGAACTTAATAGAGTTAGACAGCGGATTTACCTGAAGTAGAGTCAAGCCTGTTCGACTTTACCTTCTCTTAGATCTTTCAGGTATTCAGGGCAGCTTCGCTTCCAATGTCCCTTCAAATGTGTCACACCCCGAAACCGATGTTTCGTACGCAAGTGGATCCTATTAACATGTGATAACATATATGTGTGTTAGAATTAGGGTGTTTCATGACTAAACATGACGGGAAATCACCCTAAAGACTTGGAAATGCTTGTCGGGACCGTATATGATCAAATAAGGGAGGTGTACGGCCAAAAGAGTGTGTGTGCGGCCAGGGAGTGCGGTCAGCATGCGTGTGCGGTTGCACACAGGAGTGTGCGACTGTACAGAGGACGTGTGCGGTCGTACATGAGAGTGTGTGGCCGTACATAGGGGTGTGCGGCCGTACACTCTTCATTCATGCTCAAAATGTTGATTTTCGGGTGTTTCAAGGCCAAACTCTCACCTTGGAGAGTCTTTAAGGTGTGTACGGCCGCCTCATGAAGGTGTGCGGCCCTACACCTTCAAGTGATGAAGAACATGAAGAGTTTTAAGCTTAGATCAAAGTGTCTTACCACTATAACAAGCTGAATGATGGAGTAATTCACGTTCTTGAGGCCTTTAGAGTGTTCTTGGATGAAGTTTTTAGAG
This sequence comes from Lactuca virosa, assembly GCF_052849685.1. Classification (NCBI taxonomy): domain Eukaryota; kingdom Viridiplantae; phylum Streptophyta; class Magnoliopsida; order Asterales; family Asteraceae; genus Lactuca; species Lactuca virosa. The sequence goes on along the minus strand of NC_136430.1, from coordinate 225,339,321 downwards.
AGAGAAAGTAGGATGCAGCCAAAATGGAAAAAGAGTGAATGAAGGGGGGTCTCCTCCTATATATGGAGGTGGGTGTGCGGCTGGAAGATGGGTGTGCGACCGCACACCCATGTGTGCGGCCGTACACACCTCTCAAGAGGGTGTATGGCCCGGTTTTGCCTCTATACGACTTGTTGACTCATTTCCAATCTCATTTCCGGCTGTACTCAAGCTTAGAACACTTAAACAAACTCTTAAACGGCGTTAAAAGGTAGCAGAATCAAGTTCAATGTTGATAAAGTTGACCAAGTGTACAGAATAAACGTTTCGGGTTGTCACATTATCCCCCCGTTAGAGGGAATTTCGTCCCGAAATTCGAACATAGAATACAAATCATGGAATAGAAAAGAGATGCAGATATTTCTGTTTCATCTGATCTTCGCGCTCCCAAGTTAATTCAGGTCACCGCTTGGCATTCCAGCGAACCTTCACTATCGGGATGCGACTTTGTTTTGTTCGTTTGATCTCTCTATCTATGATTTCGACTGATTCTTCTACGAAGTTCAGGTTCTCGTTGATCTCAATCTCGTCAAGAGGAATCATAAGGGTTTCGTCGGATACGTATTTCTTAAGATTCGAAACGTGAAAGACAGGATGAATGTTACTAAGTTCTTGTGGTAAACGAAGTTTGTAGGCTACGGGACCGATCCTAGCGAGGATCTCGAATGGTCCTATGTACCTCGGGTTTAGCTTTCCACGCTTTCCGAAGCGTATCATGCCTTTCCAGGGTGAGAATTTCAACAGAACACGGTCTCCAACCTGGAACTCCAAGGGTTTTCGTCGTTTATCGGAGTAGCTCTTTTGTCTATCTCGTGAGGCTTTCAGTCGTTCTCGGATTTGTACGATCTTTTCGGTGGTTTCGCGGATGATTTCTGGTCCAGTGAGAGTGCTGTCAGGGACTTGCCCCTTGGCTAGCTGCGTGTCGCCCACCTCAGCCCAACACAGAGGGGACCTGCACTTGCGGCCATAGAGAGCTTCAAAAGGCGCAGCCTTGATGCTTGTGTGGTAACTGTTGTTGTAGGAAAACTCGACCAAGGGCAAATGGGTGTCCCATGACTCATCGAAGTCGATGACACATGCTCTCAACATTTCTTCCAAGGTTTGGATGGTTCTCTCACTCTGCCCATCTGTCTGAGGATGGTAAGTTATGCTCATATCCAGCTTAGTTCCAAGAGCATTTTGTAGTGACTGCCAGAATCTCAAAGTGAACCTGCTATCTCGATCGGAGATAATGGACACAGGCACACCATGCAGTCGAACTATCTCTCGGATGTAGATTCGCGTGAGTCTCTCTATTTTGAAGTTTTCCTTGATTGGCAGGAAGTGGGCGGATTTAGTCAGCCGGTCGACAATTACCCAAATGGCGTCGTGCCCACTCGGAGACTTGGGTAGTTTGGTGATAAAATCCATAGTAATTCTCTCCCACTTCCACTCAGGTATCTCCGGCTGGTGGAGTACACCAAAGGGCTTCTGATATTCGACCTTCACCTTGGCGCAAGTCAGGCACTTTCCCACGAAGGTAGCGATCTCTGCTTTCATGTTTGGCCACCAATACAGTTTCCTGAGATCGATGTACATTTTGTCCGAGCCTGGATGAACGGAGTATCTGTCACACCCCAAAACCGGAACGGCGGAATCGTTCGGGGGTGGAGGACGTCATGTACAGTATCACAACAATGCAAAGTAGTAAACAAGTAACAACATCATCCATTGCATTAATAATATAATTTCATACAAGTGTGTTCTGTCAAGTTATATAGACACCAAAAATAATATACATCAAAATAAAGATGAGTCTTGAACGAGCTCCATCTTCTCAGAACCTGGCACCGGTACCTGTCTACTGGTGACCTGAGAATACAAGTTATTTTGAAAGAGTTTATCAGCTTTAAAGCTGGTGAGATCATAAGTATATTAGTGTCTGTGTTTGTATGAAAGCATTTGTAAGATGTTTGTAATGTATAAGTTTTGTAAAAGTTTGTATTTGTTTGAACTCTCCTAGAAAACCCTATGTTTCCTACTAAAAGTAGCCTTCTACCAAGGCATCTAGTGTCTGTGTGTGTGTCTCTTGTAAGAGTGTGTATTTTCCCAAATCTGACTATCATTAACCAAAAATATAGTTCTTACATTATTGTTTATTGTGTGAATATCACAAAGTAAATGTAAAAGGGAAAATGAAATAGTACTGTAGTGTGGTATTAAGTAACTACTGCTGTACTAACTACTTTAAACTAATTGTTATTTAAAATACCATGTGATCGGCCTGTATCCTGCTACCGACTCTACAGTAAAACGACGATGTAAGACATCGTAAGAAATGACGTTTGGCACCCGTAGACTTGCAAGTCCCACTGTAGCGAGCAGCAAGGTGTAGGATAGTCAATCCAGTATAGATCTATACACAAACTCATACGCTCCCCAATTAAGGAGATTCTGGATACAAAACGGGTCATGACAGGTAGTGCCATGTCCCCCGTTAAGTGGCTCACATAACTGTATGTAATGTATATGTATATGTATATGTATGTGCTAGCTGTATTGTGTGTTCTTTCTCTGTCTAGCTTGTATGTTTTGTTTCTCATCACTGTGTATTATGTTTGTTTCTCATCACTATGTATTATGTTTGTTTCTCATCACTATGTATTATGTTTGTTTCTTATCACTATGTATTATGTTTGTTTCTGATCACTATGTATTATGTTTGTTTCTCATCACTATGTATTATGTTTGTATCTCATCACTATGTATTACTCATGAATGAACTGACTCATTGTATGTTTCATTGTTCTAGTAATAGTATCTTCCTAAACTATACCTATTATAGTTTACTAGTAATGTTGTTTGTGTATATGAACATGTTTGTATACCTTTGCTACCCAAAGGCATTGAACTGAATGAGAGAAGTAACCTTTTATATCTACACACATATACATGATATATAACTAGGATTCAAACGACCTTCGGACAAATAACCTGAATGCCCTAAGTCCACAACCAAACAAGGAACAGGAAGTAAGGTGAGCTATCAGTCCTAAGTCCTTTCAATCCTACTTATATAACTATATCTATGTATATACACAGAATATAAGTTAAAAGAGTTTAATAAAAGTATTTGATATGTAAAAGAGTTTGTAAAACAGTTTGGTAACCCAGTTTGAAAAGTAAGAAATCTACTTGTTTGGTAGTTATTAATCACATGTGATTGATATAATAACTATAATAATTCAACTTGTATTCCCCCCCATAAAAGCATTTAAAAACATTTAAAAGGTTAACTAAGGGGTATGAACTCACCTGTAGTGAGTGGTTTGGATGAACGGAATGTATAGGATGCTAGGTGTCAAGTGAAGACTTGTACACACTCAATGATCCTAGTTAACATATAATAACACATATATGTAATCAATTAGTCATTTAACAACTAATTAACCAAGTTAAGACATCCTAAGACATGTAAAACACTTTATTTAAGTGTTGAAAGTCCTAAGGATTGCATCCAAGGGTTGCATGGCATGGCATTGGAGTTTATGGCCCAAGAACCACTCCTTATCGAGTTTACGGCCTAAGGTCACTTCCCCCATGAGTTTACGGCCGTAAACTCATGGTACTAAGTGCCATTTGGTGATTTAAGGTCTTATAAGTCAAGATTGATAATCCAATGATCAAGTTCAAGCCTTAGGAAAGCATTAGGGGCACAATAATACTACCTTGTAGAGTTTACGGCCTAAGGACCATATCCTTATGTGTTTACGGCAGTAAAATCTTATGGGGAGTTGTTTTGATTGTTGTTTAAGGTCTTAAACACTTCTAGGAAGGATCAAGGTTGGCATCCAAGGCTTAGGAAGGAACTAGGGTCCATTTAGCCACCTTAAGAGGGGTTTACGGCCCAAGAACATCCTTGGCCGTAAACTCCTTTGTTCTTATGATTCTTGATGATTTTCAAGTGTTATTAAGATCATACTAAGCACACAAGAAGCTAGGGCAAGTTTACTTACAAGATATAAGCTCGATTGGGTGTTTAAGGTCCAAGAACACGAGTGTGTGTTCTTGGTGTTTTGAAGATCTAAGTGAAAATCAACAATGAATGGATGAAATGATGTATAAACACTAGGTGATAGGTTATAACAACAAATTAATTCAAGTGAAACTTACGTCTTCGGAAGATCGGGTGAAGAACGGGATGCTACTTGAGAGAGAATGGTAAGTGTTCTTGAGGGTGGAAGTGAGAAATGAGGGATTTGGGGAGTAAACTCATGCCTAAGGCATGAGTTCACGGCCATGATAGAGTTCACGGCCCAAACTCCTTTTGTTTGGCCGTGAACACCTAAGTACGGTGTTGGTTGGTCAATTGCTATCCCGATATTCTAGAAATCACTTCCTTTTATCCGCTCGTTACATGAATAATTAATATAAATACTCAAACGGACTTTAAACCGGCAAAAATTTAGCAGAAAAGTATTTAACTTTTAATTGAAGTGTTGGACTGTAGGGTTTGTACGAATGAAATTTTCGGGTTGTCACATCATCCCCCCGTTAGAGGGAATTTCGTCCCGAAATTAGAGTTTAAGAAAATAAATAGTTACAAATAACTAAGTAAAAAGACGAGGATATTTCAGTTTCATCTGATCCTCTCGCTCCCAAGTGAATTCAGGTCCTCGCTTGGCGTTCCAGCGAACCTTCACTATCGGGATGTGGCTTTGCTTCGTTTGCTTGACCTCCCGGTCCATGATCTCTACTGGTTCTTCCACGAAGTTGAGGCTCTCGTTTATCTCGATCTCGTCGAGTGGGATTACAAGAGTCTCGTCGGACAGACACTTTTTCAAGTTCGAGATGTGGAAAGTAGAATGTATGTTACTGAGTTCGCGTGGTAAGTTAAGTTTGTAAGCTATAGGGCCGATTCTTGCGAGAATCTCAAAAGGCCCTATGTACCTTGGATTTAGCTTTCCACGCTTTCCGAAGCGTATCAAGCCCTTCCAGGGTGAGACCTTCAATAGAACACGGTTGCCCACCTGGAATTCCAACGGTTTACTACGTTTATCAGCGTAGCTTTTCTGTCGATCTCTAGAGGCTTTCAATCGTTCACGAATTTGAACGATCTTCTCTGTCGTTTCCCGAATGATCTCCGGACCTGTGAGAGAGCTTTCAGGAACTCGTCCTTTAGCTAACTGGGTATCACCCACCTCAGCCCAGTACAGAGGGGATCTGCACTTTCTGCCATAGAGGGCCTCGAATGGAGCAGCCTTTATGCTCGTGTGATAACTGTTGTTGTAGGAAAATTCTACAAGGGGTAAATGAGTATCCCATGCTTTCCCAAAGTCGATCACACAGGCTTGCAGCATATCTTCCAAGGTTTGGATAGTCCTCTCACTTTGCCCGTTTGTCTGTGGATGGTAGGTTGTACTCATATCCAGCCTAGTTCCTAGGGAACTTTGTAACGACTGCCAGAACCTCGAAGTGAATCTACTATCTCTGTCTGAGATAATGGATATGGGAACACCGTGCAGTCGTACAATCTCCCTAATGTAAGTTTCTGTAAGTTTCTCCATCTTGTCTGTTTCCTTGATAGGCAGGAAGTGTGCGGACTTGGTCAATCTATCGACAACGACCCATATGGTATCAAGTCCACCCGTTGTCTTGGGCAACTTGGTTATGAAATCCATAGTGATCCGCTCCCACTTCCATTCCGGTATCTCCGGCTGTTGTAGTAGACCTGAGGGCTTCTGGTATTCGACCTTGACCTTTGCGCAAGTAAGGCATTTACTTACGAAGGTAGCAATCTCTGCTTTCATGTTAGGCCACCAATATAGCTTTTTAAGATCCAGATACATCTTATCTGAACCCGGGTGGACGGAATAACGAGTGTTGTGCGCCTCGTCCATGACCAAGTCTCTGAAACCACCAAGTTTCGGGGTCCAGATCCGATCCATGAAAAAATAAGCTTCGCCACCCTTAACCTCCAAGTTCTTATCCATCCCTCTTAGGGATTCACCCGCCATATTTTCAGGTTTCAAAGCGTCGAGCCGAGCCTCCTTAATTTGCGTGGACAAGTGTGAATGGATAGTCATAGTCAATGATTTGACCCTACGACCAGAATATTCTTTCTGACTTAGGGCGTCAGCTACTACATTGGCTTTACCCGGATGATAACGAATTTCGCATTCGTAATCACTGAGTAGCTCGACCCACCGTCGTTGTCTCATGTTGAGCTCTTTCTGGTCGAATATGTGTTGCAGGCTCTTGTGGTCTGTAAAGATTGTGCTCTTTGTACCGTACAGGTAGTGTCTCCAGATTTTCAGAGCAAACACAATTGCTCCTAGTTCAAGATCGTGGGTAGTGTAGTTGACCTCATGTGTCTTTAGCTGTCTCGAGGCATAGGTGATGACCTTACCTCGCTGCATCAGAACACAACCGAGTGCTTGATTTGACGCATCGCAATAGACAACGAAGTCTTCTATCCCTTCGGGGAGGGATAGTATTGGTGCGGTGCAGAAGGCTCTTTTGAGCGTTTGGAACACTCTCTCCTGCTTCTCTTCCCAGTCAAAGGCCACACCCTTCTGGGTCAGTGTCGTAAGAGGGTTCTCAATGCGGGAGAAGTTCTGAATGAACCTGCGATAGTAGCCAGCGAGACCTAGAAATTGACGAATTTTTGTAGGCGTCTTCGGTGCTGACCAGTTCTCAATGGATTTAATTTTGGAAGGGTCCACGTGTATTCCCTCTTCGCTAACAACGTGCCCTAAGAATTCGACTCGTCGGATCCAAAATTTGCATTTCGAGAACTTCGCATAGAGCTTCTCCGAACGAAGGGTTTCTAAGACTAGTCGCAGATGTTGACTATGCTCCTCCTTACTACGAGAGTAGATAAGTATGTCATCGATGAAGACGATGACGAACTGATCCAAGTAAGGACGACACACCCTATTCATTAAGTCCATGAATACAGCAGGTGCGTTTGTTAATCTGAACGGCATCACTACGAATTCGTAGTGCCCATAACGAGTTCGGAAGGCTGTCTTCGGAACATCCTCCCCTAGCACTCGTAGTTGGTGATATCCGGACCTTAAGTCGATTTTTGAAAAGAAGTTCGCCCCTTGAAGTTGATCAAATAAATCGTCAATACGAGGCAAAGGATAACGATTCTTGACGGTCAGTTTGTTGAGCTCCCTGTAGTCGATGCACATACAAAACAATCCGTCCTTCTTCTTGACGAACAAGACTGGAGCTCTCCAGGGTGAGAAGCTTGGTCTTATAAAGCCCTTGCTGAGTAGTTCGTTAAGTTGACAGGACAGTTCTTGCATCTCTGCAGGTGATAGACGATAGGGCGATTTGGCTACGGGAGTAGCCCCTGGAACTAAGTCGATTCTGAACTCGACTTGACGTTGTGGAGGTAATCCTGGGAGTTCTTCTGGAAAGATGTCGGGAAAGTCGCGTACTACCGGAATGTTATGAATGTCTTTCGTTTCTTGGCTCACATCGACCACATGAGCAAGGAATGCGCGACATTCCTTTCGCAAGAATTTCTGAGCTTGAATGCTCGAGATGATACGAAGGTTCATGCCGGGTTTGTCACAATAAACTACTAGGGTTTCGCCAGACGGCAGGTTAAGGCGTACAGCCTTTTCGTAACACATGATGTCGGCACGATGAAGACTCAACCAATCCATGCCGATAAGGACGTCGAAACTATTAATTGAGACCGGCATGAGATCGATCAAAAATGAATGGCTATCTAGTGTTAAGGTACACCCTATGAATATATTGCTAGTGCTCTCTGTCTTTCCATTAGCCATTTCTACAGTGAACGGTTCTTTAAGTGCTCGTGATTTTTGCTTAAGTAAATGAGCAAATTTTTGGTTCACGAAACTCCTCTCCGCTCCACTATCAAACAGAATGCATGCATAAGAGTTATCGAGGAGAAACGTATCAGTGACCACTGTGGCGTCAGCAACCGCTTCCTCATGGCCTATGGCCAGAACTCTTGCCACTCCACCGGAAAACCCTGCCTTCGGGCAGTTCCTTTTGTAGTGGCCCACCTCGCCACAACCGTAGCAAGTTTGGCTCACATCAGCGCCGAGGATTTGGGTGATTGGCCTTGCCGGAGCTTTGCAGAAACGGGCAGTGTGCCCCTTCCTGTTGCAGTTCAAACACTGCATTTCCCGGCAGGCTCCTACGTGGTGGAAGTTGCACTTGTTGCACTTGGGCAAACTTCCAGCGTACTGCTTTACCGGAGCAGCAGCGGCAGGTGCTATCGCAGCATGTACTGCCAGGACCTGCTAATTTTTGGCAGCCTTTGTCTTTTTCTTGTCATCCCAAAACTTCCGCTTGGAATCAGTGGTTCTGGCGGGTTCTGAGATGGCCAGGGTTGTTCTTGCGGCCGGGGTACGAACCCCATGGTCTATGAGCCGCTGTGCCAATCGTTTGGCACTATCAAATGTAGTGGGGTGTGATGCCAAAACATTTCCCTGGTATGGTGGCATCAGCCCCCATATATATCTCTCGATTTTCTTTCCCTCAGTATGGACCATGTTGGGACAGAGGGCCACCAGTTCACAGAATCTGGTGGTGTAGGCGACTACGTTGGAGCCCTTCATAGATAGGCTCCACAGTTCTTCATCCAACTTCTGGATCTCGCCCCTCGGGCAGTACTCCTCCATCATGAGGTCTTTCAAAGTTTCCCAGCCCATAACATTAGCCACTATAAGAGATAGTGACTTAACATGGCTATTCCACCATGTTAGGGCTTTTACTTCAAAGGTGCAAGCAGCAAACTTGACCTTGCTCTCCTCTGGACAGGAGCAGATTTCGAAAACCGATTCGGTTTTCTCGAACCATTGCGAGAGGGCAATGACTCCGCCAGTCCCCTTAAAGGACAATGGTTTGCAGTTTGTGAAGTCCTTGTAGGAGCACTCTCTGGAGCGCACAAGGATTTCACCATGAGTAGATAGGACAGGGGTTCCTCCTCCAGTGGAACCAGAAGAGTGGTATTGTGCCATGGTTGTAGCCATAGCTGCAGCTACAGAAGCATTCAGGGCTGCCGTGTCGAATTGAGGAGCAGGTGGTGTTGGTGCAGGAGGATCGCGTCTTGTCGATCGACGTGGAGGCATCTTTCAACTATAAGTTTTCAAAGATGAAGATATTGATAAGAATTTAATAGGAAATAGATAAGAATGACTCACGGACTAACTCTCCCTAGTCCAACAGCATAAATGAATAACACGATTGATTGTAAACGAAAGCATTTGGATATAATTTCCATGAGATTAGATATCTGTTAAATACACTGGAATTACAGATGTAACGAGTTCGGGAAAAATGACCTAGAAGTAGGTCTTACATCAACCAAGACGGAAAAATTCTGACAGAACTACGACCTAATCAAGACCTAACAGGTCTAAGATTTACAAGGATAGGAAATTAGACTAGAGTTTTTACACAAACTAGGTTATACCCAAAAGAGAAGTCGATAAGAGTCTATCGGTGACGATAACTATTAGAGTGAGTTCTTGAATCCGACAGAAGGCGTTCTATGTCTCTCACGCGTCTATCAGATCTTGCTTGCTGAGCTCGAAGTTCCCTGACTTCAGCTTGGGTTTCAGCAAGTTCCCTTTGCAGAACTGTATTGCGGACCTGAGTCCTTTCACGAGCAGACTCAAGTTGGCAAATGCGGACGGTGTTAACGCCAGAGTTGGCGTCAATCTCCACGACTCGGTCAATAGCTTCTCGACCTTGCTCAGTGTTCCGAGCAATCCTACGGACCATTATGGGTAGGACCCTGTCAGCTGAACCTCCTTCAGTGAGGTTGTAGAAGCTTCTGTCTCCATGGTAGGGCATGGGCTGCCCCTGTTCCTGACTCCCCCTATTCAAGTTTGTGGCCCACAGAGGAGTGGGTCCTTGAAATGTTGGACGAGGGTTTGGGTTTGGGTCTCCAGCAGCTGGGGGTAGGTTGTTGACTTCAGGCTCTGAGTCAGAACAATCAGAAAAGCCTTCAGCTTCGTGATCATCCAAAGGGATTGGGTGATCATCTTCTGGCTCTTCACCCAGCCATCCTGCATTGCCGTTGTTGGGATAGTATGGGTCTCCGGGAAAATGGAATCCAACCATTATATCTACGCGAGAAAAGGGATAAGGAAATAATCAATAGACGAGCTAACTAGATAATTATAAGATGATCCTTATCAGTTACTCCAACATTTGCGTAGTGCATACCAGTCATAGGTAACCTAGACAGGATAGGCCTTCAAATAAGTGATCCTAACTCTAAGCCCACAACCAAACAAGGAACAGGAAGTAAAGCAAAGATCACAGATTCTAAGTCTATGATATCCTAGACACATATAACCTTAGCGTATCCACTCTGCAACTATTGACATACTTAATAAAGACCTTTAGTTCTCAGGTAAGTAATTAATGGTAACACAAAATACTCCTATAGTATTTTAAGTTTATGTTATGTTCTACTGTTCTCGTTGTAGTAGTGTTGGTAAGTTTTTAGACTTCTTGCAACCTCACAACCACACTTAGGCACATGCTAATCACTCCTCGGATAATGTAGTTGATCAGGCTACATCTTCCCAGGGTTGACCATATGTCTCTAAGTCTACTTGTGCTGTCCAACAATCGTAATACTTTTATTATGTCCTAGTGACACTGATTTTAGTATGAATGCAGGTATGTATACTTGGTTAAATATTTTATTATTTAAAAGTATAAACTCTTTATCAGAGTATTTTAATCCCGCTGTGTTTATAGTTCGTATATCTTTTATGGGTTGATACACTCGATTCACTATAAACAATGCTCTGATACCAATCTGTCACACCCCAAAACCGGAACGGCGGAATCGATCGGGGGTGGAGGAGGTCATGTACAGTATCACAACAATACAAAGTAGTAAACAAGTAACAACATCATCCATTGCATTAATAATATAATTTCATACAAGTGTGTTCTGTCAAGTTATATAGACACCAAAAATAATATACATCAAAATAAAGATGAGTCTTGAACGAGCTCCATCTTCTCAGAACCTGGCACCGGTACCTGTCTACTGGTGACCTGAGAATACAAGTTATTTTGAAAGAGTTTATCAGCTTTAAAGCTGGTGAGATCATAAGTATATTAGTGTCTGTGTTTGTATGAAAGCATTTGTAAGATGTTTGTAATGTATAAGTTTTGTAAAAGTTTGTATTTGTTTGAACTCTCCTAGAAAACCCTATGTTTCCTACTGAAAGTAGCCTTCTACCAAGGCATCTAGTGTCTGTGTGTGTCTCTTGTAAGAGTGTGTATTTTCCCAAATCTGACTATCATTAACCAAAAATATAGTTCTTATATTATTGTTTATTGTGTGAATATCACAAAGTAAATGTAAAAGGGAAAATGAAATAGTACTGTAGTGTGGTATTAAGTAACTACTGCTGTACTAACTACTTTAAACTAATTGTTATTTAAAGTACCATGTGATCGACCTGTATCCTGCTACCGACTCTATAGTAAAACGACGATGTAAGACGTCGTAAGAAATGACTTTTGGCACCCGTAGACTTGCAAGTCCCACTATAGCGAGCAGCAAGGTGTAGGATAGTCAATCCAGTATAGATCTATACACAAACTCATACGCTCCCCAATTAAGGAGATTATGGATACAAAACGGGTCATGACAGGTAGTTCCATGTCCCCCGTTAAGTGGCTCACATAACTGTATGTAATGTATATGTATATGTATATGTATGTGCTAGCTGTATTGTGTGTTCTTTCTCTGTCTAGCTTGTATGTTTTGTTTCTCATCACTGTGTATTATGTTTGTTTCTCATCACTATGTATTATGTTTGTTTCTCATCACTATGTATTATGTTTGTTTCTCATCACTATGTATTATGTTTGTTTCTCATCACTATGTATTACTCATGAATGAACTGACTCATTGTATGTTTCATTGTTCTAGTAATAGTATCTTCCTAAACTATACCTATTATAGTTTACTAGTAATGTTGTTTGTGTATATGAACATGTTTGTATACCTTTGCTACCCAAAGGCATTGAACTGAATGAGAGAAGTAACCTTTTATATCTACACACATATACATGATATATAACTAGGATTCAAACGACCTTCGGACAAATAACCTGAATGCCCTAAGTCCACAACCAAACAAGGAACAGGAAGTAAGGTGAGCTATCAGTCCTAAGTCCTTTCAATCCTAATTACATAACTATATCTTTGTAGATACACAGAATATAGGTTAAAAGAGTTTAATAAAAGTATTTGATATGTAAAAGAGTTTGTAAAACAGTTTGGTAACCCAGTTTGAAAAGTAAGAAATCTACTTGTTTGGTAGTTATTAATCACATGTGATTGATATAATAACTATAATAATTCAACTTGTATTCCCCCCCCATAAAAGCATTTAAAAACATTTAAAAGGTTAACTAAGGGGTATGAACTCACCTGTAGTGAGTGGTTTGGATGAACGGAATGTATAGGATGCTAGGTGTCAAGTGAAGACTTGTACACACTCAATGATCCTAGTTAACATATAATAACACATATATGTAATCAATTAGTCATTTAACAACTAATTAACCAAGTTAAGACATCCTAAGACATGTAAAACACTTTATTTAAGTGTTGAAAGTCCTAAGGATTGCATCCAAGGGTTGCATGGCATGGCATTGGAGTTTATGGCCCAAGAACCACTCCTTATCGAGTTTACGGCCTAAGGTCACTTCCCCCATGAGTTTACGGCCGTAAACTCATGGTACTAAGTGCCATTTGGTGATTTAAGGTCTTATAAGTCAAGATTGATAATCCAATGATCAAGTTCAAGCCTTAGGAAAGCATTAGGGGCACAATAATACTACCTTGTAGAGTTTACGGCCTAAGGACCATATCCTTATGTGTTTACGGCAGTAAACTCTTATGGGGAGTTGTTTTGATTGTTGTTTAAGGTCTTAAACACTTCTAGGAAGGATCAAGGTTGGCATCCAAGGCTTAGGAAGGAACTAGGGTCCATTTAGCCACCTTAAGAGGGGTTTACGGCCCAAGAACATCCTTGGCCGTAAACTCCTTTGTTCTTGTGATTCTTGATGATTTTCAAGTGTTATTAAGATCATACTAAGCACACAAGAAGCTAGGGCAAGTGTACTTACAAGATAGAAGCTCGATTGGGTGTTTAAGGTCCAAGAACACTAGTGTGTGTTCTTGGTGTTCTTGGTGTTTTGAAGATCTAAGTGAAAATCAACAATGAATGGATGAAATGATGTATAAACACTAGGTGATAGGTTATAACAACAAATCAATTCAAGTGAAACTTACGTTTTCGGAAGATCGGGTGAAGAACGGGATGCTACTTGAGAGAGAATGGTAAGTGTTCTTGAGGGTGGAAGTGAGAAATGAGGGATTTGGGGAGTAAACTCATGCCTAAGGCATGAGTTGATGGACATGATAGAGTTCACGACCCAAACTCCTTTTGTTTGGCCGTGAACACCTAAGTACGGTGTTGGTTGGTCAATTGCTATCCTGATATTCTAGAAATCACTTCCTTTTATCCGCTCGTTACATGAATAATTAATATAAATACTCAAACAGACTTTAAACCGGCTAAAATTTAGCAGAAAACTATTTAACTTTTAATTGAAGTGTTGGACTGTAGGGTTTGTACGAATGAAAATTTCGGGTTGTCACAGAATCTAGTCTTGTGAGCTTCGTTCATTACAACCTCTCTGTAACCACCGAACTTTGGGGTCCAGATCCGGTCTATGAAATAATAGACTCCGTCTCCCTTGATTTCTAGGTTCTTTTCCCTTCCTCTCAAGGCTTCACCCGGCATGTTCTCTGGTTTTAAGGCTTCCAGCTGAGCCTCCTTAATTTGTGTGGATAAATGGGAATGGATAGTCATGGTCAGTGCCTTCACTCTACGACCTGAGTAATCCTTCCGGCTGAGGGCATCTGCCACCACAATGGCCTTGCCGGGATGGTAGCGGATTTCGCACTTGTAATCGTTGAGTAGCTCAACCCATCGCCGTTGTCTCATGTTCAGTTCCTTCTGGTCGAAGATATGCTGCAGACTTTTATGGTCAGTGAAGATAGTGCACTTGGTTCCGTAGAGATAATGTCTCCATATCTTCAATGCGAAGACCACTGCTCCCAATTCCAGGTCGTGCCTTGTGTAGTTGACTTCGTGTGCTTTCAGCTGTCTTGAGACATAAGCAATGACTTTTCCCCGTTGCATGAGCACACAGCCTAGGCCCTGATTTGATGCATCACAGTAGACAACGAAGTCCTCCGTCCCTTTGGGCAGAGACAAGATAGGCGCGCTGCATAGGGCCTGCTTCAACGTTTGCAACGCAGTGTCTTGCTTTTCACTCGAACAAAAGGGTACGCCTTTCTGAGTTAGAGTGGTTAAGGGTTTGGCAATTCTGGAGAAATTCTGGATAAATCTGCGATAGTAGCCAGCGAGACCCAAGAATTGACGAATTTCTGTGGGCGTCTTCGGTGCTGACCAGTTCTCTACCGCTTTGATTTTGGAGGGGTCCACGTGTATGCCTTCCTCGCTTACCACGTGATCTAGGAAGGTTACCTTGCGAATCCAGAATTCGCACTTGGAGAATTTCGCGTATAGTTTCTCCGTCCTTAGGGTTTCCAGCACCGATCTCAAGTGCTGTCAATGATCTTCCTCATTTCTGGAATAGACAAGTATATCGTCGATGAACACGATTACGAACTTGTCCAGGAAAGAACGGCACACCCGATTCATCAGGTCCATGAATACCGCCGGTGTGTTGGTTAGACCAAAGGGCATTACTACAAATTCATAGTGACCATACCGAGTCCGAAATGCTGTTTTAGGAACATCACTCTCATGGACTCACAGCTGATGGTACCCTGATCTTAGGTCTATTTTGGAAAAGTAACTGGCTCCTTGAAGTTGATCGAAGAGGTCGTCGATTCGAGGAAGAGGGTAACGGTTTTTTACAGTGAGCTTGTTCAGTTCGCGATAGTCAATGCACATCCGAAAGGATCCACCCTTCTTTTTCACAAACAAGATCGGGGCTCCTCAGGTTGAGGAACTCGGTCTGATGAATCCTTTGCTGAGCAGCTCCTTGAGCTGACTGGATAACTCCTTCATCTCTACTGGCGCTAATCGGTATGGGGATTTAGCTACGGGGGTAGCTCCAGGGACTAAGTCGATGCAAAACTCGACTTGGCGTTCGGGAGGGATTCCCGGGAGATCTTCGGGAAAAACATCGGGAAAGTTGCAGACTTCGGGGATGCTCTCGAGGTCTTTAACTTCCTACTTCTCGTTAATGACGTGGGCTAGGAATGCATAACAGTCCTTTCGCAGAAGTTTCTGGGCTTTGATGCACGAAATGATATGAAAGTTCAAACTGAGTTTATCGCCGTAAATGACAAGAGTTTCATCAGAGGAAAGATTGAGATGGATAGTTTTTTCGTAACAAAGAATATCAGCATGATTGGGGCTCAACCAATCCATACCGATGATGACATCAAAACTTTTTATGGAGACTGGCATAAGGTCGATAGGAAAAGAATGATCGTTCAAGGTAAGGGTACAACCTACGTATATATCATTAGTGCTCTCTTTCTCACCGTTAGCCATCTCGACGGTAAATGTTTCAGTTAGTGGTTGAGGTTTATGTTTGAGAAGATGTTTGAATGCATGACTAACAAAACTCCTCTCCGCACTAGAATCGAAAAGAATGCATGCATAAGAGTTGTCGAGGAGGAACGTACCCGAAACAACTATGGGATCAGCGACTGTCTCCTCTTGCCCTATCGTTAGCACTCTCCCTGTGCCACCTGCTGTTGTTGCCTTGGGGCAGTTTTCTTATAGTGCCCGACTTCTCCACAACCATAACAGGCTTGACCGAAGCCTGCTCCAGATGCCTGATTGGTTGGTTGGACTGGTATTTTGCAAACTCGAGCTGTGTGCCCCTTTCTGCCACAGCTGGTGCATGACATTTCTCGACATGGGTCAGGATTATGATGATAGTTACACTTGTCGCACTGAGGAAGGGTACCAACATATTTACTGGTAGGTGCTTGAGTGGCAGGAGCAGCAGCAGGAGTAGTAGCAGCGTGGATTGCCACCGTTTGCTGTTTCTTTGAGGGCTCCTGTGAAGACTGGCCCTTCCGCTACTTCCATAACTTTCTTTTCTCACCACTCCCTTTTGCTGGCTCAGGAGCGGTTGCCACTTTATCAAGATCAACTCCGTGATCTATGAGAGTTTGCGCCAGACACTTAGCGATGTCAAAGGTGTTTGGCCTAGCAGCCAAGACATTTCCTTTGGTGGGTTGTGTCAGTCCCCAAATCTATCTCTCTATTTTCTTGCTTTCCGGGGTGACCATTCCCGGACAAAGAAGTGCTAGGTCTTCAAACCTAGAAGTGTAGGCAGCAATGTCGGATTCCTTCATCCTTAGGTCCTAGAGTTCGTGCTCTAGTTTCTGCATCTCGCCCCGTGGGCAGTACTCAGCTAGCATGAGTTCCTTTAAACTTTCCCAACCCATAGCATTTGCCATTGGCAGGGTTAGGGAT
Source organism: Lactuca virosa (assembly GCF_052849685.1). NCBI lineage: Eukaryota > Viridiplantae > Streptophyta > Magnoliopsida > Asterales > Asteraceae > Lactuca > Lactuca virosa. The sequence goes on along the minus strand of NC_136430.1, from coordinate 225,322,732 downwards.
TTGACCCGACCATTCCACCAGGTCAGTGCCCTGTTGGCGAAAGTGCAAGCGGCGAATTTTACTTTGTTGGCTTCAAAACAGGAACAGATTTCGAAAATGGACTCGATCTTTTCGAACCATTGAGTCAGGGCAATAACACCTCCTTTGCCGTTGAAAGATGTGGGTTTCGCGTTCATGAAGTCCTTGTAAGAGCAGTCCTTCTGGTGTCCCTGACTACCCTCATGATTTTGGGGATGAGTACCACCTCCCTGCCTACCAGATCCGCCAGGGTTCATCTGTGACATCGCGGCAGCCACAGCAGCAGTAACAGCTGCCTGGAATATAGCGGGATCAAACTGAAGGGGCGGTGGTGGTGGTAGAGTGTCGTCGTTTCTTCTAATAGGTCTTTTTCGAGGAGGCATCTTGTTCTAGAAACAATCAGGAAGAAGAGGATGGTAAGTCCTCTAGATATATGAAACAAAATATATCTCGTCCTGATAATAAAGTGTTCTACCAAGCGATAAGCAAAGAAGGGTTACTAATGCAAGTAAGTTATCGCTAAGAAACGAATAGGTAGGAACACTAGAAATGAATTTCTACAATGTATTCGACTCTGGCTAAAATACTCCTACAGTATTTTAAGTTGTATGTTTTGTTCTATCGACGTCTTGTTGTATGGATACTTGGCAAGTTTTAGGTCTGTTGCAACACCAAAGTCACTCCCAAGCACACGTTGGTCATGTCTCGAATAAATATAGTTGATCAGGCTATATTGACCCTAGACATGATTACATAACTGCCCAGGTTTAACCGTAGTGTTCGACATCCAAAATACTTTTGTTTTGTTCTACTCATGATATTGTTTCTGGTATGTAGGTATACTTGTATACTTTTTGTAAAAATACTTATATTTTTAAAAGTATACTTTTAGTTCAGAGCACTTCAGCCCCTTTGTGTTTATAGTTGTATACCATGTAAGGTTCGGTATACTTAGTTCACTATAAACAATAGCTCTGATACCAATCTGTCACACCCCGAAACCGATGTTTCGTACGCAAGTGGATCCTATTAACATGTGATAACACATATATGTGTTAGAATTAGGGTGTTTCATGACTAAACATGACGGGAAATCACCCTAAAGACTTGGAAATGCTTGTCGGGACCCTATATGATCAAATAAGGGAGGTGTACGGCCAAAAGAGTGTGTGTGCGGCCAGGGAGTGCGGTCAGCATGCATGTGCGGTTGCACACAGGAGTGTGCGGCTGTACAGAGGACGTGTGCGGTCGTACATAAGAGTGTGCGGCCGTACACTCTTCATTCATGCTCAAAATGTTGATTTTCGGGTGTTTCAAGGCCAAACTCTCACCTTGGAGAGTCTTTAAGGTGTGTACGGCCGCCTTATGAAGGTGTGCGGCCGTACACCTTCAAGTGATGAAGAACATGAAGAACATGAAGAGTTTTAAGCTTACATCAAAGTGTCTTACCACTATAACAAGCTGAATGATGGAGTAATTCACGTTCTTGAGGCCTTTAAAGTGTTCTTGGATGAAGTTTTTAGAGAGAGAAAGTAGGATGCAGCCAAAATGGAAAAAGAGTGAATGAAGGGGGGTCTCCTCCTATATATGGAGGTGGGTGTGCGGCTGGAAGATGGGTGTGCGACCGCACACCCATGTGTGCGGCCGTACACACCTCTCAAGAGGGTATATGGCCCGGTTTTGCCTCTATAAAACTTGTTGACTCATTTCCAATCTCATTTCCGGATGTACTCAAGCGTAGAACACTTAAACAAACTCTTAAACGGCGTTAAAAGGTAACAGAATCAAGTTCAATGTTGATAAAGTTGACCAAGTGTACAGAATAAAAGTTTCGGGTTGTCACAAAATGGCAGTAGAAACAAGTTGACCCTTTGGCATTTGCACATGGAACTATCTCAAAACTGGCTTTTCTCTTATCGTCAAATCATTTTACCATAGCTAATTCCCTTCCCATAGGAGAAGGGATCTTTTCTGGACAATCTATGCCATTGCCTATGTCCATGGCAGCTTGGGAAGTAGAACTTCCAATCAAATTTGCTTGATCATAGGAGAAGGGATCTTTTCTGGACAATCTATGCCATTGCCTATGTCCATGGCAGCTTGGGAAGTAGAACTTCCAATCAAATTTGCTTGACCATTGACCATGGAACACCCAACATCCCCAGCTTGTCAATGTGTGACTTCATATCCAATACATGTGCACACACAGACCTTCCATCTTGGTTTTTAATAGCCAATAGGGCTTGAGTGACCTGGAACTTTTCAAGTCTTAGAACTTGTGGGTCAGGGAGAATAATTGGAAGAGGTGGAGGAAGTGAAGTATGATATTGTGGAATATTATCTTCATTTGGAAAGCTTTTTCCAACAGATTCGGGAAGACCATAGTTGTCTGAACTAGACATCTACAAGGGAGAAATTCAAGTTAGTTGATTTAAGTCCTTAATATAACACCCAAAACGAAATATTAAGGCTAGGACCCAACACAATATTTTACAATTACGAAGAGGGATGTCGTAATCCAATTGTAAAATATTTGAAGGTAGGTAAATGATGATTTACCAATTTCCACCATGAAAAACGAAATAGATTATTAAGTTTTAATTGGATTGAAATTCCTAAATCCTTTGAGATTCATTGAACTTTTCAATGGCATGTTTAAATCTCGATTGTGCCCTTCAAGTTTGTGACTGGGATGCCGAGGATCACAAACAAGGTGTGAATAACCATGCAAATTAGCTAGGTACACCCAATGTTACAAATCACCTAATCAGTGTGCCGGTTAACCACACACGCTCCATTGATCTATGATTAACATCAAGCTACCCTTTGCCACACATTGTCAGTTCCAGATTAGTGTTTCGGTTAACCAACACGCTCCACTAACGACTTAACAAGGTGCAAAGTGTAATTTCATGGATTAGCACCATGTTCACATTTTCCTAAAGTAACTAAGATCGGGAATTTAATAAAAGTTTAGTTACTTTATATTTATCATTATACTTTTAATGAGGGATAATTAATGTCCTATCCTACCCGTTCGGCTAACGACCCTCCACCAGTCAAGGAAGCGGTGGGTGAGAATGGACACCCATTAAACTGCCATTTTATAGGCAGTAACCTTATACACCCTTACAGACTGGATTCGTGAATAAGGCCTACTAACGGTAAGACTGACTTGTCTTATACATAGATATATTATTAATAGACTTATAATATTATAATAGTATAAGGGTTGAATTTTAACTTTTAAAACTCTAGGGTTTGGAATTAAAGTTTCATTAGTGAGACTTTACAAATTCCAAAACTTGAGGGCAAGTTTTGAAACTTGTCAAAACTCTTCATTTCTATAACTTATGAGTTAATTTTGGTTTTATGAAAAGACTTTTGATTTTCCATAACTTGAAGACAAGTTATGGAGTTCATTAAAACATTTATGATAATAATTTTCATGCTCCATAACTTGAAGACAAGTTATGGAACTCATTAAGGAACATTTAGATCAATTCTATCAAGGAAAATTCTCATATAATATTCTATTGATCTAATCTAACTCATATAGAAAGGCAATTCATATCAAATAATACAAATAATTAATCTATTATCTTAATATGTGACAATTGTCTTTTCATTTCCATAACTTATGAGTTTAGTGTCATTTTAATGTATGAGACAGTTCATTTTCCATAACTTGAGGACAAGTTATGGAGGTCATTAAAATTCATTTAGATCAATTTGTCAACAATTAAAACTATCATATAAGTCAAGATTGATCTAGCTAAACTCATAAATAAGATAATATCAAGTCAACAATTTACAAGCAACTATGTTTATCACATAAAACAACAATTTTCACAAAACTTTGACAATTATCTTGTGGTTGGATGAGTACAAGAACTACCAAATCAGAAAAACCATTTTAATGATCCAAAACAGTTCGTGGTAGTGTTCCCAATCCAATCCAGGCCAAGAAAACTCAAAATTCTGCAAACAGAGCCTTCAACTCGTCGAGTGCATGAACTGACTCGTCGAATTGCTCTGTTTCTGAGTGGAATCTTCGAGTCAGCCAGTGGACTCGGTGAGTTAATCAGTCAGATGCCAAAAATTCGATTTTTTCAACTTGGAAAACTAACAAGCATCTAGTATAACAGAAAACAACCCTAGGCTCTGATACCATTGTTGGGTTTTGAGCACTATAACACTCCTATGGTGCACATGCAACCCTAAATGCTTTGGATCTATGTTTTCTCTAATTGTACATGCATATTTTCAATTTTCCAAAGCATATATCCTAACTAGCATACAAATTCTCAAATGAACAATACAACTAGTTAGATGACTTACCTCTTAGAAGGACTTGTTGTTCTTGACCTTTGAAAGCTTGAGCACCTCAAGTGTGATGCCTCTAATGGTTCACAAACACCAATATGCAAGAGGCGGCTTGAGAAAATAAGTTACTTGCACAAAATCAATATCACTCTCCAAGAAACTTGTCAACTGATTTTGGCTTCTAGGGGGGTTTATTTATAGTGTGGCAAATGCTAGGGTTACACTTTGTAAACCCTAATTACCTTTCATATTACTTAGGATCCATGGGTTAACCTCCATGGACTATCCATGGATTATCTCATTGGCTTAGCCCATCCTAAATAACCATGGATCATTATCCCACTATTAGACTCATTGATTTACACAATCAATCCCCATATATTTAATTAGTCTCTTTTGATCACAAAATTAATTCCAAATTAATTCTTGATCAATACTAATTAAATATATGAATTCATATTAATATATTATACTTGTAATATATTAATAATTCATAAATAACCTTATTTATCAAAAGTCCATCCTATCAAATTGCACTGGTGAAGGCAACCCAAAAGGACCATGCTACAATCGGGTCAAGTACATCCCAGTTATAGTTATGGGCTTAGACACTAAATCCAATAGTCTCCCACTTGAATAAGTCTAATAACTATATTTGCCAATGTGACTTCTTGATCCGACTTAGCAATCGTAAGCTTTCAAAAGCCGCTGTCGAACTCTGACCTAGTCAGTGACGCATCCTTCAGATAAGGGATCATATACTCCTCTGTTCTCAACATATCTATGCGGACAAATACATGGAACATGGTCATACTTATTGTCATGCAATTTGTTTCCCGATTTCCGATTCGTCTGACATAGAACATAACTGAACACATCAATTTGGTTCTGACCGGGCCCGACACATAGTCAAAACAGAATCATCGAGGGGCCCAAGATATCGCTTTTAATCCTCTTAGGATAAAAGGAACAGATAAACTTCGATATTATATGCTTGTACTAACTACTCATTAAGTCATGCACAAAGTACGTTTTATAACATCAAGTTACTGATGCCTTTTCGTATCATCAATGCACAACCAACTCGTAGTCAACAACTCATATATCTTAGTTTGAAGATTATATGATCTTATCGTCTCACAATCACTCGTGATAAATTCCATGAAGTGATTCAGGTGAGCGTGGGTTGAATCCAATACTCAAATCTTATTTCAGGAGCACTCATGAATGGTGTAGAACATTTTTGCTGTGTCTAACGCCTTAGACAATCTACAAGCCAACTCATGACATTATTCTTTCACACTTACATCCAACGTATGATCGACTGTGGATAGTTTGACTAACCTAGTTATTCGGGAAGTCAAAACATGCGAAGTGAAACACAAGAATAATACTAATCCTATATGGCCCCAAAACTTTTGAGTGTAAATAAAACACCTTTTATTTAATCACCATATTGATTGCACATTATTCATTTTATAATGTTTCGATTTATCAACTTAATACTTGAATTAACAAAATAGTTATCCCATGCTCCAAGCATGCACATTATGTTTGCCTATGGTCCTTACTTTGTGAAATAGATCAATTGTAAACATTTCCAACGATACTCATTTCACAATTCCAAATCCTTATCGTAAGTTTAAGAATACCAAGTTCTTGCCAGTTACTGTAATTTGTTAGATTCTAAACTTATATGCGGTGATCCTTTTGTAATGACCATGTACACAAGTCACAGAGACTTTTTCAATTACAAAACTTTCCATTGGAGATTGTTACAAGACAATTCCATAGATCCGGAGTCTCATATTCAAAGCACATTCCTTTGAACATCCTTCTTGCATAAAAGTTTCTAACTTTCTCATTGATTCTTGATATCCATCTCCCATTATGGAAACATTTCCATATTTACCATATGACAACTCGTTGTTAATAGAATTCTGTCTATTCATAATAATGTCAATATGGTCCATCCATTACTATACTTCCAACTATCCATAAGCAACCAATCATTGACGAACCTTGGATTATTCTTAACAATTGTTTAATAACTTTAGTCATATCCAGTTCTGGTCCTTTTCCCTCTTAACGCCCTAGGCATTTGGAAAATTAGAACACGTGAATATTATAGCATATGCAATCGATCCTATACCCGAAGCATATGGGATACCATTCATAATGTCTTACATAAAGACATGATACTTGCCAGTCCCTTGCTATAATATTTCCATATATAGGATTTCCAAAGTTGAAGCATTTCAACATGGTATTCATATAAATCCTTGACTAAATTTTATTAAAATCTCAATCTAAACTTTTAGAATTGAAATGAAGTATAAGTTCCTATCCCTTAATTATAGCAAAACAACTTTTCAACCCTGCAACTTTGAGAATTGAAAACTTTGTTTTCTATAATGAACATTGCTAACTTGCAATACTTACCATAATAATTATGATCCCACTAGCATAACAATTATTTTGTTACTTGCATAACATTTATGCTCCCACTAGCTGTGACATAAATCCAGAAATCAGCTGTACTTCTAGAAATCAATACTTTATTGAGTTTCTTACAAAAGTTCAGATTTCTGACACGAGATGCTTCGATAAGCCTTTATCTAAGCTTCTCAAACTCATACACCTTTCCTTAGATAGCTCGCATGTGTGTCTAAACAATTTTAGAACTTACAACAATAAGTCTCAAATGTTTAGACCTTTTGCCATTTCTCACAATTCGAACTATGAAGAGGGATGTCGTAGTCATAATCGAATTTGAGAATGCAAATATCACATTTCCTAACTCTTTAAAATCTACTTAGCGAAAGCGTTTCCTCACAATCATTTTCATGAATTGGAGAGAAACCTTATGACACTTAGATTTTTTTTTATTGTGTATGTGTTCCTATCCATGTGAATTTGTCATAAACATAATCTTGAGACAAGGTTAGTGACAAATCCAAACTCATATGGACTGAATCTATCTAATCTTAATTCCTTGCCACTCGGTAGCACAAGGGCCTACCATGTCTATCCAATTGAAACTTAGGTGATGAGAATCTTTCCTTATTTGGTAAACTTAGACACTACCACAAACGAAAGAATCAAATCCATATTGCTAAAAATACAAACATCAATTTTCACATATGCCATTACAAGGAAATATAAAATAAGATAAAAATTCAAAATTTTATTTATTTATAAAAGGTGCGGAAAAAACTTTTCCTTACAATGAAATTACAAATGAAAACTATGTTACTACATATTTCTAAGCAATCTATCATAACTCCTAAGCAGCAGCTCAAAACTCTGGTCATCGAACCATGCGATTGAAGTCCATCTCTTCGCGATCAGACTCAACAAGCTTTTTCTTTAAGCTTCCTTTCTTTTCTTCGATCCTACAAAACATTAAAAATGTAATATTACCACATCTTGTATTAAGAATCTCCAATTAGGAACTTAATAGAGTTAGACAGCGGATTTACCTGAAGTAGAGTCAAGCCTTTTTGACTTTATCTTCTCTTAGATCTTTCAGTTATTCAGGGCAGCTTCGCTTCCAATGTCCCTTCAAATGGCAGTAGAAACAAGTGGACTGTTTGGCATTTGCACATGGAACTATCTCAAAACTGGCTTTTCTCTTATGGTCAAATCATTTTACCATAGCCAATTCCCTTCCCATAGGATAAGGGATCTTTTCTGGACTATCTATGCCATTGCCTATGTCCATGGCAGCTTGGGAAGTAGATCTTCCAATCAAATTTGCTTGACCATTGTGCCAAAATCATTGTTGATTCAGCAGCAATAAGCAAATAGGTAAGATCAATAAGGGTCAAGTTGCGGTCTATCATATAGTAGTCTTTAACAAACTGACTATACGACTCGAGAAGTGATTGGAGAACCAAGTCAATAGCCAACTTCCTCGGGAAAACGACGCCCAACATTCCCTGCTTGTCAATGTGTGACTTCATATCCAAGACATGTGCACACACAGACCTTCCATCTTGGTGTTTACTAGCCAATAGGGCTTGAGTGACCTGGAACTTTTCAAGTCTTCGAACTTGTGGGTCAGGGAGAATAATTGGCGGAGGTGGAGGAAGTGAAGTATGATATTGTGGAATTTCATCTTCATTTGGAAAGCTTTTTCCAACAGATTCGGGAAGACCATAGTTGTCTGAACTAGACATCTACAAGGGAGAAATTCAAGTTAGTTAATTTAAGTCCTTAATATAACACCCAAAATGAAATATTAAGGCTAGGACCCAACACAATATTTTACAATTGCAAAGAGGGATGTCGTAATCCAATTGTAAACTATTTGAAGGTAGGTAAATGGCGATTTACCAATTTCCACCATGAAAAACGAAATAGATTATTAAGTTTTAATTGGATTGAAATTCCTAAATCCTTTGCGATTCATTGAACTTTTCAATGGCATGTTTAAATCTCTATTGTGCCCTTCAAGTTTGTGACTGGGATGCCGAGGATCACAAACAAGGTGTGAATAACCATGCAAATTAGCTTGGTACACCCAATGTTACAAATCACCTAATCAATGTGCCGGTTAACCATACACGCTCCATTGATCTATGATTAACATCAAGCTACCCTTTGCCACACATTGTCAGTCCCATATTAGTGTGCCGGTTAACCACACACGCTCCACTAACGACTTAACAAGGTGCAAAGTGTAATTTCATGGATTAGCACCATTTTCACATTTTCCTGAAGTAACTAAGATTGGGAATTTAATAAAAGTTTAGTTACTTTATATTTATCATTATACTTTTAATGAGGGAGAATTAATCACTACTAGAAAAACAGCCTTTTACGACGCGCAATGTGTGTCGTAAAACGCTCAAACGACGTGCAAATGCGTGTCAAGGAAGGCCCTGTCATAACGAGAGACGGCACGCTTTTGCGCGTCGTCTATTTACGACGCGCATTTATGACATGCATTTACGACGCGCAGTTATGACACGCAATGCGTATGAAGGAAGGTCGTGTCATAAAGGAAGACGACACGTATTTGCATGTTGCAACCTTACGACGCGCGTGTTTATGACACGCAATGCGTATCAAGGAAGCCCCTATCATAAAGGAAGACGACACACATTTTTGCGTGTCATAATTTTAAATGTTTTTAAAATTATATATTTTTGATAGATTTACTAATTTTCAAATTAAATCACAAATTAAAAGTCTCATAATACAAAATAAAATACCATAAACAATAAAGATAATTCATTGCAATAATATGTCAAATGAACATTCCTTCTTTGTACAATACAATTATTGTAAATAAAGTTGTATGATAACTTAAAACTAAATTATATAAATTAACTTACATCTAAGAAATGCGAAGTCAAATGAACATTCCTTCTCTTTTTTAATGTTTGTTTTTTCATTGCTTCCTCTTCACTTTCCTTTCCCCTATAGAAGAGTATTTTCAAACCTCCCTCATCAGTCATCATCAACTTTTGTGCCAAAGGCTCTTCACCTGTAGTCACTCAAAGTAACTCAGTCGGGTATTTTATACAGATTAATACAACAACATCAGTAACTTAAATACTTAATGGGGAAAAAACATGACAACTACTTACATAGAACCAGCCATCTACTTCGTACTCGACTTCAACCTCTTCTCCAGCAGTTAAACTCAACTGCAATAATATACAAACAAATATGAATAAGTAAAAAAGAAAATCTCCAATTCATGTGTTGTTTCGGTTTGAATTTCTTAATACAGAGAATGTCCACTTGTTTTTTTTCTTCGATTTTTTCTATTATTTATTTTATCCATACAGAGACCACAACAGTTAATGGGAAAAGAAGAATGAAGGTGTTACATGACAAAGGGATTGTAACTTCAACAGCAGCTCGTGCAATAAGGGCATAAGAGCTCAATCTGTCATCCATGGCTACCAAAAAAGAACACATGAGTCAGATAATGTCTCAAAGAGAACGACAAAATAAGTCAAAATATAAGACAAGTAAAGAGATACCAGGTATAAATAGGATTTATGTTACAATAAAGCATACTTTCGTAAATAAAGAGACTCCCAAGGTTAAGAACAATTAGTTTAGACTATATATATTATGTAGTTATAATTAATGAGAAAGTCAAATGAGGGCAAATTTGTTCTTTTTGTATAAAAGCTGGAAAACATAACTATGCCTTGGATAAACATAATGGCAGAAACAACACCTATAGGTCCCTTCAAAATAGAAATAGGCATCCCATATTCATAATTTATACACGTACCTTGCTATAGGATTAATACAGCTATTTGATGGTAAACGGCTTGCTATATTGGTCTTTCCAATTGCACAATATCTTCCTGTTACTACTCCTTCACAAACTGGATTACTTGCAAGACTGGAAAGTAATAGAAAAGTATTTCCATAAGAAGAAGGATAAAATGGATGGGAAGTGAATGGAAGAAGGATAAAAAGGATGTGAGCTCACATTAAGCTCATATTATATACAGATTTTTGAGTGAAGTCAGCAATTGAATTGTTTGTCAAATCAACATTCAAATCACTGCTATAGATGTTTCCCACATCTAGTATTCCGTTAAGACCATTGATGCTTAGCACCCTGTGAATATATATAAAATAAGTTGATGTTCTATTGTTTGAAATGATTACAATTGCATATGCAGATTCAATTGAGTAGAAAGCATTCAGTTGATACTCACAATTTCTCCAACCGAGGTTGGAAGAGAGTTGATGGGATTTCTCCTTGAAGTTGAGTCTTCTCCATCAATTTGTTAGTAGAAGATTAAGGATGCTTAATAATAAATCCCTCAATATTTTACAAACACACAGATTGAGGAACTACTTGGACTAGTCTTTCTGGTGAAAGACATGAAATGAGTGAAAGAAACATTACAATGTTGTTAAAGATGGAAGTTTTGTGAACCATGTTGGAATATCTGATGCATCAAAACTATTATTACTCATGTCCCTGAGAATGGCATATGTCATGTTAGAAACTAGAAGATGATGATTTATGAAGTTTAAACTTTAAATTAACTTACACATAAAAGAGGGAGACCATTCCTGTGAGATTTGGAACAGGTCCACTCAGTTTGTTGTTCGACAAGTATCTAAAAATGAATAAATCTCAACCACCAAATAAAACTATTATACAAAACAAAAACATTGATCGACTTCTATTATCACTTACAGCTTCCTACCACTTTTGAGATTCGTGATGTTTTGAGGCACTATCCCATCCAAGGAATTTGAGTCCAAGCGTCTGTGAAATAAAGGAAGGAAAGAGTAAATAAATTGAATATTTTCAGATCTAGCTATAATGTTCAAGGATTATTAATTAATGATACTTACACTGCCTGAAGAGTACTCACAAGTCCTATCGAGGAAGGAATATTTCCAGATAATTGATTGTTGTTGAATATCCTGTTTGAAAAGTATATATATATTTGTTAACCAATTACACTTGAGATCTTTCGTCAGGTAATCTGATACTTACACATGTATTAGAGTCATATCTGATCTGAACAGTTCAGATCGAATGTCACCAGATAACTGATTATCTGCTAAATGGTTGCATAATTGTCATAAGATTAAGATAACACGGGTGAGAAAAATCACTCTAAAAGCTTAATAACTAACAATGTACATAAGATACAAAACTTACAAGTGTTTTGCATTCTTTAACCTGTCAAGACCAGGGGCTGTTTCATTAGACACAGGAATGGGTCCCTGAAGCTTGTTATCACTTAGATCCAACCATGAAAGATTGGATAAATTACCATTTAAATTTAGCTGAGAGAAACTGCAAAAATAATAAATAATTTTTTCTCAAAAAACAGTTAATGAAAAAAAGAAAATAAAAAGAGGGGCTATAAAGACTAAAGAAACACAACAAAAGAAAATGTGTATAAAAGAGACCGACTAATTGTACTCTCCAGCTAAAAAGGGTAGAGACCGACTAAGTGTACTCCATTACACCTCCATCACCTTCCTGGCCGGACGAAACAGCCCCTGGGCAATCAAATACTAGATAATCATCTTCCATGTAATTCTCCAGCTCTTCTGTTAACCACTCATCTAAATTTTCTTCAAGATGTCTAGTGAGTGAGATTTAAGGACAAATTTACCCTTCTGTTTGGAATTAGTGCATGAAAGGATGTTGTGTGTTTATGAAGTGTATAACAGAGGGGCTATAAAGACTAAAGAAACACAACAAAAGAAAATGTGTATAAAAGAGACCAACAAAAGAAAATTGTGGGTAGTTTAAATCCTCTAACATCTATCAAGTTAAGAGCTTGAAGATTAGGGAAGGACTTATTCAACTGGATTAGTTCCTTATCATCTAATCGTATGGACTCGAGTGTTAAACTTGTTACCATTAACATCTTATTCATATTTTCAATAGAAAGCCATGCGTTCTTCACCTCTAATTCAACAAGATTGTGACGTGAATCAAGGAAAACAAACAAGAACATTAAGAGTACCCAATTAGAAACAATTTCACTGTATGCCATATCATGTATTACCAAAAATGATGATCACTAATAAGCCCTTTTCAAGGATAATTTGGACCGGATAAAAGATTAAACTAAATACAAATCATAAGGATTCTAAAAAAATAGTTGATTACATTGGAATTGATAGCATTATTAGAAGAAGATGATAGAAATGAAAGAATAAGAGTTATAAATAACGATTGATTATGAGGTACAGAGGGAATCTTTAGGCTTACAGTTGATGCAAACTCAAATGCTTACAGTAAGCAAAAGAACAGCAATTGACCACCAATTTTATCATTTCTTGAAAGATTTCAGCCAAAATTTCAAGATTATTAAGTAGCAATCGACTACAGTTTGCCAAGTTAGTAACTAGTAAGGCCAAAAACTCACAAATAACTAGCAAGCAACTACAGTTTAACAAGTAACAGTAGGTGATATAAAGAACCCTAGAAAGGTACATAATTTCCGTGATTGAAGATCAGATCTGTAACGGATCTTATCATTTCACATCACTAAAAGGATGGACTTCGCAATATAGCAGCAACGTCACTAGAGAATATGAAAAAAAATCCAGCATATAAAGAACTTACAGTAAGCAGACAACAGAGACAAAACATTCGATCGACGGCGACATAACTGAGCCCAAAAATCAGAAATTGAAAGGGATTTCAACGATCCGGAAACCCGAGGAAGCCACTCCGTAATGAAATCCCCATCGGTGAGGTGCAGATCTTTTGCCTTTTCTTTAACGTCACGGTGCAACAGATCTCAGGGCAGGTTCTTGACGCCGATACACACCGATTCAACAGCTACCAAGTTCGATAGAAAATTGAGGAAAATCGTCTTGAGAGGGGAAGTTATTTGGGAAGAGCTTGAAGCATTTGAAACCCTAGACCTTGATTCGATGTAACTTGACAATGGCCATTGTAGATTGATAGATTGAAGACCTGGAGAGACCCAGAGCTAAAGAGGGGAAACAAGGAAGGAAGGCGGGTTTTCTAATTTTTTTGATTTCCTTTTTCCCGCTGCTAGCTGCTGAAGAGCGCATTTGTAAAATTATAAAGTGACATTTCTAGACGACACGCCTTTAACATAAGTGCCCTCCGTGTTTTTTTTGTGAGACACTAATTTTAGGGCACGCAAAAATGTGCGTTCTAAATTCTTCAAATTTCTAAAGATCTGACATTATTTTTAGGGCACGCCCTTTTGCGTATCATTAATCAGTGCATGTCGTAAAAAGCGTGTCATTAAAGGTCTGTTTTCTAGTAGTGAATGTCCTATCCTACCTGTTCGGCTAATGCCCTCCACCAGTCAAGGAAGCGGTGGGTGAGAATGGACACCCATTAAACTGCCATTTTATAGGCAGTAACCTTATACCCCCCTTATAGACCGGCTTCGTGAATGAGGCCTACTAACGGTAAGACTGACTTGTCTTATACATATATATATATATATATATATATATATATATATATATATATATATATATATATATATATATATTATTAATAGACATATAATATTTTAATAGTATAAGGGTTGAATTTTAAATTTTAAAACTCTAAGGTTTGGACTTAAAGTTTCATTAGTGAGACTTTACAAATTCAAAAACTTGAGGGCAAGTTTTGAAACTTGTCAAAACTCTTCATTTCTATAACTTATGAGTTAATGTTGGTTTTATGAAAAGACTCTTGATTTTCCATAACTTGAGGACAAGTTATGGAGTTCATTAAAACATTTATGATAAGACTTTTCATGTTCCATAACTTGAGGACAAGTTACGGAACTCATTAAGGAACATTTAGATCAATTCTAACAAGGAAAATTATCATATAATATTCTATTGATCTAATCTCATATAGCCAGGCAATTCATATCAAATAGTACAAATAATTAATCTATTATCTTAATATGTGACAATTGTCCTTTCATTTCCATAACTTATGAGTTTAATATCATTTTAATGTATGAGACTTTTTATTTTCCATAACTTGAGGACAAGTTATGGAGGTCATTAAAATTCATTTAGATCAATTTATAAACAACTAAAATTATAATATAATTCAAGATTGATCTAGCTAAACTCATAAATAAGATAATATCAAGTCAATAATTTACAAGCAACTATGTTTATCACATAAAACAATAATTTTCTCAAAACTTTGACAATTATCTTGTGGTTGGATGAGTACAGGTACTACCAAATAAGAAAAAACATTTTAATGATCCAAAACAGTTTGTAGTAGTGTTCCCAATCCAATCCAGGCCAAGAAAACTCAAAATTCTGCAAACAGAGCCTTCAACTCGTCGAGTGCATGAACTGACTCGTCGAATTGCTCTGTTTCTGAGTGGAATCTTCGAGTCAGCCAGTGGACTCGGTGAGTTAATCAGTCAGATGCCAAAAATTCGATTTTTTCAACTTGGAAAACTAACAAGCATCTAGTATAACAGAAAACAACCCTAGGCTCTGATACCATTGTTGGGTTTTGAGCACTATAACACTCCTATGGTGCACATGCAACCCTAAATGCTTTGGATCTATGTTTTCTCTAATTGTACATGCATATTTTCAATTTTCCAAAGCATATATCCTAACTAGCATACAAATTCTCAAATGAACAATACAACTAGTTAGATGACTTACCTCTTAGAAGGACTTGTTGTTCTTGACCTTTGAAAGCTTGAGCACCTCAAGTGTGATGCCTCTAATGGTTCACAAACACCAATATGCAAGAGGCGGCTTGAGAAAATAAGTTACTTGCACAAAATCAATATCACTCTCCAAGAAACTTGTCAACTGATTTTGGCTTCTAGGGGGGTTTATTTATAGTGTGGCAAATGCTAGGGTTACACTTTGTAAACCCTAATGAAATTTCATATTACTTAGGATCCATGGGTTAACCTCCATGGACTATCCATGGATTATCTCATTGGTTTAGCCCATCCTAAATAACCATGGATCATTAGCCCACTATTAGAATCATTGATTTACACAATCAATCCCCATATATTTAATTAGTCTCTTTTGATCACAAAATTAATTCCAAATTAATTCTTGATCAATACTAATTAAATAATATGATTTCATATTAATATATTATACTTGTAATATATTAATAAATCATAAATAACCTTATTCTCAAAAGTCCATCCTATCAAATTGCACTGGTGAAGGCAACCCAAAAGGACCATGCTACAATCGAGTCAAGTACATCTCAATTATAGTTATGGGCTTAGACATCAAATCCAACAGAACGGACCCTAGAGAGATTTCTCCGAAGAAACAACCTCTTCCACACCTGGAAACAAAACAAAAGATAATGACGGTTAAACAAAATGCCGATTTAAACATGCTTTGCCAATTTTTCAGAAAAGGGGGGGAAGAGGAGCAAGAGAAATACCCTCTTTCTCGACGAAAAACTCAGGCATCTTCCCACGAGCCCTCCAAGCGGTGCTCATTCCGCCAACGGCCAAGAAGCAGTCAAGCGAATCCTCACCATTGATGCTGATCTTCTCTAGGATATCAGCCAGTTCCTTGTCACCACCAAAAAGTGTTGGAGTTCGATCGACGTACAGCTTAGTCTGTGGATAGCTGATCACCACTAGGTTGCTGTTCACCCACAAGAACTTCTCCTGCAAGGTCTTCTTGGACATTTTATCCTGGATAAGAATAGGGACTCCCCACCGACGGGAAAGGGTTTGAGTCCCCGACTGGGTAGAGGCATTGAAGAAATGTTTGAAAGCCAAAACAGTCGGCAGGTGGCCTAGGGCACGTCAGAGGAGTTCGAAACCCACTATCTTGTTTATGGCGATAGGGGTCAACTCTCTCACTGAAAACCCATATTCCCGGATGATCAGGTTGAAGAAATTAGTGGTGGGCAAGCGTACACCTGCCTCGAACAAGGAGATTGGGATGCCGACTTTGCCCTCAGGGGGACTGTAAAGTGATGCATCGGGCAAGGGGATCTGCACTCCGTGCTCCAGAACGAACCCGAATCAAAATTCAAAAGATTCCCATTCTTCGGTGGTAAGATCTCTCCCCAAAGCGTGAGCGGTAGCCATGGATCAAATATGAAGAAAGGGTTGAAAGGGTTTTTCTCAAGAACAAGAAGTTGAAGAGAGAAAAGTAGAAGGTAAAGAGGAAACGCCAGGAGGAACAGAGCCTTAAATGCCACAAAAGGGGGCAGCGAACCATTTTCATGATGAAACTGCCGAACAACGGCGATTTCGCCCTGCCAACTGCACAAGTTGCCAGTAGCAGCCCACCATGTGTTTGTGAGTAGACCAGAAAAACTCTGCTACGTCATGAACGCAAAAGTCTAATGGCCTAAGGAACTTGTTAACGTTACCATGAACGGTCACGTTAAATGTAATGGAAGTATAAACGAGACGTTATCTCGTTAGAACCTTGGACAAGGCCCAGCCTTGGCCCAAGTAATCCAGCATTGGGGCAACAGTTCGCTTCCCTCCACGAGGGACGAATATTCCCTGTGATCTTCTCATTCACTCACGACCAATCAGGACGTGACAAGAAGCTTTGGTGACGCCCAGAACAGATGTCACAGGCAGTTAGTTAACGTGGGCATAATTCTCCCAGTTAGAGGAGGCCACGTACAACACTCATTGGACGAGCTCCCCATGATCCGTTAGTAGCAGGTATAAAAGGATCTCTTCCACCTCAAGGAAGGGATCCATCTTCTCTCATTGAATTTACCCTAATTCTCTCTCTCAGAAAACTAACTTGATCATCGGAGTGACATCCCGGGAGAGCACCCGGTCGTCCTCTAACGGTTCTTCTGTGATTGTGTTCTCAGGAAAGCTCCCAAGGCAGATCCACCACCAAGCGTCAAAACCCCCTGTAGAGCATGTCACAACAGTGACTGAGTTGGATTGTGACCGGGATTTTGATCGAGCATGAGTTCGTCTCCATGACGTGGCCTTGGATTGATCACGACGTAGAAAAGAACTAATGTTGACTTTAACTATTAACTTTGACCATCGACTTTTGGTCAAATTGCTAGCTCTAGAGTGTAGAATAAGGTGTGACCTTGTGTGATTTGATAAGTGAGTTGTAGCACATGTTTCGTGACGTTGAGCTTTGGTTTGTCTGACTTTGTGATATATGTGAGTCTTCTCACTATACTATGTAGGATTCTAGTTGTCTTTGTGATACTTGCATGGAAGACCATCGGGGTAGCCCATGGAAACTATATGAAAGACCATGGGGTAGCCCTTGGCACTTGGATATAAGACCATGGGGGTAGCCCATGACATTTCAAGTAAAAACCATGGGGGTAGCCCATGGAACTTGGATATAATACCATAAGGGTAGCCTATGGTATTTCAGGGAAATACCATGGGGGTAGCCTATGGCACTTGGAAGTAAGACAATGGGGGTAGCCCATTGCATTTTGAGAAAAGACCATGGTGGTAGCCTATGGAAGTATGTGTATGGTATGTGTTATTTTGGGGAACTCACTAAGCTTTGTGCTTAGGGTTTTGTGGTTTAAATATTTCAGGTACTTCTAGTTCCAAATGGAACGTTGTGATCACACATCATCCCCTTGATTTTATTCTGCATTGTTATTTGACTTACTATAATGTTTGAGATATATATTGTACTATGTTTTGTCTGCAAACAACATTTATGTGATTTGGGTGTTTTAAAAACAAACTTTTTTACTTAGTATTTTTGGGATGTTAGAAGTTGGTATCAGAGCCTTGGTTTGAGGGATTCTGGCACACTCCCGGGTATGTATAAACACAAACTGAGGAATTGATAAACCTTTTTTGTAAGAAAAACAAATTTCCTAAAATATTTTATAAAGAAAGGAGTGTGATGCGTCCAATCAGCCAAGCTCGATTAAGTGATACCCAAAATACCCATACATGAGTATTATGTGTTAGTATGCTATTATGTGAGATGCATTCTAAAATAGGGCTAAGCATGTTATAACTGCTTGATATGTGTGATGTATGATAGCCTAGAAGGAAGTGAATGATATGTTCTACTTGGAGTCTAGATTAACAAAGTTAATTGCTAAGTGTATGTTTAAAAATTGTACATGATTAGGATCATATATCCTTAGAATGATTAATTTAGCCTTATTTCCTGTTCCTTGTTTGGTTGTGGGATTAGGGTAGAATTATTTATTCGACACTCTATTTGATCCAATATTGTGTCAAATTTGCATGCATAAGTTGGTAGAGATTCATGGTAATGCAGAAGCAAGTGAGATGAGGACTCCTAGGAGAGCCTATAGAGAACAATAGTAAGATTTTTATGCTAATTAGCATGACGATTCATGAGAGTTGCCATAGTGAAGTGACTTAGAGGATTTGTGAGGATTCTTGAGGAGAGTAGGGATAGGTGTGGAATGTAGTATTCGGCCCGTACTACTGAAAGCATAGGATTCGTACTCGAATCAAGGAAAATCACAAAGATCCTAAGTAGCATGTAGCATGAGAAGCCCTCCGGTATGTTTTGATCATTTATATGTTTGTCTTTCAGTATGGTGGTGAGCACTCGAGGAGGAGGTTCTGGTTCAGTCTCTAGTGTCGAGCCGATTGATGAGAGGATACACGAGTTCATTACGTCCGAGATCATTTGCGGTATTTTGGATGCGACTCCTATGATATTTGGTACCATCAATGAGGGGGTCATGGAGCTACTGGATAACCGCTTAGGGGCCTTTCGTGCAGAGATTGCATTTGGTCAGCTCGGGGCATGGACTCTCTCCTTTCGATAGTGCAAATCTTGTGGGGCCATAGAGTTCTTCAGGAAGAAGGACCATATTGCCAACATACAATGGATTTCCGATATGGAGACTGCTCTACGGACGAGTTTTTTCCTTATGGGATCAAAGGTGGGGTTTACATCTTTCCTTATAAGGGATAGAGCCCACGACTGGTAGGAGGAGGTTGGTCATGCCTTGGGAGGTGAGGTCATGGCGGCCATGACTTGGACTAATTTTTTGGCGAGATTCAGAGCGAAGTTCGCACCTGCTATTGAGGTGTAGCAGTTGGCGTGAGAGTTTCAGGACCTTCTCCAGACAACGGAGACTATGGCGGAGATCATCACTATGTTTAGGGAAAGGGCTATATTGGTTTCGCAGTATGTTGTGCATGATGAGATGAAGAAGATGAGGTATCATAACACGCTTAGGGACAACATTCGAGAGTTTGTGAGCATGTCGAGCTGCGGAACCTTGGAGGTTTCCAGAGCCCGGGAACGGAAGATTGAGTTTGAGCTTTGGTTGAAGCACAAGATAGAGCAGGTTCAGACAGTGGTGGGATCGGTGAAGAAGCCCAAGGCTTTTCATTCACTATCTTGAGGCCAACAGGGTCGGATCTTTTGCGGCAAGTGCTGGAAACCGCACGACGGGGTGTACCGAGTGGGTGGTTCGGGTTGCTACAAGTGCAGTAAGACTGGTCATTTTAGCAGGGATTGTACTCAGGTATTGAGTTTGGTTTGCTTTCATTTCAATAAGATGGGCCACAAGAAGGGCGAATATCGGAGGTTGTCAGGAGGAGTGGTGACGACACCTGCTCCCACTACATTGAGGATCACTGATGGCAGCCAGGACGAGGTAGAGGCTCCCGTGGTGAGGAGCAGAGCTGTTCAGTTGACGGCCTAGGTGGCCCGAGAAGCGCCATATGTTGTCACTGATATGTATCTTTATCATGTCTTTTTCCTGCTTTCATTATTTATGCTTATGTTTTATCCGACTATATATAGTGATGTTTTCAGTCAATGGTTTGACTGCTCGTGTTCTTTTCAGTTCAGGGTGCTACCCGATCTTTCGTGTCTCTTGCGCTTATCAAGAAGTTTGGTGATACTCTGGGAGCTTTGGATTACCCTTTGGAGGTAGATATTATAGATGATCGTACAGTGAGAGCTCCGAGTGTTCATCGTGATTGAATTCTCGAGTTTTTTCGCGAGAAGTATCCTATTGATCTAGTCCTTATTCCTCTACGAGGGACCAAGATTATTGTGGGCATGGATTGGTTGACCTAGAATGGAGTTATAATTAACTGTGAGTGACAGCTGGTGAGATTTCGCACCCCAAGTGGGGGAGAATTGATTATTCATGGTGATGGCACTCAACGAGTACCGACTTTTTGCTCAGTTGCAAGGGCTAGGAGATATCTACATCAAGGATGCTCTGGGCATGTGGCTTATGATACGGATTCATGGGTTGTGGAGAGGAAGACAGTGGGTGATGTCCCTATTGTTCGAGATTTTCCAAAGGTGTTTCCTGAGGACTTACCAAGGGTGCCTCCCGAGAAGTAGGTAGAGTTACATATCGACTTGGTTCCAGGTGCGGCTCCGATAGCCAAGGCACCGTATCACCTAGCACCACCGGAGATACAAGAATTGTCTACGTAGCTACAGGAGCAGTTAGACAAGGGATTCATCAGGCCAAGCAGTTCACCGTGGGTAGCACCTAACCTATTTGTGAAAAAGAAGGATGGTTCGCACAGGATGTGCATTGACTACCGGGAGTTGAACAAGTTAATGGTGAAGAACCGTTTTCCACCTCCGAGGATCGACGATTCATTTGACCAACTCAAGGGTGCATCTTGGTTTTCCAATATTAATTTGAGATCGGGATATCGTCAGATGAGGGTCATGGATGAGGATATATAGAAGACAACCTTCAGGACTCGTTATGGTCATTATGAGTTTGTGGTGATGTCATTCGGGCTCACCAACGCAAGACTCTGAGGAGGGAGAGGCTTTATGCTAAGTTCTTCAAATTTGAGTTGTAGTTGTGCAAGGTTCGGTTCTTGGGGCACATTGTCAACCAGAAGGGTATACTAGTCGATTCGGCCAAGACCGAGGCAGTGATGAAGTGGGAGGTTCTGAGGTCACCATCTGAGGTCCATAGTTTCCTCGGGTAAGTAGGTTATTACCAGACGTTCATTAAAGATTTCTCCAAGATTGTTGTCCCTCTGATCCGATTGAAGAAGTAGAATGTTACTTTTTGGTGGGGGCTTAAGCAGCAGGTAGCATTTGAGGCTTTGAGGCAGAGATTATGTGAGGCTCCGATTCTAACCCTTCCCGAGGGTATGGATGACTTTGTGGTTTATTGTGATGCATCGATTTTTTGGTTTGGGTGCAGTACTTATGCATAGGGGTCATGTGATTTCTTATGCATCGAGGCAGTTGAAGCCTCACAAGGTGAATTACCCTACTCATGATCTAGAGTTGGGGGCTGTGGTTTTTACCCTCACCATTCGGCGAGATTATCTATATGGGGTTAGGTCAACTATATATACATACCACAAGAGCTTGAGATATTTGATGGATCATCCGAACCTAAATATGAGACATCGCAAATGGTTAGATGTGGTGAAGGACTATGACTGTGTGATTTTGTATCACCATGGGAAGGCCAGTTTTATGGCCGATGCCTTAAGTCGCAAGGCAGCGAGTACACCCATCTGAGGTCTATGTTTAAGGATGGTGATCATTTCACCACTGTTAGATTTGATCAACAAAGCGCAAGTATAGGGGTTAAAGAGGGAGAATTGGAAGGAAGAGAGAATCAGAGCCCAGATTCCGTAATTTTTCAGAGATAGTCGTGGGTTATGGACTCAGTGCAGTAGGGTATGGGTTCCAGTTGCTTGCGGGGTTAGGCAGCTATTGTTGGAGGAAGCACACAAATCGAAGTTTTTGATCCATCCAGGGACCATGAAGATGTAAATAAATTTGAGACTGAGCTATTGGTGGCCCTGCATGAAGAGGGAGATAGCTTGGTATGTTGAGCGGTGCCTGACTTGTCGGAAAGTCAAGGCCAGACATCAGAGACCCCACAAAAAGATGTAGTTGTTACCCATTCCTATGTGGAAATGGGAGGAGATCACCATGGACTTTATCATGAAGTTTCCAAAGATGGCACGTGGGTTTGATTCTATCTGGTTTATTGTCAATAGATTGAGCAAGAGTGCTCATTTCATTCCTATTTCAGAGAGCATTTCTGCCGAGTAGTTGGTGGGCATTTACATCAGAGAAATGGTTGCTTGTCACGAGGTTCCAGTTTCAGTGATCTCTGATCAAGATGTTTGTTTCATCTACAGGTTTTGGAGGAAGTTTCATGAGGAGTTAGTTACTCAACTATTTTTCAGCACAACATACCACCCCTAGACCGATGGCTAGAGTAAGCGGACTATTCAGAAGCTCGAGGATATGCTAATGGTATGTGTGCTATATTTCGGCGGAGTTGGGACACTTATCTTCCATTGGACGAGTTCTCCTACAAAAATAGTTATCATACCAATATTGATTGACCTCCCTTCGAGATGCTTTACGGGAGTAAATGTCTGACCCCAATTTGTTGGGGTGAGGTCAGGAATCAAGTTATGGGGAGTACTACGATAGTACTCAAGATTACTGAGTTGCTACAGCAGATGCACGATCGGTTGCAGACCGCGCAGAGTCGCCAAAAGATTTATGTGTAAGGAAACCTTAGAATCTAATAATGCAAAACCTTCACACTGACACTCTCATCAGTGTCAACGTCTCACCAGTGCCAACATGAAGTTAAGTCTGCAATGTCGTGTCATCGTGTAAACTAAATTCATGCAATATCTTGTATATCTAGATAGATACATATTTAGTTAATAGATGTGATATCTTAGGGATATTGGATATACTCTATTATTATAGTAGATTAGGTGATATCCCTGGCTTGTAGGGATTCATAACGTATTTACTTTTCTTTATATACTAGGGTTCTGATCATTGGTTGATCTTCGAACCCTAGAGAACTTTGTGCTTTTTCTCTTTATGAGAACCTTTCTTAGTGAAATACTTTATGGTACATATCTATGTTCTTTTAATCTTCTTATTTGTTAATCTTTCTTGATCAAGGGAACCTAAAACTGGGATCAGAGCAGGTTATCTTGTTCAATTAACAATCTCTTCTTTTTCCTCATCAAACCATTCTAAAACCACTTCCAGTCATAAAATACCTCAATTTGATGAAAATAATTTCACAATGTGGAAATCCAAAGCAATGATGGTTCTTGAAACCATGGATTACTCCATGTTGAGCATCATCAATGATGGTCCTCGTGTTCCTATGTATCAATCTA
This sequence comes from Lactuca virosa, assembly GCF_052849685.1. Lineage (NCBI taxonomy): Eukaryota > Viridiplantae > Streptophyta > Magnoliopsida > Asterales > Asteraceae > Lactuca > Lactuca virosa. The sequence goes on along the minus strand of NC_136430.1, from coordinate 225,298,793 downwards.
TAAAGGAGAATGTTAAAGAAGGTGATATGGTCGAAAAACCTATCCATGAGTTAGACGATGAAGACAAGCGTCTTGTTGCTATTGATGTGATGGCATGTGTCTACCCTATGATATCTATCACTTTGTTCAAAACTACAGATCTGCCAAAAAGATGATGCAAACGCTGATTGTTGCGTATGAGGGTACTGATGAAGTAAAAGGTTTTAATCAGTGTTGTAAAAATCAGCCTAGGCGCTAGGCGGTCGCCAACCGATTACGTTTATACCTAATCGGCCTATGTAATCGTTTTGGGTTAAATTCGGTCAAAGCCAGACCTAATCGGAGCTAGGCGGAGTTGGGCGCCCTGATCGGTCAAAATACAGTCAATAGAATTCAAAATTTTTAGGGGCAAAATCGCCAAACCATTGCTAGGGTTCGTTTCTTCTTACTCATTCCATCTCAATCGCAATACCAATTTCACTGCTATCTCTCTCTCACACATCAAAAACGGCGATTTCTTCTTCTTCTAAGCATTCCGTCTGTTCCAAGATCGTCGTTGCCTTCCAAGATCGTTGTTTCCTTCCAAGATCGTCATCGCATTCCAGTCATCTACAAGATTGCGTTGTCGCTCCTTCTCCTTCGACATCCTTTTTTGTCGTTCCTTCCCCTCCGACATCCACTGCTCCTCCGAAATCCCTCCGATGCCTTCAGCTCCTATGTTCTCGATGATACTGCCGACCTATACAAAGTTCCCGATGATACCGAAACCACAAAGGTAATCATCCAAATGTTGAAATTCGCTGATTAGATCTTGAATTAAGCTTAGCTTTTCACTTGGGTTATGCTAATTTTGCTTCTTATAGTCAATATATGTTCATATATTAGTTTCTTTTTATGATTGTTCTTGGTTATAGAAATGAATAAAGTGAAAGCTTCTTTGAATTTTGTCATCGTTGATGATTCTTGTTATTAAAGTGTGAAAGCTTCTTTGAATTTTACCTTTTTTTATTGTTTTTGATTCTGCTAATTTATGTTAAATTAATATGAAGTATATACAGAGCCTGCTGATTTGTGATGATATTAGATGAAGTGATGATAAATTGATATGAATATGCCATTAATGTGATGATATACTTAATTTTACTGTTAAAATGATATGTGAGTGGGTATATTTAATGTGTTAATGTGATTTTTTAATGTGTTAAACTGATATGAATATGGTGTTAATGTGATGATATATTAGATGAAATGATGATAAATTGATATGATACAGAGCATGTTGATTTGAGTGAGCAATTTTAATGTGTTAATGTGAGTTTTTTTATAACAGTTGATGAAGCTCTTGCAACCGATGTTAGTCAAGCACCCCGAGAAAGTCCAAAACGAGGGAACTTTTCAATGAAGATTTCGAGTCCGAGAGTGAGGAGCAAGTGTTAGAAGAAGATGAATATGAGATGGGGTTCAAATAATGGAAGTATGTGGAGAATATTAGAAGAAAATTGTTGTGTTTGTTAAACTCACTATTAAACTTTTATGGACTTGTTGGATGATGATTTTGTGTGCTTGTTAAACTTATTATTAAACTTTTATGCTTATTTACTTATATTCTTAGTATTAAAGTTAGATTTATAAAATTTTGAATTATTTTTTTAATAAGTAATGGTCCCTGATTAATCCCCGTCTAACCGATTAATCCCTAGACCCCAGTCCACCGCCTAGCTAACGTCTAGCGTTTTCTGCAACCTTGGTTTTAATAAAAATAGTTTGAATCGATGATATGAGCACTTCTTTCAGAATAAGAATGAAACCCTCACTCAGGTCTTCAATCGTTTTAGTTTCTTGGTAGATGATATGCGTCGACTAAATATGAAAAAAGCCAGAAACTCTCGTATGCTTAAGTTTCTCGATTTGTTGGACGATAGTTAGGAACATCATGTTGATGTTCTGAAGAACGGTGAAAAAATTGCAACCATGGATTTAGCCTCTCTATTTGGTAATCTCTGTAATCGTGAAGAAACAAATATTTTGCAGAAGGAGATCATGCGAGACACTCACAGGGACAAGTCTGTAGCTTTATATTCCAAGAAGTCTCAAGAAAGCGACAACTATTTCTCTGACGAATCTGAAGGTGAAGCCAGTATTGTTAAACACTATATTAACAGGAATGACAAGAAACCATTTGAGTTTAAAAGTAATCAATCTAAGACTGACTCATCAGCGTCCAAAGGTTATGATGCTGAAAGGAAAACTGGTGCTGAGAAGAAAGATTTCAAGGGTTTCAACTGTGGAATCAAAAAGTCATACATGTATTTGTAAACCATCCGGTCCAATCAAGATTTTTTTTAGCAGTTGATACTCAAAATCCAAGAAAACAAAGTAAAGACAATGTAGTAAAAAATGATCCTTCTTCGGCTCTGGAGTTTAGAATACAAAATCATTTTGAAAAAACCAAAATCAACCAAATAGTAGTAAAGCCAACCGCACTAAAAGCTTTTGTTTTTACACTTGGAAAATACAGTTGATCCGACCAGCACATCCCATCTTTCGCTAAAACATAAGTCATCAACCGAACATCCCACCAACAAGCAATGAGTCGCTACAAAAGAAACATCAATCTCACAGACAGCAAAGAGATGATCAATGAATTTCTTGGTTTGATTACAAAGGGGATCAAGAATGGAGTCAACATTCACACCACTCACATCCAAGTTGACTCTAGTAGGTAACCGATTAAGAAGACTCGCCAAACCAAAACACTCTTTAATGGTAGAATTGTTCCAATGAGTAGGTGAACCACCAATATCCAATGTGCTAAATTTAATAAACATCCTAGTAGAAGAGACCTTAAAATGACCTAAATCATCCAAATCCAACAAGCTAATGGCCTTTTCATTTGAAGTATAAAAATCAATCAAGATGGCTACTAAATTCGTAACTTGGGTTTAATTTATCATCCTAATAGGCCGCACCCACACACAAGTTCAGTGAATTTGACCCACGAAGTCCTAGATTCGCACCCCCCCCCCCTACGCGCGGGTAAGAGTTGGAGTAAAACCATATGTACAAGCTTGTAAGCCTATTATACATTCAAGCTTATAAAGTCATTAGAGTATGGTCTTTCTACGAATGTGGGACTCGTTCTCATACCCACCTCATTTACTAACTTTTATTCTCAAATACCTATCTTTGAGTATCAATATTTCATTCACATATACTTCATTTTGGACATATGATATATCGTTTCGAAGCTCTCACGGAATAGAACACAAACCTACTTAAAGTTAATTATATATACAACGTATACATATACTTATATCTGTTCAAAGTTAGTAAAAATATAAATATTTATACTCATATTTCCAACACAAGTAACCCTCATTTTTTTATAACTTTAGATTTATTACGAGAACTATAACAAGAAGCTAGAGAACAAAAAAGATAATTACTAGGAAAGAACAGCTAAATGAAGTAACCCTCATTTTGCTCTAAGGCAAACAACCAATCAAATCATTGGGAAAACTTCAAATTCCCCAACCAAAGTTCATTCCAAAAGTAAGGTGCTGTTTGTTTTTTTTGAGTCAAAATGTCTGCAGTCTGCGGACCATATCTGTAGACCTCTGCAGTAGAAGAGGTGGACCAAACGTCTGCAGTCTGAAAAAAGAAGACTGTTTGTTTTTTAACATCTGCGGGCTACTAAAATAAACTGAAATCTAAATAAACTGATTTTTTTAAACTTCAAAGTGATTTTTTAATATTTTTATGACTTTGTTATAAATAATTAACGAATCTAGATCGACTTTTATGTATTATTGTATAAAAAAATAAATATAAAAATAAAAATGGTATGAATTAACGTATATATTTGATAAAAACCAACAATTTTGGTTACAAAGTTATAACTAAACATTATAATTAGTGATCAAAGAATTTGATACATAAATGGATGGAAATAAACTTCGATTTTTTCAATTAAATTCATTAAAAACGTACCATAAATATTTTCTCGAGAAATTGACGATACTGTATTAAATAATGTTTTACAAAATTTGGCAAACAAATATAAGAATATATTATGCTTTTTTTTCATATTTATATAAACAACTTCAACGACTATTATTGTAATAAATCTTTATTTATAAATTTGTCAAAAATATCATGTTTGTATCGTCGGACGTTTTTTTTTATGTTTTGTAATTTTTTTTTTCAAATTGTTTATCATTAATAAAGTTGGAAAAAATATAAATTAAAAAAAAAACTTCAAAAAAAATAAAGATATATATGTTTTTTTCAGGCTAGAAGATGTTAGAAGACTCTGGTCCACATCTGCGACAAGAAGAGGGCGCGCAAACATTTTTAGGTCTGCAGTCTTCAAAAAAACAAACAGTCTGCGAAGGCTAATGTCTGCGCGTGGTCTGTGCGGCGCAGACAGAAGAGGTCACGCAGATCTGCAGACAAAAAACAAACACTACCTAAGTCTCACTCCCACAACCAATCATTTTTCTCAAGAATTAAAGCAAATCTATATTTTTAATTAAAGATTTTACTAAGATTCAATAATGTTTTTCCAACCCCGGGTGTTTACATCTATAACCATGATCGCCAAACTCATCTTTAGGACTGTGAAGAACCGAGATAATTTCAATCCAAAAAGAATTTGGTTCGTTTAAAAACCTCCAACGCCACTTAAACGCAAGGGCAATGTTCAAAACAAATAAACTACCAACCTACAAACCTCCTTCATCTTTTAGTTATAGCCATAATTTTTCTTGATCTAACCCAAAAAGGAATTCCGCTCCTTTACTGTTCATCAAAGTTGTCATATCTTCAACCTTGCTAAATGTAACACCAATACAACACCAAACAAATTCCTTTTAGAAATGTTTATTTTTAAACCTGAAGTAAAATAAAAGAGATGTAATAAGTGAATTATGTTTATTTTAGGTAATTAACGAATAATTTCCTATTTTATTTTACCCATCTTTATTTTGGGTGTATTTGACAAAAAGTTTTTAACTTTTATAGCTTTTAGTTTTTTCTACGAAAAAACTTTAATTAAATAAAAATTTTCATTTGGAAACTAATTCTAACTAGTTTTTGAAAAAAAAATAGAATTTTTTAGAAGTTTTAGTTTTTGGCTTTTATTTTTTAAGTAATTTTACAAGTTTTAAAGATTTAGAACTACTTTTAATCAAATATTTTAATACAAATAAAAGCTACAACTTCTAAATATTAACTACCAGCTGTCAACTACTTTTACAAAAAAATACCCTTTTATCTAAGTCTATTTATTCAACATATCCGACCGATTAAAAGTGATATATAAATTAACCGGTAATAAAAAAAATTAAATTAAAAATACATTAAAATTTAAAAGAATAGGTATACAAAACAATATTGAACAACCGACTTTTTCATGAGTGCGACATCAAACGTACAGATACAGATAAGGTATATATTTATATTGAATTTAATTTATTTGTAACAGAAAAAAAATAACTAGTAGTTAATGATAGTCTTATCTAAGGCCACAAATTATCTTTAAACTTGTACGATATAGCTAAAGATATTAAACTATATAATTCATACGATTTTGTATATATTATTTCGATTTCACATGGTCCATTGACAAATCAATCTACCAAATTTTGTGAACATTTAATTGCACTAACAAAACAATGTGCTGTTGAGCTACCACACTTCCAGTGAATTTAATGGCTTACTTTTACATATTTTATTTTAATTAAGTATAATGTTGTATTAAATTAAAGGATTACTAGTGATTTTAGATTAAAAAAGGCAACGATAAATCGACAAAATGTAAACGTTGTAAATGGAAAAGTTTTTAAACGTTTTGGCTATATATATCTTCATCATTAGTTTTGATATTGATGTTGGTAGTTGGTACTAAAAATTTACTATACCATACTATTTTTTTTATGTAATTAACTGACAATTTAGACAAATTATCAAAATATAACTATTTCATTCATATATTCGAAATAAATTATAAATTGAGTGAAATCCGAAATGTTGGCTCTTCAAAGGAGAATGAATGTAAAGGAAATCAAACGCGATTTTTTTTTATCAGATGATAAAAAAATGGGAATTACTAAACTTTTACCTGATATTTAATTTATAAAAGAGTAAATTACACGAATCGTCTGTGGTCTAAGTATCAAATTGCACATTCAGTCCTTATTTTTGAAAATTAATTTGGATCGTCCCTCATGTGTTTAAATATTATCCGCCCAGTCTCTGTTGTCGTTAGACGTTAGTTTTCTCCGTTTGGGTGCCCCACGTGCCTTGCATGCAGGGGTATTTTCATCATTTCAAGTCTTGTGCCCCTATTAGAGTCGTTGCCCCTCCCCTTCTTTTACTTATCTTCGTCAATCTTCTTCCCCGTTACTTCTTCCCCCTTTTGTTCTTCAATTAGCCTTCTCCAACCAACAAAAATGGCCATTAGATGCAATTGTGGAGCTGAAGCTGTGATTCATACCTCATAGAGCAAGAACAACCCTGGAAAATGTTACTATGCTTGTTCTAACCCGGTTAATTTCGATTTCTTGATAAATCTAACCTAATCTCCTACTTTTTCCTATTTTCTATAAATTTTAGCATTGTTAAATGTTTCTACACTTATTTTGCAGGCTCCTAGTTGCAAGTTCATTGGTTGGGTGGTGGAGGATCAGAAATGTGCTTGTATGAACATTAGGATGAAGCTTGAACAACAAAATCTGAAACTGAAGTTGTATCTAGCTACTAGTTGGTTTTTGTTTTTGTCAATTCTAGTGTACAAAGTGTAGGATAAGTTATCCAATACGTTTACCTTTTAGTTGTATTGGATAATAGTAGTTTGCAAGTTCTATTGGATGTATCAGTTTGCAAGTTAATGAAAATGCCGTGTTTATTTTGGTAATTGCCAAACATGCATTCATACCAAAACAACAATTTATATCATACCATTACAGATTAAAACATAAAATACTTTAATAACCTAGCTAATCATTAACTCATTCAAACCATTACAAACATTCATCCAGTCAACATAGTTTGAAGTATATCACCATCATAGTTAAAGAAGTAGCACAACATTAGTTCAAACTGAAATTATAGACCCAAAAGACATGAAAGAACATTGCATCAAGTACATCAAAAGCATTAGCCAACCAAAAGACATGAAAGTAATACACAAAAACTAAACCACCGGACTTTTCCTCTTGTTCACAACACCCACATTCTATCCCACACCAGCATTCTGTCCCACATCACTACCACTGGCCTGTAATCCTTCCACTGTCTGTCCCTTGCAAATCCTACCATTATGCCCAACATTTCCACAATTTGAACATCTAACTGACTTGGTCCCTCTAGCACCATCATCTTCTGTAGTAGATCTTCTTCTTTTATTTTTTGGCCTACCAATAGGCACATGATGTTTTGGTGGTAGTAACTTTGCTAGACAATGACTTTTTTCCCACATCATCCTCCCATTAATTGGTTCAACTTTAAAGGCATACATCTCTTGCCATGTCTTCAACCAATATGTAGGGTGAACCCATGTTTCAGGTATTCCAACATTCTCATTATTTATCCTAATATCCCATATAGCCGCAATTGTGTGCTTGCATGGCATGCCAATGATCTCCACTTGTTACATGAGCATGTATGTTGTGTTATGTCAACTAGACATTGATCCACACCTTCACCACCTATAACCTGATACTTCTCATTTCCATAAAATACAACGATATACTCTGCAACTTCAGTTTTGATCTTTTCCAGAGTCTTGGTAGCTGTAGGAGTTAGTGGGCCAGAACATTTGCCAATTGTTTTTTGGACAATAACAAGCTTCTTCATTATGTACTCTTTAATAAATTCCAAGCAACTTATAATTGGTTTCTCACGGCCCTTGACAAGTTTTCTATTCAATGTCTCACAAATGTTGTTTAACAATGCATCACAATGTGCTCTTCCTGTAGAATAACAATGTTGCATCATAATTGTCAGTAATATTTTAAGATGCATACAGTCAACAATGTTGAAGAATGCTAACATGTATAACTTACCTATGAAGTGGGACCTAGACCAATGTTGGGATGAAATGGCTTTAAGCCATTCATATGCATCATTGTTTAATTTCTTTAGTTCCTCCATTGCAAGATTGGATTGTTGTACAGTGGATGTTGTTTCACATTTCCATACACAATCTTTAAACTCCTTGCCCCTCCACTTCCGCTTCATATTCTCATAGATATGAAGAAGGCAAAATCTATTTTCTGCACATGCAAAAATTTTTGCAATTACAGGCAAAACATCTTACAACACAAACACAGTTAATTTTATATAATTAGTACAAATAATATAAAGGTTAAGTAGTTAAATTGTGTACACTATTACCTTTTGCATATCAGTTATATATGTGAAGTTCGAATTGGTATGCAAATCCAAATCATCACCAAGATTTTTTAGAAACCATGTCCATGAGTTGCAGTTTCTCAGACTTTATAACACCATATGCCACTATGTAAGTGTAGTTGTTTCCATCTAATAATTGTAACAGTAAGAACAAATTTGGTTAACATCTATAAGACATATGTAAGATTAAGAAGTTAAACCGTGTATACTATTACTTACAATTTCTAGCTGTTAGAATCATACCAAGGTAGGGTCCCTTCATGAATGCACCATCCAGTCCAAGAAAGTCCTTTTCCCACTACTGCAAAACCTTGTTTAAGTGGCCCAAGATACACACACACACAGATATATATATATATATATATATATATATATATATATATATATATATATATATATATATATATATATATGTGTGTGTGTGTATGTGTGTGTGTGTGTATACGTCTAAAATCCTAGTATCTGATGTAGGGTTGGCAACATTATCTACTTGAAGCTTGACTATTGTGTTTGGGTTTCGAGTTTGAACCTCCAGTAGATAGTCCCACAATACAAAATATTGACCCCCAAAATCATCCCTAATTGTTTCTAGGGCTTTTGCTTTTCCCCTAAACACTTTCATGTCCGACATCTGAATTTGGTATTTCCTCTCTAGCTGCTCCTTTAAAGCCCTGATTGGTATTTCTGGGTTAGACTCCAACTGCTCAAGTATTTGTTTGGAAAGAAACTTGTAATTACAAGCTTTGATTTTTCCTGTTTGGAGACATCTATGCTCCTTTTCATACGTGTTCATTGTTCAATCATCATCTTTTTTCCATTTATTCACTAAAAGATTCCAAGGGCACTTATTGCTTTCATCTACTTTCACTGCAATTTTCTTTTTACTGGATCCACCTTTACCACTACACTTACTTGGTCCTCATTTTCACACGTTTGACTAAGTCCATCATTCATGTTACTTTGACTGGGTCCACCTTTCCCACTAGTTTTACTTGGTCCATATTTCCCACATGTCTCAAGTATCCCCATATCTGGTATTGTTCCTTTACATACTATCCTGACCTTGTTTTTATCATTCTTGATAATATCCAATTATCCTCTTGTCTCTATCGCATGTAAGTAAATTTTGTCTTTTGGTTCCTTAGAACTTGAGAATGTTTGAAGTATGTAGAAAATGTCACTCACTTGAGCTGCATCATTTATCTATGCCCTTTCTGCAGCCCGCATTTTATTTCTTCTTTTACTCATTTGCCCTTCTTCAGATGATGACTTAGATTATAGAACATCAGTGTTGATCAGCTCCACTTCCTCATCAGACATTACTACATTCTCTATTGTAATAGGGGTATCACCAACCTACTCCAAATTATCATCAATGTTGAGGTAAAAATCATGCATGTCCACCTTAGGATCATCTGACAAGTTATCCTCATCAACAATGAAATCACTATCATTACTATTACTTGAATCTCCACTACCCTCACTATCACTAGATCCACCTAAGGCTTCACTAAAGGTTTCCAAAATAGGGGGTTCCATGTTTGGTTCATCCACAACTTCAACATCAACTTCAATAGGGGATTCCATTTTAGGGGGTGAAATATGTGCAACAACACTTGGACTAGAGGATTCCATGCTAGATTCCATTGTAAGGGGTTGCATGCTTGGTTCAAAAATAGGGGGTTCAACTGTGGTTGTTTCAATCCATTCGAGACACAACCTTCTAGAACAAGAAGGTGGTTCAATAATCTCTTCATCCTGAGTTTTGTAGGGTTAGGAGACATAGCATATGTATGCAAGTTGGTACGCCAAAATTCTATGTACACTTCTATAAGCTTGTGTGAAGCAACGTAGGACCTTAAGTGGTTAACGTCTTGGTCACTACCCAATGATAACAACCCAAAATCTATATCCCATAACGGTCGTTTAAAGTGATAATACATAATCTTACCTTCTTCAACGCAACCCAAGTCCTCCATCATATCATCAATGTCGTGAATAGAGAACAAATCATTGTGGATCAATTCCATAAATTAGTGATGTCCATAGTGCAAGCGTATACTAAAAACAGTTGGATTCCCACCTTCACAAGAAAAAAAACAACAACATTTTCAAAATCAGGGATGAAATGATCAAGAACAGAGCATAAAATGGTTAGCTTTACTTACCGTAATTGGCTTCCAAATCAATTTCATCCATCTGTGGTCGTATTCGCCACCCACTCATCGTCACTTTTGACGGAAAACTAGGGTTTTTGCGAGAAGAGAAAAGTTTTGATCGGGGACTGGGTATGCAACGTTTGGGCGAACTGGATATGGCGCCATACGCAGTCGATAATATACACAGGAATTGAAATGACGAAAATACTCCTGCATGCAAGGCACGTGGGGCACCCCAAACAGAGAAAACTAACGTCTAACAACAATAAGGATTGGACGGGTAGTATTTAAACACATGAGAAACGGTCCGAGTTAATTTTCAAAAGTAGGAATTGAACGTAGAATTTGACACTTGGATCAAGGACGATTCGTGTAATTTACTCTTTATAAAACGAAGAAAATATTATAATTTTTTTAACTAATTATTGTAAGCCAATTTTATATAGAGTTAGAGTTTATTCATACTCCTATCTTATATCAGTTATATTGTATTTTGATAGTTTTAATATGATAACCAAAAATATGATTAGTTAAATATAGAAGAAATAATAATAATAATAATAATAATAATAATAATAATAGGTAATAAAAAAATATATGATGGTATTTTGTTTTGGAGGAAAAAAAAACAAAATTATAAAGTGAAATGAGGACGTTGTCATTTATCGATTGTCTTTGGGATCACCTATAATTTCCATTCCTTTTTATTTTTGTCATTACACAACCAACTCCCACTTGGGTTGCTTTTCTGACTAAAGCATCCATAGTCACATTGCATATCCTCCTACATTTCATATCCTAGCATGTCTTTTTCCATTTATTTAACTAAAATATCCAAATAAAACAATATCGGATTATCTATAAAGCGTGCAAGATTAAATTTGGAATGAATAGAAGGAATTTGCAAATCAATTTTGAAATCGGTTTCATTATAAAGATGGCACCAAAAAATTAGGTAAACTTCTATAAAAAATGCGAAAAGTAAATTATTGTAGTTTTATTATTATCGTAGTTTTATTTATATTCAATGACAAATGCTATGAAAGTCTTCTATTTTATTTTCATAAAAAACCAATTATTGAATTTATTTTTCATTTAGGTCGTCTAAGATTTGGTAAATTTTCATAAGGTTGTGTAACCAGTGACGGATGAAATTTATAACTTGAGGGGTCTATGTACCCCACTTGAAAATAGATCCCAACATATATACATAACACATATATATAAGTTATATTTTTTTAATTAAAGAGTTCTTTATTTGACACCTACTAGTCAAGCTTTTTATCCAAATTCACCCTATTTTCTTTGCCATAAACAACAACAGTTTAATAGGTTAGTTAAATATTTTTCTTTTAATTTTTATTATATTAATTAATAAAATGGACCCCTGTTACCTTAAGGTCTGGCTCCGTGACTGGTGTAACCTGATAAGATCATATGACTTGATAGGACTAGACTGATATGTATATTAAACTAAAATAGGACAAAGCTACTTTGTCCTTAATAAATATAACGAACATAAATAAAACCGTATAATTAATTAAGAATGAATACCTTTTTTTTCTTAATTTACTTAAAAGCCCAAATTAACAAGGGGACATATATCTATTTAGAAATAGCTATATAATGACTATAATCAACAAGACAACAAGTACAATAAAAATAACTACATGACTTGGGATGTATTTGATAGATTTTCTATATAGTTCCCTAGAAGATCATATGGCTGGGGAAACATGTATATTAATCTAAGGAAAACAAACATCTAAGCCTACAAGGATCTTTAACCTAAATAATATGAACAACCATAAGAGGGATAAAGAAATACTAAACTTTAGCAAAACCAATTTGCTTGAAGAACATTTGATGATGATTTCGAAATTTCCAAGCCAATGAAGAGTAACCAAAGTAGATTACATCTAATGGTTCACACCAAACAATTCCAAACTATTATATGTAAGAACTTTTACCCTTGGAACAGTAGAGATTGACTAATGAATTAATCAAGAGAAAAGAGAAAATCTCAGTCTATCAAGTAGAGGAGAGTATGACGAAAATAATGAGGTGCTAAGGAAGGGTAATTATAGTTTTTGGTTGCTTGGAAAAAAAACTGATTTGAATTGACAATTAGATAAAGATAATAATAAAAATAATCAATTTTATCTAAAATTCAAATCACATTCCTTCTATTTAATATGGGACGAAATCTCCAAGGCTTATCCCTTGAGATTTTCGTCCACCCTCATAAGGGATCCAAAACCTTCCTTTACTCAACTACTGAATAATTAACATTTAGTCCATACACTTTGAATTAATTTCAAATTAATTTCAAACTACTTTCTAATTAATTTATCATCACATGTATAATTAATAAACTATTTGTATATATATATATATATATATATATATATATATATATATATATATATCTCAAAACCTTCTAATACAATTTTGATCATTGAGGGCAACCCAAAAAGGACATTGTTATTAGTGGAATGTCTTACCAATTTAGTTATGATATTGGATACTATTCTAACAGTCTCTCACTTGGAAAAGTCATCAACTAATATTAGTCATAAGGCTCTCACTTAATCAGTAAAGCATGCTTCCTTAGCAACTGTCGAACTCTGAATCTTATTCTTAGTGACAACCCTTAAGATAAGTGATCATCTATTCCTTTGTTCTAAAATATATCGTATGAACATGAGACATGGATATGAATCGACTCATGGTCAAAAATTATGTTTCCTGATTTTCGATTTATGATGACCTTATTAGACTACTGCATTGAACAAATCAATCTAGTCCAGGCTGGGCCCAACACTATAATGTCAACATCAAATCACCGAGGGACCCATGATAGCACTTTTCCTATTAAGGAAAAAAAAAATAAACCTTGACTACATAGTTATAATCAACTCATCATGTCATACATCGACATATATTTTATAATATCCAGTTACAATTGTGTTTATGTAATACTAGTGCACAACATAATTGTAAATTATAACTTATAAATCACCGCTTGGAGAATAGAAGATATTATCATCTTAGAATTACTCGTTATTAAATCCATGACTTAATCTCTCTAAGTATAGGTTTCCAATACTTAAAATCTCCATTTAAGTACTCATGAGTGTTAGTTGCATCTCCATGCTATGTCCAATCTCCATTAACCATTAAATAATACTCCATGACAATCTTTAATTACTACTTACTCCAAATAGTATGACCGACGGTGGAGGTTTGAGTAACTTAATACTCGGGAAGTGGATTCTAAACATGAAAAACGAAACACAATAATCACTATTATTTATCACCAAAATTAATTATAATTTATAATTGTTATAATTGTTTCAAATATCAACTAACTACTAAAATTAGTATTAGCTCACATGGTTATGCTCTTAGAATGCTCGAAGTGCTTGATTTTCCTCAATGCCATTGTGAAAGGATCGCTCGGCTTGTCCTCTAATAATACCCTATTCACCATGATGTCACCATATTCCACCTTATGTCTGACATAGTGGTATTTTTCTGAGTATGTGCCCTAATTTCCTGTGATCCTTAGGTTCTATAGTGTAAGCATCTGCATGCTCATTATCACATAAGATTTCCATGGGTTCTTGGATTGATGGAAAAACTGCGAGATCGCCAATAAAATTCTTCACCCAGGTTGCTTCCTTTGCGGCTTCACTAGCTACAATGTACTCAGACTCACAGGTAAATTCTGCCATCGCCCTTTGCTTGGAACTCTTCTAGGTCACCGTACCACCATTCAACAAGAACACCCAACGGATTGTAAACAACTGTTATCTCTATCCGTTTGAAAACTGGTATCACTATACCCACTCACTCTTAGTTCATCTTTGCCACCAAAAATCAATAGCATATCATTTGTATTTCTTAAATACTTAAGAATATTCTTTAATGTTGTCCAATGACTTCCGCCAAGGTTATCCTGATATCGGCTCACCATGCTCAAAGAATATGAGAAACCAGGATGAGTACACGTCATGGCATACCTAATTAATCCTATAGCCAAAGCATATGAGACTCCACTCATTATGTCCATTTCATCACTACTAATGGGACATTAAGTCTTACTCAATTTTACATTATATTGCTTGGGAATTTCCCCTTTCTTGGAATTTTTCATATTGAACTTCTTCAATATCTTATCCAAGTAAGTACTATGGTTAAGTCATATTAGACGTTTTGATCCATCTCTATAAATTCTTGTCCCAAGTATATATGTTGTCTCTCCTACATCCTTCATAGAGAAACATGTACCAAGCCAAGATTTCATTTCTTGTAAAGTTGAGATATCATTTCCTATAAGTAGTACGTCATCCACATATAACACTAGAAAGACAACAACACTCCCACCAGTTTTGACATACACACAAGACTTATCTTCACTTTTAGAAAATCCAAATCCTTTAACCTTTACATGGAAGCAAAGATTCCAGCTACGAGATGCTTGTTTATATAATGCTTGATTGAGTGTGTTTCTTTTTCTCCCTTTATATTTGAATATTTGCATTATTGGTCCTTAGAGTTAGTACGCGGGGCGTACCATAGGATACACTTAGCGTACTAGCTGAGAAGCTAGTACGTGGGGCGTACCACATGTGTACGCTTAGCGTACTAGTGGAAGTTGGTCGTGGATCTGAGGCCTCGTACACTGGGTGTACAAGGAGGATAACAAACCCCTATTTTGGGGTGTTGCACCCTATATAAGGTCCTTAACTCCCTAGGGTTGGCCTCTTTACCAGCCTCCATTGCCCTAAAACCCTAATCACGAACCCTAATAGCCTCTTTGAGTGTTCTTGAGCCTTGGTCTTGATTTTAATGGTTTATTCTTGTTGAAACATTAAAGATCCTTTGAGTTAAACTAACTTGAGTCAAGTGTGACTCAAGTTTTTCTCTCAACAATGCTCCTTGAAGTGAAAGAATAAGAAGTTGGTGGACCCATTCTTTGGAAGGAAGCTTAGAGATTCGAATTTAGCTCCATTTTTTGGTGACTTTTGAGGTATAAAGTCCCAACCTTTTACCCTTGTGTGTTTAGATCTCTTCATGTCATGGGTTTTGTGCTTTTGGTCCCTTTTTAGGTTATTTTGATGAGTTAAGTCATTTGAGGGGCTTATTCTTTTAGATCTGGGCATATTATGAGTTTCTTAAGCTTAAAGGTGCAAGATTTATAGTGTTTATGGTCTCATGTATACATTAAGTCATCTATTAAGTCCTTTTGAGCTTTAAGAGCTTCATTAAGCCATGCATGCACGTAAAGTTAGCAACTTTATGTGATAAACCAACCCAAGGAAGTCAGATCTAAGTTGTCGAGTGATGTCTTAATCAGTTAAGAGCTAGAATTGGAAGTTGGTTGAATGAGGGAGTACGTTGGGCGTATAAGCAAGTACGCTTAGCATACAGTCCCTAAGGCGAGTACGCTCCATGTACGAGCTGAGTACGCCCCGCGTACTCAGCAGGGTGGGCCTCAGAATCTTTGGTCTTCGGTTTGGGCCATAGTTTGATCTTAGATGTTTAGGGCCTTGTTGGGCCATCAGAATTTAAGTCTTTTGGGCTAAGAATATTTTTGGGCCTTGGATTAAGGGCCATGAAAGGGTTTGGGCCCAATTTTGAAAATTGCGCCATGATTGGGCCTTGAATGATTATTTTGGTAATTGGGCATTTGGATTGTGGGTTTGGGCCTTAGTCTTGGACCAAACTAGGTAAGGGGTAAAATGGTCTTTTTACCCTAATTTTGGACTGATGGTTACGGATTGGAATCCAATTATTGACTGGATGATTATTTTTTTATTGTTAGCGCGGGGATTTTAGTGGACCAGTAGCCATAGATTCTTTCTGTGAGATTCGGTAGTGCGAGGTGAGTTTCCTCACTGTGTTTAGCGGGTCGAATGCACCAATGTCGGCCCATGGTTTGTTATGTAGGGTGCTAGATGTTTGCATGACTCTTGCATGTGTATGTGCTTTTATGTTTATTGGGTGGGTCCCGATGGTTATTATCTATGCTAGTATCTGGTTATGCGTATATGATTTGTATGTGGGCGGGGCCGTTATGCGAGTTTGGGCGGGGCCCGTTATACTCAGTGGGCGGGGGACTGATGATTGTACAATATGCTATTATCTTTGTGATTTTTGCATATGTTTGTATGTTTATATGATTATATGTTTTATATGTTTACTGGGCAGGGCCCGATGACTAATAGATTTGTATACCGAGCGGGGCTCGATGTCCAGCGGGGCCCAATAACAGGGCGGGGCCCATTATGTGTTTATTTATGTATTTATGGTATGTGGTATTTTTGGGGAACTCACTAAGCTTTGTGATTACGGTTTTCAGTTTATGTTTCATTTACTTCTGTTTTCAAAGGGAAGAGCTCGGGATGATTGCAGAGCACACACCACTCGATTCCGTATTCTGTGATTTACTCTTATAATGATGATGTATTGATAAAACTTTGATTACCCTGGTTTTGTGAAAGTGACATGAATTACTGTTTTATTAATTTAAAAATGAAAATTTTCGGGTCTTACTTTTGGGATGTTACAAGTTGGTATCAGAGCCTTGGTTTGAGGTATTCAGACATACTCTCGGGCGTGTCTTTGCTCAACCTGAGGATTTGGTAAAGTTTTCAAAAATAAATGTATTTTTAAGAAAAGAGTTTACTAAGACAAAAAAAGGGTGTGGTGCATGCAATCAGCCGAGCTCAAGTAAATTTTCCCAAAATACCCATACATGTTATCTAATATGATTTGATTTATGAATCTGTGAATCGCATGCTAGATAGGGATAAGGATCTGCTCAGTGTTTGCATGATAGAATGCTAGGAGAGATGCCTTGTATGCCTATCGTATGAGCTTGTAGCCTTGCATGCTAGTTCTGATTAGTCAGTGATAGTTTGGCTTGTTATGTGATGCCTTGTAGCCTAGGAAGCATGGGATGCTAGATTGGGTATAATTTGTATGCGTAAGGCAATTGGCAGCAAGAGTGAAAGTTCCTAGCATGAGTTTCGGTGTGTCAGATTGGATGTTCTTGATTATCCTATGGGTTGGAATGTTACTGCACGAATTTTTCTTGCTTTGTGTTTTGTAGGACTCTTATATAATGGGAGTTGGCTACTAAGTGAATATGTTAAGTCACATGTTACAAAGGTTGAATAATCTCAGAGTGATGGATTTAACCCTATTGCGCACCTCTCGTTTGACTCTAACCGTTGTAGGGATGAGTCTGTTACTCGAAGGATTATCTAAGCTTGGTTACATGTGATTATATTCATGAGGTGGGCAACTGACATTATGGGGAGTTCTTCAGTAGCTGATAGAAGGGTGAGGTCGGGAACCTAGGAAAGCCTAGGTAGTGCTTCAGTGGGTTTGGTCACACTATGTAGCGAGTATTTAGGTATCAGTTTGAGAAGGTGACTTAGAGGATTTGGGATGATTCTTGAGGAAAGTATGGATAGGTGTGGAAGGTAGTATTGGGCCTGTACTATTGAAAGCATAGGATCCATAGTCGAATTGGGAAAAGTTTAGAAGAATCTAGGGAGCCTGAGGGATGAGGATTCTTGGGTATGTTCTGATCATTGTCTGTTTCTTTTTCAGTATGGTGATGAGCTCTCGGGAAGGAGTTTCAGGTTCGGATTTAGGCTCAGGTGCAGGTTTTGAGCCAATCGATGAGCACATGCGGGAGTTTATCTCATCGGAGATTACCCGTGGTATTTTGGAATGGACTCCTGTGATCTTTGGTTCAGTCAAGGAAGGGATTTCGGAGCTGTTGGATGGTCATCTCGGGGCCTATCAGGCCGAGATTGTAACAGGGAAATTGGGGGCTCATCTGGAGCCCAAAGCTTGTGGATCCCTAGAATCCTTCAGGAAGGAGGATCCCATTGTTAGCTCCTATCATTTGGGATCGGAGGTGGTTTATGCACCATGTTTTCAGGGGATGCAATCACATGATTGGATTGTCGCGGAGGTTTCACGAGCCCTACACGAGGAGTTACTCGACATCATTGGGTGTGTCAGTGATAGATTGGTCGCCAGGTTCGAGGGTCGGACATTAGTTGTTCAGGCGGTTGATGGGATGGTCGGGGTAAACCATGAGGAGGAGATTGGTTCGGATAGGCAACTAGGGAAGAGGAAGAGGACTTATGGTCTGGCTCAGTGATCGGAGCAGTTGGAAGTTGCCATAACTAGTGTTAGAGACCTGAAGGGCCATGGTGGTTCCACAAAGGATGAAATGGCACATGAGGATGTGTGTAGCAGGTCTAAGTGCGGCAGGTGTGGACGGAAGGGCCACTCCCGCCAAGAATTCACACTGGAGGTAGAATTGTGCCATCGTTGTCATCAGTCGGGTCATATCAGGGAAAATTGCCCATGCTTAGTGGTTGAGGTAGCTCAGGTTCCATCGCGGGTACCTCGGCAGGAAGAGGAGGTCAGGATTCCAGTAGGTGCATTTGCGGGTATGTTATCTTTTGCTTTCTTCTTGTTTATTGTCATAATTTATATATTCCTTGGGAATTTTGTGTTGGTTTGGGTAAGCATTATCTCTGGTTTGGTTCTCTGCTATTGTCTGGGTTATATCATCAAGAATTTTTATATGCCATTTTGCATGCTAATAGTCATTAGTGAGTCATATCTTGCTGAGCGGGTTTCAGTTTGTTCGGTTGTTGTTCTGATTCATTGGTGGGGTTAATTCAGGTGTATCGTTTGAAGATTTATGGTTGAATTAGCTGGTTAGTTCTCCAATGAGGTCATAGTTCAGTCGTGTTAGCATCTTTCTGGTATGATAGGCAATTGTCCATAGTCGAACCTTTGGGTTCAATCACTACCATTGCTAGGGAAGGAACGGTAGCAAGTAGATGTAGATAGCAGCCTCATGAGTTCGTTCGGTCATTGGAAGTGCCAGGGGAATTTTATAATCGTAAGGGTTGTAGATGGTTAGAATTCATAGATTCTTTTGAGGATGGGGAGTTGGGGTGAAGATTCCAAAATTTCGAGCAAGGGTTATGGTCTTTAGTCGCCGGCATAAAGGACTTCGGGGTTTGGTGTTGTATCATGGGAATCATTTGGGGTTATCGGGTTGTGGAATCTCGAGGAGTATCTCTCTGGATTTCAGGAGTTGGGCAATCATCGAGAATGGCTAGTAATGGAACGCTAGTATTGGTGAGTGCAAATCATAGTCAGTTCATGTTATATGAAGATAAGACGGGTTAGGAATCCATAAAATATTGTGGGATGGGAGAGCTTTGATGAATCCAAGTGGGGGAGAATCAATCAAGATTTATAGGAGTTGGATCGGGTGTTGAACTAGGGAAAATTTCACATCCCAGTCAGAAAGGAGACGACCTAAGGTTCCGTCTAGATTGAAGTTGTGTAATTTGGGAGTTCAGGAAACTTCCAACAGCTGGTCGGCGTCTACTTTGTGATGTCACACCCCCAAACCAGAACGGCAGAAACGTTCGGGGGCGTAAGACGTCATGTACAGTATCACATCAATGCATGGTAGTAAACAAGCAACAACATCATCCATTGCATTAATAATATAATTTTACTACAAGTGTGTTCTGTATAGTTTATAAGACACCAAAAATACGGATAATCAAAATAAGAGATGAGTCTTGAATGTGCTCCATCTTCTCAAAAACCTGGTGATCGGTACCTGTCTACTGGTGACCTGAGAATACAAGTTATTTTGGAAGCATAGATCAGCATTAAAGCTGGTGAGTTCATAAGTATGTTAGTGTCATTGTTTGTATAAGTTTGAAGAAAGTGTTTGTAAATGTTTGATGTAAAAGTTTGTAAGTGTTTGATGTAAATGTTTCTAAACTTCCTAGAAAATCCTATATTTTCTACTAAAGTAGTCTTCTACGAAGACCCAACTGTTCCTTATGTTTGTTCTTTTGTAAAAGTGAGTATTTTCCCAAAGTATGACTATCATTACCAAAATATAGTTTTCATCACCGTTCATGTGAGAAGATCACAATATGAATGAAATGGAAAAAAAATAAAGATGTACTGTAGTTTTATCTAAGTAACTACCAATGTACTAACTACCTTAAACTTGTTTGTTTAATTAAGGTAAAATGTGATAAGATTTTAACCATACTTGATCGACTAGTATAACACGACGTTCGAGACGTCGAAATGATATGACATTCGTCACCCGTAGACCTGCAGGTCCCACTGTAGCTAGCAACAAGGTGTAGGATGGTCAGTCCCATATAGATCTATACATAAATTCACGCTCTCCCTCCAGGAGACTCTGGGTACTAAACGTGACGCAGCAGTATATTGCCGAGCTATGAAGTAGTATCTCACAATAATGTTATAGTATTCTTGTATTTGTATAGTATGTTCTCTCTGTCTAGTATATAGTATGTTCTCTAGTGTATAGTGTGTAGTATGTATTGTTTCTCGTTATAATATGTACTGTTGCTCTTTATAGTGAGATTTGTCTCTCGTTATAGTATGTTTGTACTGACTCATGTATGAACTGACTCTTTGTATGTTTCATTGTTTATGGAAATAGTAAGTAGTGACTTCCTAAACTATACCTATTATAGTTTACTAGCAATGTTGTTTGTATAGATGAACATGTTTGTACACCTTCGCTACCCATAGGTAATGAACTGAACGAAGAACTTTTATATCTATATACATATACATAATATATAACTAAGATTCAAACGACCTTCGGACAAACAACCGATACCCTAAGTCCACAACCAAACAAGGAACAGGAAATAAGGCGAGTTATCAGTCCTAAGTCCTTTCAATCCTACTTATATAACTATATCCATATAGACATGTTTTGACAAAGTATAAGTTTAAAAGAGTTTGATAAAGTGTTTTGCATATAAAAGAGTTTGTAAAACGATTTGAGCAATTTGTTTGAAAACACAGTTTGAAGTATAAGAAATTTATCTATTTGATAGTTATTAATCACATGTGATTGATATAATAACTGTAATGTTTCTACTTGTATTCCCCCCCCCATAAGAGCATTTAAAATCATTTAAAAGATAAGTTAAGGGGTATGAACTCACCTGCAGTGAGTGATACGAATGAAAGATCGGTTGTAGGATGCTTAGTGTCAAGTGAAGACTCGAGCACAACGGATCCTAATAAGCATATAATGACACACATATATGTATATAATTAGTGTTTATACAACTAATCATGCAAGGAAAACACCTTAGGACTTAGGAAACACTTGGAATGAAGTGTTACAATCACATCTGATTGTACTAAAGGGGTTTACGGCCACACAAGTGTGTTCACGGCCTTGGTGCTTATGGCCAAGGTGTTTACGGCCAAGGGAGTTTACGGCCAAGGTGGTTTACGGCCATGGGAGTTTACGGTCAATGAAGATCTTGAGGGTTTACGGCCAAGGGAGATGCTCATGGCCGTAAACTCTTATTGATCTTGGGAAATGGTTGTTTTCAAGGGTGTATGCTAAGAGCTTCTATAGGATAACTAGTATATGGAAGGATACTTACGTTTTGAAGCTTGAAGGGGCGGCTCACGGTCCAAGAACTAGTATGTGTTCTTGGTGTTCTTGGTGTAAGTGATGAAGATTTGAAGATCTACTCAAAAGAGATGAAATCATGGATGAAATCATAGGGTTTCACTAGATTAAGCAAGATATCAACTAAAAAATGGAAGAAACACTTACATGTTTGAAGATCAAGATGAAAACTCTTGATGATAGTTGAGAGAAAATCGAGTTTCTTGAGTTGGAAGTGTGAGAAGTGGTGAAAAATGAAGGAATATCATGAGGTCGATTGGAAATGAATGGATGAAATCATAGGGTTTCACTGGTTTCTCTCTGTCTAGTATATAGTATGTTCTCTAGTGTATAGTGTGTAGTATGTATTGTTTCTCGTTATAGTATGTATTATTTCTCTTTATAGTGAGTATTGTCTCTCGTTATAGTATGTTTGTACCGACTCATGTATGAACTGACTCTTTGTATGTTTCATTGTTTCTAGAAATAGTAAGTAGTGACTTCCTAAACTATACCTATTATAGTTTACTAGCAATGTTGTTTGTATGGATGAACATGTTTGTACACCTTTTAATTGAGACCGGCATGAGGTCGATTGGAAATGAATGGCTATCTAGAGTTAGTGTACAACCTATGTATATGCAGCTAGTGCTCTCTGTCTTTCCGTTAGCTATTTCTACACTGAACGGTTCTTTAAGTGCGCGTGATTTTTGTTTAAGCAAGTGAGCAAATTTATGGTTCACGAAACTCCTCTCCGCTCCACTATCAAACGGTATGCATGCATATGAGTTATCGAGGAGAAACGTACCAGTGACCCTGTGGGGTCGGCAACTGCTTCCTCGTGGCCTATAGCCAAGACTCTTCCCTCTCCGTCGGCATTCCCTGCCTTCGGACAGTTCCTCTTGTAGTGGCCCACGTCGCCACATTCGTAGCAAGCCTGGCCCACACCAGCGTCGGGGACTTGGGTGATTGGCCTTTCCGGAGCCTTGCAGAAACGGGCAACGTGCCCCTTCCTGTTGCAGTTAGAGCACTGCATTTTTCGGCAGGGTCCGTTGTGGTGGAAGCTGCATTTGTTGCACTTAGGCAAGCTCCCAGCATATTGTTTTCCCGGAACAGCGGCAGCAGGTGCAATCGCGGCATAAACAGCCACGACTTGTTGCTTTTTGGCCGAGTTATTCTTCTTGTTATCCCAAAACTTTCGCTTGTTGTCAGCGGTTTTGGGTGGTTCTGGAATGGCTAGGGTTGTTGTTGTTGACGGGGTGCGGACTCCATGATCAATGAGCCGTTGTGCCAACCGCTTGGCACTGTCGAAGGAAGTGGGATGTGAAGCTAGTACATTCCCTTGAAATGGAGGCACCATCCCCCAGATATACCTCTCTATTTTCTTTCCCTCAATAGGGACCATGGATGTACATAGTGCCACCAGATCGCTGAATCTGGCAGTATAGGTCACTATGTCGGAGCCTTTCATGGTTAGGCTCCACAGTTCCTGTTCCAGTTTTTGAACTTCGCCCCTCGGGCAGTACTCCTCGATCATGAGCACCTTAAGAGCTTCCCAGCCCATGGCATTTGCCACTATCAGAGTTAGTGACTTGACATGGCTATTCCACCAGGTCAGGGCTCGGTCCGTGAAGGTGCAAGCAGAAAATTTAACTTTTCTTCCTTCCGGACAAGAACAGATCTCGAAGATCGATTCCGTCTTCTCGAACCATTGCGAGAGGGCAATGATTCCGCCAGTCCCATTGAAGGACCTGGGCTTGCAGTTGGTGAAGTCCTTATACGAGCACTCACTAGAGCGCATTGGAGCATCACCATGAGTGGAATGAACAGTTGTTCTACTCCCGCTAGTTCCACTAGCGCTGAACTGAGCTAGGGCTGCCGTAACAGCCGCATTCACCGCAGCTTGGATGGCTGCCAGATTGTATTGTGGAGGAGGTGGAGGTGGTTGTTGTCTTGGAGTTATCGAAGTAGTGCGTCTCGCTGATCGATGTGGAGGCATCTTGTAGCAATAAGTTTAAACAGATGAAGATATTGGTAAGAATTTAATAGAGAGAATGATGAGAGTGACTCATGGACTAACTCTCCATAGCCCAACAAAGCAGACGAAAGTATGATTGAATAGAAATCTAGCACTAGAAAGATGAAAGCATTTGGATATAATTTCCATGAGATTAGATATCTGTCAATAATATTGGTATTACAGATGTAACAGGTTCGGGAAAATGACCTAGAAGTAGGTCTTACATCAACCAGGATGAGAAAATTTTGACAGCATAAAGACCTAATAGACTGAGAGTTCAAGGTCTTAAAATAAACAGGAAATTACAGGGAAAAGTGCTACTTAGAGCATAGATAAGAAGGCTAATCCTTAGAAAAAAGAAAATTTGAGCCGAACAGTCCCTACTGGCAACGGGAACCCCTCGGGCGAACCCTTAAGTCGGCCAGCTGACGCTCCATATCAAGAAGGCGTCGCTCATACACTCGCTGGCATACTCGGTGTTCTATGACTTCAGCTCGAGTCACAGCTAGTTCTTGTAGTAGAGACTCATTGTCTCTCGCAGCTCTCTCACGAGCATCTTCCAGACGACGAATGCAGACAGTATTGAGTCCCGCATTGGCATCAACCTGCATGACCCGGTTGATGGCTGTCCTACCCTGCTCTTACGAGCAACCCTGCAGACCAGAATAGGCAGGATCTTGTCCGCTGAGCCTCCCTCGCTCAGGTTGTAGAAGCTTCGGTATCCATTGTATGGCATTGGTTGACCCTGTTCCTGACTCCATGTTCCCAAGTGTTCCGCCCACAGAGGCGTCGGGCCTTGAAAAGCCGGACGAAGGTTAGGATTTGGGATTGGAGCTTCCAGAGGTAGATTATTGACTTCTGGCTCGGAGTCGGAATCCTCCGAGAATTTCTCTGCGAAGTCATCGTCCAACAGAATCACATGATTCTCTTTTGGCTCGTCATCGAGCCATCCTCCGTTGTCTTGGTTGGGGAAGTACAGGTCGTCGTGGGGATGGAATCCAGCCATGATATCTACGCGAGAATAGGGGTAAAAGAAATAATTAATAGACGTACTAATTAAGATAATTATAAGACGATCCTTACCAGTTGCTCCAACATTTGCGTAGTGCATACCAGTCATATGTAACCAAAACAGGATAGACCTTCGAATAAGTGATCCTAACTCTGAGTCCACAACCAAACAAGGAACAGGAAGTAAAGCAAAGATCACAGATTCTAAGTCTATGACACCTTAGTGACATATAACCTTAGAGTATCCACTCTGTAACTATTGACATACTAATGAAGATCTTTTTAGTTTGCACATAAGTAATTATAGTAACACAAAATACTCCTATAATATTTTAAGTTTATGTTATGTTCTAGTGTTTTCATTGTAGTAGTACTGGTAAGTTTTTAGACTTTTTGCAGCACCACAACCATTCCTAGGCACATGCTAATCACCTATCGGAAAGATATAGTTGATCATGCTATATCGCTCCCAGATCTGATTATATGTCCCCAAGCCTACTTGTGTTGTCCAACAATCGCAATACTTTTGTTATGTCCTAGTGACACTGATTTTAGTATGAATGCAGGTATGTATACTTCGGTTAAATATTTTATTATTTAAAAGTATAAACTCTTGGTCAGAGTGTTTTAATCCCGTTGTGTTTATAGTTGTATATCTTTTATGGGTTGATATACTCAATTCACTATAAACAATGCTCTGATACCAATCTGTCACACCCCCCAACCAGAACAGCGGAAACGTTCGGGGGCGGAGGACGTCATGTACAGTATCACAACAATGCATAGTAGTAAACAAGCAACAACATCATCCATTGCATTAATAATATAATTTTAATACAAGTGTGTTCTGTATAGTTTATAAGACACCAAAAATATGGATAATCAAAATAAGAGATGAGTCTTGAATGTGCTCCATCTTCTCAAAAACCTGGTCATCGGTATCTGTCTACTGGTGACCTGAGAATACAATTTATTTTGAAAGCATAGATCAGCATTAAAGCTGGTGAGTTCATAAGTATGTTAGTGTCATTTTTTGTATAAGTTTGAAGAAAGTGTTTGTAAATGTTTGATGTAAAAGTTTGTAAGTGTTTAATGTAAATGTTTGTAAACTTCCTAGAAATCCTATATTTTCTACTAAAGTAGTCTTCTACCAAGACCCAACTGTTCCTTATGTTTGTTCTTTTGTAAAAGTGAGTATTTCCCCAAAGTATGACTATCATTACCAAAATATAGTTTTCATTACCGTTTATGTGAGAAGATCACAATGTGAATGAAATGGGGAAAAAAATAAAGATGTACTGTAGTTTTATCTAAGTAACTACCAATGTAGTAACTACCTTAAACTTGTTTGTTTAATTAAGGTAAAATGTGATAAGATTTTAACCATACTTGATCGACTAGTATAACACGACGTTCGAGACGTCGAAATGATATGACATTCGTCACCCGTAGACCTGCAGGTCCCACTGTAGCTAGCAACAAGGTGTAGGATGGTCAGTCCCATATAGATCTATACATAAATTCACGCTCTCCCTCCAGGAGACTCTGGGTACTAAACGTGACGCAGCAGTATATTGCCGAGCTATGAAGTAGTATCTCACAATAATGTTATAGTATTCTTGTATTTGTATAGTATGTTCTCTCTGTCTAGTATATAGTATGTTCTCTAGTGTATAGTGTGTAGTATGTATTGTTTCTCGTTATAATATGTATTGTTGCTCTTTATAGTGAGATTTGTCTCTCGTTATAGTATGTTTGTACTGACTCATGTATGAACTGACTCTTTGTATGTTTCATTGTTTCTGGAAATAGTAAGTAGTGACTTCCTAAACTATACCTATTATAGTTTACTAGCAATGTTGTTTGTATAGATGAACATGTTTGTACACCTTCGCTACCCATAGGTAATGAACTGAACGAAGAACTTTTATATCTATATACATATACATAATATATAACTAAGATTCAAACGACCTTCGGACAAACAACCGATACCCTAAGTCCACAACCAAACAAGGAACAGGAAATAAGGCGAGTTATCAGTCCTAAGTCCTTTCAATCCTACTTATATAACTATATCCATATAGACATGTTTTGACAAAGTATAAGTTTAAAAGAGTTTGATAAAGTGTTTTGCATATAAAAGAGTTTGTAAAACGATTTGAGCAATTTGTTTGAAAACACAGTTTGAAGTATAAGAAATTTATCTATTTGATAGTTATTAATCACATGTGATTGATATAATAACTGTAATGTTTCTACTTGTATTCCCCCCCCATAAGAGCATTTAAAATCATTTAAAAGATAAGTTAAGGGGTATGAACTCACCTGCAGTGAGTGATACGAATGAAAGATCGGTTGTAGGATGCTTAGTGTCAAGTGAAGACTCGAGCACAACGGATCCTAATAAGCATATAATGACACACATATATGTATATAATTAGTGTTTATACAACTAATCATGCAAGGAAAACACCTTAGGACTTAGGAAACACTTGGAATGAAGTGTTACAATCACATCTGATTGTACTAAAGGGGTTTACGGCCACACAAGTGTGTTCACGGCCTTGGTGCTTATGGCCAAGGTGTTTACGGCCAAGGGAGTTTACGGCCAAGGTGGTTTACGGCCATGGGAGTTTACGGTCAATGAAGATCTTGAGGGTTTACGGCCAAGGGAGATGCTCATGGCCGTAAACTCTTATTGATCTTGGGAAATGGTTGTTTTCAAGGGTGTATGCTAAGAGCTTCTATAGGATAACTAGTATATGGAAGGATACTTACGTTTTGAAGCTTGAAGGGGGCGGCTCACGGTCCAAGAACTAGTATGTGTTCTTGGTGTTCTTGGTGTAAGTGATGAAGATTTGAAGATCTACTCAAAAGAGATGAAATCATGGATGAAATCATAGGGTTTCACTAGATTAAGCAAGATATCAACTAAAAAATGGAAGAAACACTTACATGTTTGAAGATCAAGATGAAAACTCTTGATGATAGTTGAGAGAAAATCGAGTTTCTTGAGTTGGAAGTGTGAGAAGTGGTGAAAAATGAAGGAATATCATGTATATGGGAGGAGTTTACGGCCAGCCAAGAGTTTACGGCCGTAATCTCTAGTTTACGGCCGTAAACTCCAAGACTTGGAGTTTTCCGGCTTGAATGTTGAACAATAAACTCTAGCAGATACTTCCTAACACCAAACCCTTGAATGTACTAGGCTTAGAACACTCAAACAGACTCTAAACAATGCTAAAAGATAGCTGAAACGAGTCTGACTTTGATTGAATTGAACGGTTGTACAAGATAGAAATTTTGGGTTGTCACATGTGAGGTATAGCATGCTTATGGATGGATCCAGGTTGAGGTTTGTGTTAGAGCCTCGTTGCCTATTCTTGTTTGATGACGGATTTGGGGTTCGAAGCATGATTCAAACACCTTATTGGAATTCAGTTGGATGCGGGTTCAACTTAGGATAATTGGGGTTGTGATGGTTTAGGTGTGGTAAGACCATGGGTGGTAACCATGGTTGGTTAGAAGTGTTGTAAGACTACGATGGGATCGTAGCATTCGCCGGTTTGAGGTAGCCCATCATTGAGGTGGACATGAGTATAAAGAAGGATCAGTTCGTGCCTTGGGCAAGACGGACAGGAGTGTCGGAGTGCAATTCTCCTTTTTAGGATGAGGACCATTGTGGTCCGAGGCAGATTCGGGCATGTGTAGCTCTAGATGGGTGGGACCCATGGGCGATGCCCGCTCTGTGGTATAGTTTGGGTGGGACCCTAGGGCGTGGCCCGTGTGTTTATGACAATGCAAGTGGAACCTAATTGAGACCGTTCGGTCGAGGTATTGGATTTTGGTTTTGTAGGAATGGTTATGTGGTTAGTGAGTGGCGCAGAGGGATGCGTAGGCTAGGGTAGCCTTGTCTATTGGAGTCTTAGGAACCTAGTGGTAGGACCAGGTGTGAGACTGGCAGTCTTAGCGGTGGTGGAGTATCCTATATCCAGGTTTAGTAAAGGGATTCCGTGAATCAGAAGATTTCAGATGAAATGCAGGTGTAGGTCCTTGGATCTTCGGTTGCGAATTATGTACCGAGTTGGTATTTGGTGGGAACTCGCATTGGGAATCGTGAGTGTTTATGTGCAATGTATTCATTTCAGTAGGATATGAAATAGGGTATCTGTATGCTAAGGGAATCAGTTGAAGGGTTCAGGGTTAAAGGGTGGTTTCAGTTTTGGTGGTAGATCAGGCTCTTGTGATTGTGTTTTGGATTGGTTCTATCTGTGTGGGAGTCAGGAAAGTATGGGATTTCAGAATTTTAGTAGCAGTGTGTTGGTTCGACAGTTAAAGGAAGCAGTGTCTTGTTCAACACTAGAAGGTTTATCTCCTAGTTTGTCTCGCATTGTTTATTATATTCATGGAATTGTTAACATCAGGATGAGCCTTTCATCGAAGGAATATCCAATCCCTTTGGTCAAGTGAAAGGTTGTCGGCACCAGCGTATGGTCTGTGATTCTATTTTCTAGTGGGAACCTCAGGTAATCAGAAGTTGAGTAGTCAGTTTGGGAGATAAGTGGAATGGAATTAGCGAGATAAGTGGAATGGTTCAGTATGGGCAGTCTATCGGGGGGTCACACCAATTCAAGACTTCAGATTTCAGGTTGCGTAAATGTGGTTATTCTGCATGGGATTGTTTTAGGCTGAGAAAGGATTCGTTCATCTTCAGGTTTGGAGAGCCCTGCTAGGGTTGGTTTCGGTTTCTTTGGGAAGGTTGTGATATGCTCGGCATTGTGGTCGTGTTGCTCAGGATGTTTGGAGTGCCTGAGATGGAAAGGGATGATTTCGAGGACGAAATCTAATTTAAGTAGGGGAGTGTTATACATTCAAAGTTTATTCCATTTTGTCTAGGGGGAGTAGATGATTGATTTATCCAATTCAATATCATTCTAAAGACCCTTTAAAGGTTTTATAATCATTTTTCAATTATAAAAGGGGGAGAATTTGATATGGCCATTCGAAATTGGTTTGTGATTTATCAAATTGGTAATTTTTGATGAAGTTTGTAGTAGAGATATGAAAGTGGGTATATCATTTTTAGGGATTGATGATCTTTAGAACGAGGATCCCAAAAGTTCTACTAATGACCATGGAGATTTGATTGACTCTAACTTTTAGGGATTTCTTGATCAATTGAAGTTATGAATCTTCAGTTTGGTTTGTTACATGATTTTTTTGATGATTTATATCATTAGCATATTTGAAGATCATTGTAACTTGGTGGGGGAGTTCTTCAAATATATGAAGTGATTTGGTTTCTCAATTCCAAAATGGGTTTTATGGCGGGTTTGATTCTTGACAATCTTTTGGATTACTTTAGAAGATGAAGTTTGAAAATATTACTTCTAGAAGCTCGTTCGATATTGAAGTTTATATATTTACTTTGGTGTTTGATTTCTCATTCCTATATCCTAGAACTCGTTTTTGAAGACTACTGAAGAATTAAGATTCGTAGATCGCTTTGATGCCTTGTAACGTGTTCTATTCTTATCTGCTAGATGCTTATTTTTGTAGATGAAGCCTTGTCATCCTTCCATACTTTGAGGGGGAGAATGTTAGGTTCAAAGTCTTTCATGTTTGGTGACAAGGGGCCTCCTTTTATGACATGTGGTTTATTTTCCTAGACTTATTTGTACACCTTTAAATAGACATGTTTTATTCATTTACTAGGTGTGGAAAGATGTAGTCCTTGAATGAGTTGAGTTTCTTTAGCTTAGATTACTTAGATTGCGATCTTTATTTTTGTATTTCCTCATCATAGTTAAATACAATATCATGTTCACCAAATACATTTTCATGATTGTGTTCGTTCTTATATTCTGCATCATCAAATCATTAATATTTCTTAACTCTCCACAACCATAACATATAGATTATAAATCTGAACTGGTTCCCGACAATCACATGCTATATGTCATGTATTTCCATAATTGTAACAAGTAAATGGAACTGAGGATGTTTCACAGATTCCAAAGTGTTTCTTATGACATTTCTCACACCACATTCCTTCATTATTTCTCGTCTCTGTCCAAGCTTGAGGTCCCGAACTCAGAGGCCTTTTTGACCTCATTCCTTGTCTTCCATCCCACTTATTATCCCACTTGGGTTTTGATGAATCACCTTCTTTTTCTATATCTTGTCGCTTTAGTTCATTTTTTTGTTTTTTGGCTGCATCTAACTGACAGAAAGTACTATAAGAGTTCATTTGAATAAACTTATGTATTTTTGTTGTAATTCCCCATGTATAACGATGCATTTTTCTAATTTCAGTATCCACCTGATGATGATCAAATTGGGCCTTCTCATTAAATTCAATAGTATATTGATGCACTATTTTAATCCTTGCTGGAAGTGCATAAATTTATCTTGTATCTGTCTCATACCAATGAGAGAGCAATACTCTTCTTCAAAATTGGCTTGCAATTGTGCCTAAGTCAACATACGAGTCAAAATTTCTCCAAAGGTACTAGAAACCATATAGTGTGCATCCCTGGTGAGTAGATAAGTTGTGAATTCCACTTTATCTTCTTCCTCGCACTTACTAGTATGAAATATCTTTTTCAGTGTAGGTTAACCATGTCATAGCAACCACGGGATCCGTAGTTCCCACGAACTCCTTTGGTATACAATCAATATAAGCTTTATAAGTACAATCTTCTTTGTTTTCCACATAAATAGTTCCAGTTGTCTTTACAACTTCACCAGTACTCACATTTTCTCCTTCTCATTCTATAATGACAGGAGGCTGATCATGGATTGCCTATGTAACTGCTTCCACTTGAGGTAGCAGGAAACCTCTAATATCTTCCACCACTTTTTTAGCATTTATTTGTGGATGATTTGGCTATTGTTCCGGAGGTACTTCCGGATGTGGTTGGCAAACTGAACCTTTGGACTCAGCACAACCACATCCTTGACCACCTCCTTGTGTATTCCAAGTATTTACCATCTTCAAAACAAAAATTTAATAATTTAGTTCATCTTAACATGAACTTTTTCTTTCATTTACATTTTCCTTCAATCAACGA
Source organism: Lactuca virosa (assembly GCF_052849685.1). Taxonomy (NCBI): domain Eukaryota; kingdom Viridiplantae; phylum Streptophyta; class Magnoliopsida; order Asterales; family Asteraceae; genus Lactuca; species Lactuca virosa. The sequence continues at coordinate 225,266,603 of NC_136430.1, read as the reverse complement.
TCCATTTTCCAACCTTTTGGCTTATGGTGAGATTCCATGATGTTTGAATCAGATTCTAGTTCCAATGTTGGAAATTTGGGTTTCCTTTCTAGGACTCATTGATTCAAAATATTAGTTCCAAGCAATGATATGATCTTGGGTTTGTGATTAGATTACTTATGCCCTTTCAAATTCATGATACAATTTTTAATTCATAGCTAATGGTGAGATTTGTAGAATTTGATTCAAGTTTAGCTTCCATGTAATGAATTGGGTATTTCTAAACCTAAACTGTTCTAGATCAATATTTATGGTTTCAAACAATGACTCAAGTTTGATATTATGTTAGATTATGTGTTTCCATTCTAAGCTATGACCCATTGGCAATCCTTGCCTCATGGTGAGATTATGAAATATTAAATGAAACTTTACTTTAATTTGGGATTTAAAATTTGTTGATTATGGAATCATGTTCCAAATTTGAAATCCCACATGGAACGTAACCTCTTGTTTGGCCTTACAAACATCTATTATTCTACTAGCCTATAATCCATAAATCTCTCATCAGATCATCACCCATGTGCTCTTGTGCCACTACCTATAATACAAGAAACTGAGTGGGTCAGGCTTGGGAGCCTAGTGAGTACATAGTGTTTTCAATCCACAATAATTAAATTCTTTATTTTAATCAAATCATTCAACCCAATAAACCATTCCTGTTATCCTCACTTATGTCCCTAAAGCATCTAATTAAAGGGACCTATCCTAAGGATTATCTTCGGGATAAACAATAATTTTTAGGGAACTAGTAAGGCAACCATGAGGTGGATGGAGTACACCTGGTGAACACTAAGTCCAAAAACACCTACAGGTTGCGAGCCCGCCAGCGTTCCACTGGACTGTCTAGAATAGTTTGTGGTCGTCATCTATACTCCGCTAGACGACTAGATCATCTTTAAAGTCAAGGACTCTTATAATTTATCTCGTCTTTCATCTTTCATCATCTATATCATCATTCATCTACCCATCTTTACCAACATAATTATAGGTATAAAATAAATATACAGTTTAAATCAAGTATAAATCGTTCATCCAACATAGATATCAGGAACACATATAATAGGCACATATAACACGTACTTTATATTAAATACTTCATATCTATGTGTAATTTGAAAGTAAGTATGCACTCACTTGTTAATGTGATGACTTAAAATTCGGACAGCGCTTCGCTTCTAGCAACTTTCTTTTCCTTTGACGTAACCTAGTATCATTATCACAAAGTCTTATTCTAATATTTATTGTGACTAATTATTAGTCTAGATTCATCATTAATTCAAAGTCTACTTCAATATCTATCAAGTAAGGATCAGCCAGGCAGGACAGTTGGGAGGCAAGATCATTTTGACGTATAGCTTTTCTGAAATCCAACAACTAAGTCAACGTGAGCACTCTAGACACCTCTCCCGTAAGTAGATCAATCCATATAATGACTTGGAGACAATGATAAATCTTTTTTATAGGTTCATAATAATGATAATGAACTTAAACAAAAGTTATACTTAAAGTACGATAAGCATAACTCAACTTATAGGTGGTTTAGCGAGAAACCAGACTCTACGCGGACATAACTTCTAAACCAAAAGCTCTATTTCTCGGGGGATTTCTAGCATTCTGGAGCTTCGCTACTAACATTTAGGATGTGCTAGAGAAAGGAATCAAGACCTTGGGGGTTTGGGAGATAATAGAATAGAAAGGTGTGAAGAAAAGAGTGAAATTCGGCTTCTATTTATAAGCTGCCAGGAGCCGAGTATGTTGGACGTACACAAATTTACATTGGGCGTACTCAGTACACTGGGTGTACACAAATTACGTTGGCCGTACTAGGGCCACATGTCAGCATCTGGTGGCAAGCCGTGGGGAGGAAGGGGTATGCTAGATCACGACACGTGTCGCACTCTTGTTAATCCAAAAATTAATTATATTCTAAAATCCATAACTTTCGTATACGAGCTCCGTTTTTGACGTTCTTTATATCCACGCGTAACTATCAATGAGATCTAAAACTTTCGTTTAGATTCTGTCGGCCAATTTGTAACGTCCCAAAATTTAAAGCAAAAAGTTTATTTTCAATAATAATAAAACCATCAACCAAAACATGTTCATAAAATCATAAAAGAAAATCAGAGTACGTCAATCCACCATCCCAATACATCAGTGTCAAATAAAGCAGAAATCATGGTGTGTGCGATGTCATCATCCCGATCTCTTCCCCTTCGATTCGGAAGTACCTGAAACATAAACTGAAAACCGTAAGCAACAAGCTTAGTGAGTTCCGCAAAACACCTCATACCATACATATCAACATACGATGGGCCACGACCGACAACCACCGGGCCCCACCCGACATCGGGACCCGCCTGGCATCGGGCCCTGCCCGGCATACATATAGACACATAAATACATGCAAGAATCACTAAGATAAATATCATACAATACACTCATCAGGCCCCGCCTAGCATCGGACACCGCCCGGTATACATATCACATACCACACATGCAAGAGTCACACAGACAACTAGCATCCCAATCATAATAAATCATGGGCCAGCATTGGTGCCTTCGACCCGCCAAATACAGTGAGGAGACTCACCTCAAACTTCTGAAAATCAGATAAATACTCGGACTACTCGGACTGCTGATCCGGAAAATCCCCGCGCTAATCAATCAAATAAAACCCCAATTAATAATTGTGCCATAAACCATAACTCGGAATCTAATTCATATATCCAACTCTCAGGGTAAAAGACCATATTACCCTTTCCTCACTTGGCTCAATAACTGAGGCCCAACCTAATCTCACCAAAAGCCTAATATGGCCTAAATTCCTAAATGATACCCAAAGCCCATTATGGGCACAAATCTAAGAAGGCCCAAAGCCTAAAAATGGCCTAAAGTCAGAAAGATTGGTGGCCCAACAAGGCCCAAAACCCTAATAGTCCAAATATGGCCCAAATCGCAAAAGTCAACAAAAGTCAACAGCTGTTGAGTACACCCAACGTACTCAAACTTATGCCATGCGTACGCCACCTTTGGCCAGTACATGATGCGTACGAGCTAGGTACGCCCAATGTACTCCACATAATGCCCAACTCGTCATTAAGTGCTTAATCGGTTAAGCCACTAAGTCTACTTCTCAGATCTGATCCTAAATGATGTCTTAACACGTAAAGTTGGCAACTTTACTCCTTTGCATGTGTTAATGGGACCTAATACTTGATTTTGACCAATAAAGCCAATAATAAGAAGCCTAACTCATGCATGGACCAATATAACACATTAAGATTGCATTTTTATGCACAACGGACCTCAAAAATGCTAAGATCTACCATCCCTAGCTTTTGGAGTAGCTCATACTCTCATGCATGACCTAAAGGACCATAAAAAGCACAAAAACAAGCCCTAACTAGATCTATCAAAATGAAACATCAAGTTAAGAGCTTTATACCTCCAAAAGCTCTCCAAGTTGGTGATGATTCTGGATCTACAAGCTTCAACCACACCTATGCAACTTCCAAGAGCTTTTCTTCCTTCAAGATCACCAAAAACCCTCTCAAAGATCACTTCCAAGCTAAAAACACTCAAAAAGCAATTAGGGTGTCGTTCTAAGGGTTTGGAGAGGTGGAGGTTGGTCATAAGAAGCTCCAAAGGCAACTTAAGGTGTTTAAATAGGGCACAAACCCTAAAATTTAAGGTTTGACCCATGCAGTTGTATGCCCTGTGTACTTCACATATGCCCAACATACGTGGCTTTCCTCTGCGACCATGTTTCGACCCAGTATGCCCAACATACTAATAGAGTACGCCCAACGTACTCGGCCAGGGACCAAAATGCAATGATTTTGAAGTTAAGGAAAAGAAAGGAAAATACATGAAATGCAAATGTTACAATTCTCTCCCACTCGAATCAGACTTCGTCCTTGAAGTCCGTTGTTGCAAACAACTCCAGGTAATGCTTCCTCATCTCGACCTCGGGCTCCCACATCCATTCTAAACACTTTCGGTGCTACCACTGTACCTTTATCAAATCCATCGACTTGTTGTGCAGAGTCTTTGTCTTCCTGTAAAGGATCATCACCGGTCTCTCAATGTAGTTCAGACGATCATCCACCTGAATATCCTCCAATGGAACCACCGTGGAATCATCAACCAAGCATTTTTGTAGCTGAGATACGTGAAACATGATATGGATCTGACTAAGCTCCTCAGGTAGATCCAAGCGACAAGCAACCCTGCCCACCCAGGCCAAAACCCTGAGAGGACCGATATACCTGAGGCCCAACTTGCCCCTCTTCCTAAATCGGATGACACTTTTCCAATGTGACACCTTCACGAGAACCATATCCCCATCCTGGAACTCTAGATCTGATCGGCGCTTGTCGGCATAGCTCTTCTGCTGACTCTATGATATCTGAAGTATACCCCGCACCTGCTGAATCAAATCAGTAGTCTTGAGTACCACCTTAGTAGTCCACATGACTCACTGAACGACCTCACCCCAACATATCGGGGTCCTTCACTTCATCATATAGAGAATCTCAAAGGAGGTCTATAAATGTTGGCGTGATAACTGTTGTTATACGAAAAGTACGCCAAAGGGAGATGCGTATCCCAACTCCCACTGAAAATCAATACACATGCCTAAAACATATCCTCCAAGGTTTGGATAATCCCCTCACTCTGTCCGTCAGTCTACGGGTGGAAATCTGTGCTGAAATGCAGACGAGTACCCAGCTCTTCGTGAAACCTCTTCCAGAACCTGGAAGAAAACGGACATCCCTGTCTGAAACCACTGAAACAGGAACCCCATGACATGCCACAACCTCCCTGATGTAAATGTCATCCAACCTCTCTGCAGAGATACTCTCCTGAATCGGAATGAAATACGTGCTCTTGGTCAATCGATTCACGATGACCCATATCAAATCCACCCCGCACGCTGTCTGTGGCAACTTCGTGATGAAATCCATAGTAATCTCTTCCCATTTCCAAACGGGAATGTCTAATGGCTGCAACTTTCTGTGAGGTCGTTGATGCTCAGCCTTGACTTTCCTGCAAGTCAAGCACCTCTCCACATACCAGGCCACATCCCGCTTCATGCAAGGCCAACAATAATCAAGTCGTAGATCTCTATGCATCTTTGTTGCATTGGGATAAATAGAGAACCTCAACTTCTGCGCCTTCTCCATCAAAACTTGTTGCCCACCACCCAAATACGGAACCTACACCCTCCAATGAAGGGTCAATTATCATAATCGAAGGAAGCCACCTGACCCACTATGCTCTCACTCTTCTGGTGCTCTTCCTTCATAGCCTCAACCTGAGCCTCACGGATCTGCTCTAAAGTGGCGTAATCACCGTCATCCTCAAACACGTAATCACCGCCTTGCGGCTGAGAGCATCGGCCACCATGTTGGCCTTCCCTAGGTGATAAAGGATCTCAGAATCATAATCCTTCACCACATTCAACCATCTACTATGCCTCATGTTCATATTCGGATAATCCATCAAATATCTAAAGCTCTTGTGATATGTGTAGATAGTACAACGGACCTTATAGACGTAATGTTGCCAAATCTTGAGGGCAAACACTAAGACCCCCAACTCCAAATCGTGCGTAGGATAATTTTCCTCATGAGGCTTCATTTGCCTCGAAGCGTAAGCAATCACATGACCCCGTTGCATCAATACTGCTCCCAAACCTGTGACTGACGCATCATAATATACCACCAAATCCTCAACACCCTCCGGCAGGGTCAGAATCGGAGCCTCGCATAATCGCTACCTCGGAGCCTCAAAAGTTGCCTGCTGTTCTGGCCCCTACAAAACGTGACGGTCTTCTTCGTCAACCGAGTCAAAGGAACCGCTATCTTGGAGAAATCCTGAATGAATCTCTGATGGTAACCTGCCAATCGAAGGAAACTTTGAATCTCAGACAGAGACCTCAGAACCTCCCACCTTATCACCGCATCAACCTTGGCCAGATCGACCAGAATACCATTCTGGTTGACAAGGTGCTCCAGAAATTGCACCTCGCACATCCAGAACTCACACTTGGAGAACATCGCATATAGTCTCTCCCTCTTCAGAGTCTCCAATACCTCCCTCAAATGCTCCTCTTGCATATTCTAGGTCTTGGAATAGACCAAGATGTCATCAATAAACACAATCACAGACCGGTCCTACATAGGTCTGCATACGCGATTCATGAGATCCATGACTACGGCTGGAGCATTGGTGAGCCCGAAAGGCATTACCACGAACTCATAATGACCATAACGAGTCTGGAATGCCATCTTCTATGTATCATCCTCTCTGACCCTCATCTGATGATAATCCGAACACATATCAATCTTGGAAAACCAAGATGCAACCTCAAGCTGATCAAATAAATCATCAATCCTTGGGAGTGGGTAACGGTTCTTCACTATTAGCTTATTCAGCTCCTAGTAGTCGATATACATCTGATACGACCCATCCTTCTTCTTCGCAAACAGGATCGGCGCTCCCCATGGCGAACTACTCAACCGAATAAATCCCTTGTCTAACAACTCCTGCAGCTGTTTAGACAACTCCTGCATCTCTGGAGGTTCTAACCGATAAGGTGCTTTGGTTATCGGAGCCGCACCGGGAACCAAGTCAATCTGACACTCCACTTGCCTCTCCAGAGGCACTCCAGGCAAGTCAGTCGGGAACACATCTGGATATTCCCGCACAACGTGTACATCATCCGTAGTCGCCTTAGCCTTCTATCGGGTATCCATAACATAAGAAATAAATCTAGAACAACCCTGCTGACGATAGCGTCTAGCCCTAGCTGCTGAACATAGAACCAACCCATGCTGAACACCCTCTCCTTGTATCACCAACTCTCCTCCACTTGGGTCCGAATACGCACCAACTGTTGCTTGCAATCAATCATTTCCACCATTGGGACTCAGCCAATCCATCCCCATAATAACTTTGCTCACACGTAGAGGAATATGATCCAAATCAATCGGATATCACTCACTAAACAAGTCCAAGATACAACCCCGATGAACCCTTGATACTCGCCGAGGACGATCATCAACAATCTCAACCTCTAATGGATAATCCAGCTCCCATGGAGCATCGACAAATCCCTTGCTGAGCACGAGAGATATGAAGGATCGGGTAGCCCCCGAATCAAACAATACCAAATAAGATATACCGCTCACAAGGAACGATCCTAACACACAACACAAAGTTATAAGAAGAAAAATCAGCATAAATAAAGAGATAAGGAGAAGATACATACCTATCACTGTTAGGTCACAATTTTGTGGTTTGAGCTAGGCAATTATCTTGTATAGATCATGTTAGGGTTTTGGTCATAGGTTGGTGTTTGTAGGCTGGCGGTCTTGTGTTCACGGTTGAATAGGTGTTCACGGCCGTGAACCATTCATCCCATTTGACCGTGTTCATCTCGTGACGGTGATCCATTCATTGACCGTGTTCAACTCTTGGACCGTGAATTAATTTGTGTGTACGGCCGTGATCAAGTGTACGGCCGTGAACACTATACGGCCGTGAACTCATTTGGTCATTGAGCACTTTCCGTTTGCTATTGTACTTTCCTTGTTAGTTTGTTTGTTTAATCAATTCAGAAAAACCAAAAACAAAATGGATTCACAAAACTCTTGTTCTCAATCTTGTATTAAAACTGTTAAATTTTTGTGTGATCAAATCGAGTTGATAAAGAGAGAGAACGAGGACCTAAAATATGAGAAGTATACTCTTAAGAAAGACCAGAGACCATTAAAAGAGAAATTAGAGGCCAAGACTAGGGATTTTAGGAAATTGCAGGAAGACTATAGCAACAAGTGTAAGAATTGTAATTACATAAAGAAACAACTTGCTGCTGTCACTGTAGAACTTGACACATTGAAGATACGTTTTGCAAATGCTGATTTTAACTTTAAAAAATTCGATGTGTCAAGTGAAAAAGTGGCAACAATAATTGAAAAGCAAATGAAGTGGAAGGACCATAAACAAGTTGGTATAGGATATGAGCGTGTTCCTCCTCCATTTAATCACACGTATACCGTTACTCCTTTAACTCAGGAAGAGATTGATCAAGAACCATTTATGGTGTATGGTAAACGAGCTGCACAGGTGACAAAATGTAGTACTAGGGAAATAGATACTAACGTTTCTACTTCCTTTGCAGATTTGTCAGTAAGTCAGGGAAATCAAGAGGATGGAAAGATTGAGTCTGAAAATAAATTTGTGTCAAAATTTGGTGTTCCTATTTTGAACAATGTTGATTCTGTGTCTGTCATTAAAACTGATATTTTGATTTGTGATGATTTGGTGTCTAAGTCTAATGTTTCTGATAAATGTGATGTTGACTTTGTTAAAACTGTTGAATCTGACACTAGCACATCCACTCCATCTACACCTGTCACACAACCTAACTCATGCACTTGCACGTGTGGTAAAGTAAGAAGAGTCATAAGACCACGAAAACAGAAAAAGGCGGTACCAGCTTTCATGATAAAAAGCAAATATGTTTTAACTGTGGAACTTCCGGCCACATTGCTCGCAATTGTCCTAATATGGCATTTGTACATTTTTCTACACCAAGAAGAGAAAATGAGTCTCGAGGAAGGTCTCTAACGAAAAATTCCTCGAGATCTCGTCTTCGAGATGATGATTGGAATGTTCATAAGGACAAGAAAAGGGCTGATCTTAAAAAGAATAAACATGTTTTTAATCAAAAAGGCACGGGTGTTTTGACAAGATCGAATGCGGCTAAGCCAAGATCGATTTCGTCAAAGTCAGCGTCTGGATCTTCGACTAATCCTAGCCGAAAATTTAAACGTTCAAAACAAAAGAAAAATATTTCAAAATCACCTGTAAATATTTGAAAACCTAATTACGAGTGGGTGCCCAAATCTTCAATTAGTCAATCATCTTCATCTTCTGATGGTGCATCTAATAGTAATTCAAAATCAAAAATTGAAAAAGGAAAATCTGCTGCTAACAAAGGAAAACCCAGTGTTGTTATGACCTGGGTTCCTAAATCTAATTGATCCTGCGCATTGTGCAGGAACAGCTGCGGGGGAATGTCGTCAGACCTTGGTACGTCGACAACGGTTGTTCCAGGCATATGATCGGAGACATCTCCCAACTGCACGACATTCATACTTTTAATGGGGACTATGTTTCCTTCGCGGGAGGAGATGAAGGGAAGATCACACAGAGAGGAACTGTCACAAATGGAGTGTTGAGTTTTGAGAACGTCATCTACGCTCCCGAGTTAAAGTATAGCTTGTTGAGTGTCTCACAGATCAGCTTATGGATTACAGTTTGAATTTTCTTGAAACTCCTATCTTCTGTGATAACGATGCTGCAATTCAAATCGCTAAAAATCCTGTCCATCACTCCAAAACTAAGCACATCGACATCAAAGTTCATTTTATCTGAGATTGTTATGAGCGTTCGCTCATTCGGTTAGAACAGGTTCCCACTGCTAATAATGTAGCGGATCTGTTCACAAAACCTTTTAACAAAGCTTGATTCGATGTGCTGGTTGGTTTTCTAAAAATGCTACGTTTTGAGGACTGGTTTTTGTTTTTAGGAAGTTTAAATTTGCGCATTTATTTTTCTTTTCTATCCTATGCACAAATTTATGGGGAGAAATAAACAAAAACAAAACAAAAATCAGAAAATTCAAAAATATAAAAATCAGAAAAATTAGAAAACCTAAAATAGCTGGTCTGTAGGTGATGTGATGGGAAGTGATATCAATATGTGATAACAGGCAATTTGAATCTATGTAAGGTACCAAAGTTGAATTGTCTAGGCTCTGTGTTTAATTTGCTGGTAGGCACGAAAGATTTAATATGGACTTGACTAGGCATAGAAGAACTTAAGGAATCAAATGACTTGACAAATCTTGACCTAGGTAGATCCATTTAGCCTGACAATACGACGCTCGGGTAGGTTGAGCAGGGAGATATACATGGATCTGCGGATACGCTATATAATCTGTTTCTAGAAACGTGGTTTAACTTTTCCTCGATGTGCGGACTCTGTCCTTAATTCCAGCATTGACGGGGCGACTGGGGAATTCCGATAAATTAGGTCTATAGAAGGTTATTTTCTTTGTTTCTTTCTGTCAGTCATATGTTGCCTCCTCTGTGTGATCAAAAGATCCGACCTGGACTGCAACATATGCAATTCTATCTCTCTGCATCTTCTCTCTATGCAATTCTTTCTGTCTGTTAGCCATATGTTGTCTCCTTTGCGTGATTAACTTATCCAACCTGGTACACAACATATGCACCATTCTACTTCTCAATCCCTCTAAATCTGGTTAGTCATATGTTTCACCCTCTGTGAGATTGGAAGAGATCCGACCCAGGTGTACAACATATGCATTCTAAATCTAACTTCTCCCATAATAACTGTCTGCTCATCTAAAGTAAGGAGTATTTTGGAAGTCCCTGATTATTGGGCTATATCAGGAAGCGGGAAACATGTTCTAGTACATCTAAATTTGAACAATTAATAGGTTGTCTGTAGATCTCGCTGCTCAATTTAGGTGGACAACAATATCCTTAGTCGTTGTCAGATGAATGGTCCTTAGGGATTATATCTAGGAACGTAAGGTCATAATGTCTTGTCATTTGTAGTATCTCCTAAATCTGTCACAATCTTTCGTGTTTAAGGGGACACAATACCAGCGATTGACCAGATCTACTCATGAAGGTGGAAGTGCTGAAAAACACATTAAAGGTTGTTTCAGAACTTTGATGCCAAAATCACAAAAATAATATCAGCAATGATGAAGGAGGAATTAGTGTTATACAATTTTATTTTTATTTTTTGTTTTTCTAAAAATCAAAAATTAAAAAAATAGTTTAGTTTAAATTTTTTAGATTTTATTTTAAATTTAATTTTAATTTTTAAGTCTTCAAAATGTCTTATTTTTGAAAAATTTGGATGTATTCGGTTTGCAACTCATGGGTTTTGAGTAGGATAATGATATAAGGTTAACTTGTGAAGACCTCGATGCTTTCTTTGACATTGTCCATGATGTTGTGCAACCTGCAATGGAGACAGAAGGAGTTAGTGGTGTTCTCAAAGTGACGTCTCCAACTTTTGATCAGATGGTCGACACTTTTCCACCGATATGGATCAACGTCAATGATTACTCCCCTTCCAGTTGCTATTCCAACTTCATTGCCATTTGATAGTGATCTCAATCTGACACAAGCCTCCCAGCCTTCAATTAAATGGAGAAAAGCTGATCCCAGGGCGGGAGTGCTTATTAGGGAACAAGCACCACCAGTCCAACAACCCTCCACAGCTGCTACACCAACTCAAACGACCCTAGAAGGACCAAGTAATGTTAGATCTTCGTCTGAAGCCAGGAGTTCTTCTGCTCCTGGGGGTTCTTCTCCTCCACAACCTGCGCATGATGCAGCTTCCGTGAGGCTTGCCAGGTTTCTTGCTCAATAAGATTCAGATCCTTTACCTCATGGCAAAGGAATATCAATAGGTGAAGGAAGTTCAGGGGGAGCAGACCCATCTATCTCAGAGCTCAAGGAGGAGATCGGAGTCCTAAACCAGAGAATCATTAAAAACAACGTTTTGATTGGAAAACTCGACGTTCGAGTTTCCGAGCTTGAAGAAGAAAACTTTCAGAAGTCTAAACAGATCTCCGATCTCCAGCTTAATCTTGGTGCCCTATCAGCATGCTACTTTGACTTGAAGAACAAGCTTATTGCAGAATTCGGTGACAAGTTCAAGACCACAGTCGAAGAGCCTAACGCCACTGAAGCTTCTCCCAATGCCCCTGTCCAGCCTACTCAGCAAGATGCTTTTGAGGATCTACCACCAGTCAGAACCACAAGGGTTGTCGATCAATTTGAAGAGGAACCTGCCCGAGCCAACCCACAAATCACCATCAGGCAAGCTAAAAGGAAGGTTACAACTCAGAAGAAATAGGGATGGCTTTTCATGAAGAATTCTGATGAAAATCGTTGTGGAGACCAGCCCCAACTTACAGTAACCGAGCTTGAGAAACGGCGGTTCGGTGACAAATTTGGCTGGGGGCTATGGGAAAATATGATGTGCTGCTGATCAAAAAGACCTGAGTCCATGCTAGCTCAAACCAAGGGGGAGACTGTTAGGTCACAATTTTGTGGTTTGAGCTAGGCAATTATCTTGTATAGATCATGTTAGGGTTTTGGTCATAGGTTGGTGTTTGTAGGCTTGCGGTCTTGTGTTCACGGTTGAACAGGTGTTCACGGTCGTGAACATGTTCACGACCGTGTACCCTTTGTGGTTGGTCATGTCCTATAAATAGCGTGTCAGAACGTGTCAGATGTAACAGTTAGTAAGACGTATGTGTAAGACGTATGTGTGTGTTCTTCAAGGTGTACCTGACGTTTGCGGTTATAAACGTGTGTATTGCTTGAGTAATTCCTTCTTCTACTCCATTCTTGTTATTGTTTGATTGTTCATTGTTTGATCACTGGTTTGGGTACTTGTATTTGGGACTTTACAATCACCACATCAGGTGTAACATCCAGAATTTCAGGTGCATTAATATGGGTTTAACCTTGAGATTCATGGAGTGACTCAGCGAGTTGTGAGTCCAACTCGTCGAGAAGAGTCGAGTTGTCCGCGTATCATTAATGAGTGGACTCGACGAGTCAGAGAGCTGACTCGCCGAGTAGGTGCTGGGCAGAGAAACCCTAATTTCCGGGGTTTGGGATCTATTTAAAGGCACTTATAGCCTCATTTGCGGCTACCCTTCCTTGAGAGAAAATCCTAAACGTGCATAGAGAGCCATGAGAGTCTTGGAAGCTAAAACTTGGAGAAGACTAGTGCATCTCTTGAGGAGAAGAGGAGATTATCCAACAAGGAAGATATAGAATCAGTGGATCTAGTGTAACTTCGTGCAAGGGCTTGAGTAAGAGGTAAAATCTTGCACCTTTCTTGTTATTTTGCTTAGATCTTGTTGCTATGGAAGATTAGGGTTTCTTCCACCATTGTTGGGACTTTTAATGCATAAGGTCCCTTTTGAGGACTAGATTTCAGATTTGTACTTTGTGAGGTCCAGAGAGTCCAAAGATTATAGCTTTATTTAGCCATATAAGAGTTATTGTGGTTAATCATCCTTGTTAGAGTTATATTGGCATTATGAGCCTTATATGCCATGTTTAAACGTAAAGCTTGTAGCTTTACGTGACAATCGACCCTTAGGATGGTAGATCTAGTGTTTGGGGTGATGGATCTGCCTTAAATCGTTTGAATGAGGAATCTGATCGAAGGGACTCGCCGAGTCCATGTCCTGACTCGACGAGTCGGTGAGGGTTTGTCCCGATGGGTTGATTGAGTGATAACTCGGCGAGTTGGGGATCAACTCGACGAGTTGAGCTGCACTTTTTGAGACTTCTGAGGATGCGAGGGGACTCGACGAGTCGCAAAAGTGTACTCGACGAGTTGGGTCAGACATGGACTGTTGACTCGAGTTTGACTTCTGTTGCGTTGGGGCTTTGGTCAACATGAGTAATAGAGACCATGGAGGGGTATAATGATCTTTTATCCACTTCAAAGAGTTAGAGAGAAATAATAGCCTTCGGTTATTTGAGTTGTGAAAAGAGTATTATTTAGAGATATTCATCCTTTGTGTTAGGCGTAGGCTAGTTCGAGATACGAGTGCGAGGTTATCTGCTCACCTGCATGTGAGGTGAGTCTTCTCACTATACTTTACCTATCGTGGTAACCAGAGTTGTGTGATAGAGTATCTTATGTGTTTATATTGAGTATTATGTTATCCTGCATTATGTCTTTGTGATTTATGATGTATATTATGTTGAGCCTCACACAGTTAGGACCGGAGGGACCCAGAGTTAGGACCGGAGGGTCCATCAGAGTTGTGGGACTGGAAGGTCCCACTGAGACACATTGACCGAAGGGTCTTCAGAGTTTTAGCCTCGAGTGGCTAATATGTTGTATGTGGTATTTTGGGGAACTCACTAAGCTTCGTGCTTAGTATGTTATGTGTTATGTGTTTCAGGTTTCTCAGGATCACGGGAAGGCTCCGGCTTGATTGTACATACCAGCGAAAGAGTTATGTTTCGAGGATCCTGGAGTTGAATCAAACAATTATGGAGTTGTGATTTGTAAAGTAAATAAATGAGATTTTCGTGAAATGTGTTATGAGAATTATGAAATTTTAAATGAAAATTTGGTTGAAAATTTACATCGTTACAAGTTGGTATCAGAGCCTTGGTTTGAGGGATTCGGATGCACCTTCGGGTATGTCTGCACTCAAACTGAGGATTCGAGAAAAGATTTTGAAAAGAGATAATTTTTTCCAAATGAGAAAGAGTTTAAGAAAAAACGAGTTGGAGTAGTGTCTACAATCAACCAGAGCCCGAACGGTGATTTCCCAAAATACCCTTATTTTGTGTTATGAGATATTTATGAGATGTTATGAGATATTGATGAGATGTTATGAGATATTATGCATGCTAGAGGATAGGCTAGGTATTTCATATTTTAGGGCTAGAGTTGCCTGATTTGTGATGCCTTAGCCTAGGGTTGTTGTTATCTGTTATGTGCCTTGAGTATGTGCTGAGTAAGAGTATCTAGCAGGAATCACCTAGAGAGAGAGAGAGAGTTCTGAGTCGAGAGGTAATCTAGGAGATTTACCTAGATGAGCATTTGAGTAGTCTACTGAGTAGAGTAATTAGATACCTCGAGAGGTAGGATTGCCTGAGTCAGCGATGTCTTTTGAGTTGTGAATAGAGCAAGAGGAATTATACGCCAGAGTGGCTTATGTGTTGGTGGAGGTTATTCGATGCCAGAATGCTGCTTGCTTCGTGCTTTATGGAACCCTTGATGATAGGAGACAGCTACTAAGTGAATATGACGATATTCAGGAGGTAGATGGCTGGCATCATGAGGAGTTCTTCAGCAGCTGATGGCAGAGAAGTGTGAGAACCTAGGAAGAGCCTAGGGAGTGAACTTAGGCAGATGAGTACGCTGATACAGGAGAGTAACTCGCTGGAGAGCGAACACATTGACGGGATTGGTGATTAAGAAGGTTGAGAAACTACTTAGAGAATTTGGGACGATCCGTGTGGAATGTATGGGTAGATGTGGCAGGTAGTATGGGCCCGTACTACTGATAGAAGAGGACCCATACTCGAAGCAGGGATAATTCCAGAGGTTCTAAGTAGCAGATCGAGAGGAGATAAAGTGGTTCGAGTACCACGAATGGTAGCAGATTGAGAAGAGAGAGAACATGGTTCGAGTGCCATGATTCGTAGCAGATCGAGAGGAGATAACATGGTTCGGGTAACATGATTCATAGCAGATTGAGAGGTGACCACATGGTTTGAGTACCATAATTCGTGGCGGTTAGTGTTTCTGGTTTGCCAGTTATTCCGTTGTGATTGATCAGGCTGAGATCAGATGTGATCGAATGTGGGGCTAGCGGGCCACGTTGAGCAAGTTGTAATGGAGCATACCGGGAAAAGGAGTCAAGTTAGTTTCCAAGAAATTTATTTGTGAGATGCCAGTTGGAGTCGCAAGACACAGGGATGAGTAGAGATGAGACTTTATGGATAATTGCGGCCTGAGTTGAGTAGTCGGCCGATAGTAGAGATATCACTTTCTGTGACAAGAGTTGCGCTTTTTCCATTTCTGGTTAGAAGCGAAGGAGATAACGAGCTTCCGATTTCGGAGTTGGAAGTAAACCCTATGGGGTAGCATATGGTCTCGTCCTTTTCGCCAGAGTATTTGAGAAGCATGTCTATTGCGAAGTATTTCCCATTCCATGAGAGAGTTATTAGTGGGGACCGAGATGAAAGAGAACAACGAAGTACCTTCCTGGGTGAGACATACTTTTTAGCAGCAGTCCCAGGTGGTTACAAGGAGTATCCCGGGGCAGTGGCCCTCGTTGCCTATGTTGTGTATCGGCTGTGAGAACGGAGTCTCCTGTTTCTATCCACACGATGGGACGTTGGAGTAAGGATCGAAGACGAGATGTGTGATAGTGCATTATTTTCAGATTGAGAAACGAGTCTAATTCGGGACAGTTGGGATATCCGGCGGTGTGTCGGTATGAGATGTCGATATGACTAGAGGCAGTCACGTGAGGAGGATTATGAGGTTTTTGGATTTCGGGATAATTGGAGTTATGTGGTTATTATCCGGAAGATCATCGAGCGCGGTGTGGTGTAGTCCATGAGGCGGAATTGGTACGTATGACGAGCCAGTCTATGGAATAGACTGTGGTATGCCAAATGGTGATGGTTCGAACCCTGAGTGGGGGGAGAACTGGATTATTTACTGAGAGAATCAGATAACTGTTCAAGTGCGGTTAGAGAACTGGATGTGGAGACCTGCAGTGTGGATTTATGAGATCATGATTATTGATGATCAAGGCGAGGTGCAGGGCGAGATAATGCGTGTTGTACGTGCTCAGGGAAGGAGGAGTGTTTCCACGACGAGTATCCTTTGGGCAGGCACCTTAGGGTGATGAGAAACTCTTCGAGGTTGTAACGGTCGAATTCGAAGTGGTTGGCTCGTAAGGATAGTCTCGACGTGTCCTGAGTCATCAACGATTTCTCCATGTTTCAAATTGAGGGTTGAAATTTTCGAAGTTATGAGTTGTGCGAGAGGAAGATCAGTCATGAGATTCTAAGAGAGTGCATTGCGGTATCTGAGTATGATGTCGTGAGTAGGAGATCAGTGGTTGAGGCAAGACATCATAAGATCCTGTGATGGTATGCCGAGGTATCCGGGTATGATGTCCTAAATTTTGGATTATTTCGAGACTTGAGTTATGAAATGACGAGTGGTGTATCAAGTGTCTATGGTTCCGGTGGGGGCCCTTCAGATAATTGACATCAAACGGGATTATCTGAGAATGTGATTTGCAGCGAGAAAAAGGAGTTTTGTCATGGCGGTGGTCGTCAGAAGTAGTGATACTTAGCCTGGATGGGTGTGTGTACCTATCTATGTTGGGCCGCGAAGCGTGAGTAGTGGACGTAGTGAGGTGATGACACGAGGATGAGATTATGGGGTGATAAGAGAATGTTGCGATACTGCGGGGAGCCGTAGTACTCAATAGTCAGCAAGAGAGTGTTGTGATATTGCGGGGAGCCGTAGTATTCACTACTCAGCAAGAGAGTGTTGTGATACTGCAGGGATCCGTAGTACTCACCAGTCATCGGGAGAGTGTTGTGATACTGCGGGGAGCCGTAGTATTCACGAGTCAGTGAGAAAGTGTTGTGATACTGCGGGGATCCGTAGTACTCACCAGTCATCGGGAGAGTGTTGTGATACTGCGGGGAGCCGTAGTATTCACGAGTCAGTGAGAAAGTGTCATAGGCCTGCGGGAAGTCGTAGCCTTCACGGGATAGTGAGAGGGAATGTTATGATACTACGGGGAGCCGTATTATTCGCTAGTCAGAGCATGACGCCGAAGAGTTTTTAGGCTTGGGTAGCCTTATTCTTTGAGTTTTAGGGGAACCTGGAGATCGGACCAGGGGCGAGACTGGGGTCTCCTTAATGATCGGGAATCGTTATATTCTGAGTTAAGGTGTGGTTATCACAATCGGAAGGAATTAGAGAAGTGATGTACGCGTGAGTTGCGGGTCATGGGTCGTGATTTGAGTGCTTCATTGGGACGAGTGGCTCCAATTCTGAGTCGGACCATACTCTCGAGTTGGAGTTTGGCTTTAGTGATGTATTGAGTAGACGAAATGAGATTTCGGATCCAGAGAAGGGGTTCCATTTGGAGGGGCATTGTTTGTCATCTGATGACTTAGGCCTGAGTGGGTCAGTTCGTTGGTGCGGGAGGTATCGCGAGACGCATAGAACCAATGAGAAGTAGACGACAGAGGTCGGGGTGAGATGATATTCAGTTGGGGTTGTAGTATTCGCTCGAGGTAAAGCGAACTTCGTGACTTGTGTGTCACACTGGGCCGAGATAGTTAGTGTGAGAAGGAAGTCGATGACACAGGTTGGGGTATGAAATGAGTAACCTTTGGAGGTTCAACTGCTAGGTCGGGAGATGACCTGGTGCTCAGTGTTGAAAGGGATATTTGAGAAGGGAGATGGGGTTTATGATTGTTAAATGTCAGAGAATACTTATGAACAAACAGGATCATTGTCTTGTGTCTGAGGACAGGGTGTTGAGAGTTTATTGTTCGGATGGGTTTTGATTCTAGTACAGTGGATGGGTCCCTGGTGTGATGAGACCCTTTCATCCCTTGGTATATGATCTTGATTGTTTATCATGTCTGGGATGAGTGATCGGTAGCCAGTTTTGGGCATGGACTTGTTTTTATCGGTCCCAACTGGAGAATTAGAGGGGCAGTGAGTTATCGGGTTTTGTTATTCGAGGAGTGAATAACATGGTGATATCTTGAGAAGGCGGTCTGGCGGTGAGACGGGCCACTAGAGTTTCCAGATTCTGGGGAGTCAGAAGGGTTATCGTAGCGGCAGAAGGGTTTGTCCTTTTCCGAGAGGGAGTTCCTGTTTGGATTCAGGTGTCCATGGAGGGAGATAGTTGTGTGGTATGAGATCCTTTCGGTGGTGCTTTTCGGTTATTGGGTGCAATCTATGTTTTGTGAGAAGCGATTTAGAGGGGGAAATCTAATTCAAGTGGGGGAAATTGTAACATCCAGACTTTCAGGTGCATTAATATGGGTTTAACCTTGAGATTCATGGAGTGACTTGGCGAGTTGTGAGTCCAACTCGTCGAGTAGAGTCGAATTGTCTGCGTGTCATTAATGAGTGGACTCGACAAGTCAGAGAGCTGACTCGCCGAGTAGGTGCTGGGCAGAGAAACCCTAATTTCCGGGGTTTGGGATGTATTTAAAGGCACTTATAGCCTCATTTGCGGCTACCCTTCCTTGAGAGAAAACCCTAAACGTGCATAGAGAGCCATGAGAGTCTTGGAAGCTAAAACTTGGAGACGACTACTGCATCTCTTGAGGAGAAGAGGAGATTATCCAACAAGGAAGCTAGAGAATCAGTGGATCTGGTGTAACTTCGTGCAAGGGCTTGAGTAAGAGGTAAAAGCTTGCACCTTTCTTGTTATTTTGCTTAGATCTTGTTGCTATGGAAGATTAGGGTTTCTTCCACCATTGTTGAGACTTTTAATGCCTAAGGTCCTCTTTGAGGACTAGATTTCAGATTTGTACTTTGTGAGGTCCAGAGAGTCCAAAGATTATAGCTTTATTTAGCCATATAAGAGTTATTGTGGTTAATCATCCTTGTTAGAGTTATATTGGCATTATGAGCCTTATATGCCATGTTTAAACGTAAAGCGTGTAGCTTTACGTGACAATCGACCCTTAGGATGGTAGATTTAGTGTTTGGGGTGATGGATCTGCCTTAAATCATTTGAATGAGGAATCTGATCGAAGGGACTCGCCGAGTCCATGGCCTGACTCGACGAGTCGGTGAGGGTTTGTCCCGATGGGTTGATTCAGTGATAACTCGGCGAGTTGGGTGTCAACTCGACGAGTTGAGCTAGACTTTTTGAGACTTCTGAGGATGCGAGGGGACTCGACGAGTCGCAAGAGTGCACTCGACGAGTCGGGTCAGACATGGACTGTTGACTCGAGTTTGACTTCTGTTGACTTTGGGGCTTTGGTCAACATGAGTAATAGAGACCATTGAGGGGTAAAATGGTCTTTTATCCACTTCAAAGAGTTAGAGAGAGAAATAATAGCCTTCGGTTATTTGAGTTGTGAAAAGAGTATTATTTGGAGATATTCATCCTTTGTGTTAGGCGGAGGCTAGTTCGAGATCCGAGTGCGAGGTTATCTGCTCACCTGCATGCGAGGTGAGTCTTCTCACTATACTTTACCTAGAGTGGTAACCAGAGTTGTGTGATAGAGTATCTTATGTGTTTATATTGAGTATTGTGTTATCCTACATTATGTCTTTGTGATTTATGTTGTATAATATGTTGAGCCTCACAGAGTTAGGACCGGAGGGTCCCAGAGTTAGGACCGGAGGGTCCATCAGAGTTGTGGGACTAGAAGGTCCCACTGAGACACATTGACCGGAGGGTCTTTCAGAGTTTTAGCCTCGAGTGGCTAATATGTTATATGTGGTATTTTGGGGAACTCACTAAGCTTCGTGCTTACTGTGTTATGTGTTATGTGTTTTAGGTTTCTCAGGATCACGGGAAGGCACCGGCTTGATTGTACACACCAGCGAAAGAGTTATGTTTTGAGGATCCTGGAGTTGAATCAAACAATTATGGAGTTGTGATTTGTAAAGTAAATAAATGAGATTTTAATGAAATGTGTTATGAGAATTATGAAATTTTAAATGAAAATTTGGTTGAAAATTTACGTTGTTACATCAGGTGCTGCACGAGCCTCCTCGACTGTCAGCTGAGAAGCCCTGCTCCTCACAACAGGTGCATCCGCCTGGCCCACTGTAACTAGTCCCCCTGCCGCTAAACTCGGGAAATTGGCCTTCTTATGGCCCCTCTGATTGCAATGAAAGAAAATCAGATCAGATACCTGGGTGGTAGTGGTGGCAGTGCAATCCCTGCTGAAATGACCCGTCCTGTCGCACTTGAAGCATCCAGAACCACTCACCCTGCACGCTCTATCATGCGTCTTTCCGCACTTGCCGCAGCGGCCCCGAACCCGCTGGCCCCTCAACCTCGAGTTAAAAACCTTGGGCCTCTTTCCCGAACCCTCTGAACTCTGAACCTGATCCGGGTTCCTCTTCCTCTCCATCTCCAAGTTAATCTCTCTTTCTCTGGCTCGCGCTATCATATCATCCAGTGTCTTGCAATTGGATCGGCTCACAAACTGCCAGATATCACTCATCAACATCACGTGGTACATTGCCTTCATCATCTCCTCGTCCGCCACATACTGCGGAACCAACAACGCCCTCTCTCGGAACATAGCAGTGATATCTGCCACCGTCATAGTAGTCTAGCGAAGGTCGTGAAACTCCCTCACCAATTGTTGGACCTCAATCACGGGTGCAACTCAGACCAAAACCTCAACACGAGATCCTCCCAAGTCATCGACTCAATCGCCTCGCCTCCCAAGGCGTGTCCAACCTCCTCCTACTAGTCTCGAGTTCTGTCCTTCAGAAGACAGAATGCTAGTCGGACCTTCGCCTCCTCAGGACAGAGGCTATATTGGAAGGCGTTCCCGACATCTGCCACCCAATGCGTGCTCGCAATCGGGTCCATCTTCCCGAAAAACTCTGGGGCTCCACATGCCCGGAACTCACGGAAAGTCAAAGTGTCAGCTCCCATCATCGCCACCATCTCATAATGAAAAGCGCCCAAGCGCTCATCCAGAATCTCTATGATAACCTCCTTGACCGTACCAAAGATCACAGGAGTCTGCTCAAGAATATTGCGGGTAATCTTTGAAGAAATGAACTCCCGCATCTATTCATGCATGTATCCGGCCCCAGAGCCCGAACCTTCACCAGCACCTGAACCACTATCAGATCCTCCTCGAGTGACCACCATACAGAAAATAGACCATTCAAACAATCAGAACACACACACACACACACACACACACACACACACACACACACACATATATATATATATATATATATATATATATATGGTTAGGTTCATGTAAGACGGCCTAATTTTGTGAAACCGTGAGACGCAATCCTAGCCACTCATTTTGTAGATAAAAAAAACATTTTTAAAATACAAAACAATTGAAAATTTTCGAATTTTTTTTCAAATATTTTTTTCGTCATTTATATTTTCCAAAAAAAAAATTTAAAAAAAGTACCAAAAAAAAATATAAAAAAAATATCGTTTTTTTACATATTGTAGTAGAATATTAGAATATTATTGTAGAATATTAGAATATTAGAATATTTATATATCTGACAAATCTAGTAGAATATTCTAACATTCTAAAAATCACCTTAGAATATTTACAGTGTAATATTCTATTAGAATATTTCACGTATTTTTCAAAAAAAAAAAAAACGGTAATTTTTTTAGGTAAAAAAAATGACGAAAATAATAATTAGAAAAAGAATTTTTGGATTTTTCCTTTTATTTTGCATTTTAAAATTATTTTTAGATTGCGTCTCACGGTCTCACAAAATTAGTATGGTCTCAAAAGAACCTGAACCTATATATATATATATATATATATATATATATATATATATATATATATATATATATATATATATATATATATATATATATATATATATATATATACATCGAGGAATCCCATACTCTACATGCTTCCTGGTATCGTCGTGGCTTTCCTTGACTCGAGTACAGATCCTCTGCTTCCAGTAGTATGGGCCCATACTACCTTCCACATCTATCCGTACTTTCCTCAAGGATCTCCCCGAGTCCTCCAGGTCACTCCCTTATCAAACCAACAATTCTCAATAAGACAAGGCTCTTAGCACCGAATCACCTCCTAGGTCTTCCTAAGGCAAACACCACACAACTCTCCAGCATCAGTTGTTGAAGGAACTCCCCTGAACACCCTCTAACTAGCTCACAAATACAATTACATATTACTGACCCTAGATAATTCTTCGAATGAAAGGTCTCACACTACAACGGTTGGACTCAGACAAGAGCTACGCAATAGAGTTAAAACCTAACCTTCTAAAATTATATAGTCTTAATAATATGTAACTTAACATATTCGCTTACTAGTTAGCTGATGTTAATGGAAACTCCTAAAAGCACAAAGCAAGTAGCATTCGAGCATTGAGTAATCGGAATCAAGCATAACCTATACAGGCCATCCTATCACTGACTGATTAGTACTAGCATGCTAGTCTACAAGCTCATACAGTAGGCATACAAAGGCATCTCTCCTAGCATTCTATCATGTAATCCTGAGCAGATTCTTAGCCCTAATCGAGCATGTGATTCACAGATTCACAATTCAACGCATAACATAAAACATGTATGGGTATTTTCAGAAAACTTACTTGTGCTTGGTCGATTGCAGATACACCCCTTTCTTTTATAAGAAAAACTCTTTTTACAAACATTTCCTTTTATAAAAATCTACCAAATCTTGAGTTTGAGTTCAGACACACCCGGGAGTATGTCCGAATCCCTCAAACCAAGCTTTCATACCAACTTGTAACGTCCCAAAATTTAAAGCCCAAAATTTCGTTTTCATAATAATAAAACCATCAACCAAAACGTGTTAATAAAACCATAAAAGAAAATCAGAGTATGTCAATCCATCATCCCAATACATCAGAGTCAAATAAAGCGGAAATCATGGTGTGTGCGATGCGATCATCCCGAGCTCTTCCCCTTCGATCTGGAAGTACCTGAATGATAAACTAAAAA
The DNA here is from genome assembly GCF_052849685.1 of Lactuca virosa. Lineage (NCBI taxonomy): Eukaryota > Viridiplantae > Streptophyta > Magnoliopsida > Asterales > Asteraceae > Lactuca > Lactuca virosa. The sequence goes on along the minus strand of NC_136430.1, from coordinate 225,243,202 downwards.
CCGTAAGCATAAAGCTCAGTGAGTTCCCCAAAACACCTCATACCATACATATCAACATACGATGGGCCTTGCCTAACAACCACCGAGCCCTGCCCGACATCGAGCCCCGGTCGGAACAGATCTATCAGTAACATGAAATGGGCCCTGCCCCATCACACTAGTCAGGCCCCACCTGGAATTGGGCCCCGCCCGACATACATACAGACACAAAAAATACATGAAAGAATCACTAGGATAAATAGCATACAATACACTCATCAGTCCCTGCCAGGCATCAGACCCCGCGTGGTATACATATCATATACCACACATGCAAGAGTCACACATACAACTAGCATCCTAATCATAATAAATCATAGGCCGGCATTGGTGCCTTTGACCTAAGAAGCCCTTGTAACATCCCGACTCCCAATGGCACCAAAAGCCCAGTATGGCCCAAATTCCTAACTGATACCCAAAGCCCATTATGGGCCTAAATCTAAGAAGCCCTTGTAACATCCCGACTCCCAGATATAATTATAAAAGGCTTTATATTCATTTAATGAAGGAACTTGACGAGTTGGATCCCCCAACTCGTCGTGTCGAACCTAGTCAACCCGCGTGATTTATGACTCCTACTCGACGAGTCAGAGGAACCGGACTCGACGAGTAGAGGTTGTGCATGGAAACCCTAAAATTTTAGGGTTTTCACCCTATTTAAAGAACTTATGGGCCGGTTCGAGCCTCCCTCATCGTCATTACAGCCAGAGGAAACCCTAGATCGAGTCCTAAACCCCCATTGTGTGTGTGTTGAGAGCTTGAAAGGTGTTATTTGTTGATTTTGGAAGGGAAACTTGAAGAGTGAGGAGCTTGGATCAAGAAGGAGGAAGTGGATCTATCATCTACTTCGTTTTGGCAACCAATCTGAGGTATAAAGCTAATAACTTGACCCTTTCATGCTTAGATCTTCTTCTATGGACATTTATGGTCATTTTTGGGGTTAATGGAGCCACTCTTGGGTTTGAGCTTGTCACAAGGACATGGTCTCAGATCTGGACTCCTCTAGGCCCCAAACTCATAAAGTTATCAATATTATCTTGTATTGGCCTTTCCCCATGCCCTAAACCTCATCTTAGACTTGGTGTTGGTGTTTTAAGCCTTTAAGACCTTACACGCACGTAAAGTTTGCAACTTTACGTGGTAAATATGCCTTAGGAAGCTAGATCTACAATTTGGAGTGTTGGAATAGCTTAAAAACGTCTGAATAAGAAATGAACTGAAGGGACTCGACGAGTTGCATGGTCAACTCGACGAGTCAGATGAAGGTTGGCCGTTTATGGTTTCTGCATGGACTCGGTGAGTCAGTGAACTGACTCGACGAGTTAATTAGGGTTTTCCCGACATTTAGACACCACATGGACTCAACGAGTTGTTTGGAAACTCGGCAAGTCAACTAGTGTTTTCCCGATTTCTCGAGTTCTAGAAGAACTCGACGAGTCAGTGGGCTACACTCGACGAGTTGGGTCAACATGGACTGTTTACCTTGACTGTTGACTTTTACTCGGACCAAGGGATTGACCAGTTGGAATTTTGAGGGTATTTTTGTAATTTGGGGTTTTGATGGACTTGGTCCTATGGTGGTTATAGGTGGTGGAGTTCGTGGCTGTGATTCGGGAGTTTGATCTTATCACCACAGTTTGACATCGTGAGGTGAGTTCTTTTCACTATATCAACAAGGTCTAAGACACCAAGGCTGACCCTTTATGATTTGTATCTTGGTTATAGGATGGTTGCTATGATTAGTGGCTTGTTAGATCGGTATCTTTCTTATAGGATTATGCTTTGTTAGTGATCTGTTAGATCGGTATCCTGGTTATAGGTGTTGGATAAGGTGTCTAAGTCCATAACTTATTTGGTATATACTTGACCCGACCCGGCATGGTCCATTTGGGTTGCACTTCACCCGAACTATTTATATGGATAACATTATGAGAAGAGTATATTTACGGCCTACTAATATATTATAAGTTATAATATATTAATATGAAATTGTATTATTTAATTATTATTGATCTTAAATTAATTATGAATTAATTTAGTGATCATAAGGTGACTAATTAAATAATGGGCTATTGTACTTATATAGTGTGGGCTAACACTCATTAGGGAATGGGCTAAGCTTAAATGGGAGTCCATGGATGATCCATGGAGCTTTTAACCCATGGATCCTTGGAATAGGAAAAGACATGGGTTATTAGGGTTTGCATGGTTCATAACCCTAATCATCTACACTATATAAAGAGGCTTATGGTGCTTGAAAAGACACTATGTGTGTGTGCATAAGAGTGGCCGAATTTCTAGAGTGATTGGATACTCTCTCATAAGTTTTCCAAGTTTGTGGTGATTTGTAATTTCCATTTGAGGCATTCACATTATTGGTGCTTGGCTCTCAAACTCTCAAGGAATCAACTCACTAACAAAGGTATGTAATTCTTCTAGTATCTTTTATGTTTAAAAGTACCCCATGTATGCTAGATATGTTATGAACCTTGGAAAATTATTTTGCATGTATTTTAGACAAACATAGATCCAAGGTTTCTAGGGTTGCATGAACACCTTAGGAGTGTTAGTTTGCTCAAAACCCAACAGTGGTATCAGAGCCTAGGCTTGTTTGTTTTATACTTGATGCAAACTTGTTGAAAAACTCAAGTTTTCTGCATTCTGCAGCATGAACTCGCCGAGTCTATGGGGGGACTCGCCGAGTCCATGAGTAAATTCATCCTACTCGTCGAGTAGGTTCGTGCACTCGACGAGTAGAATCCTCAGAATGCAGATTTTCGAGTTTTGCTGCTGGAAATGGACTAGAAACATTACCCTAAACTGTTTTGGTGTTATAAAACCTGTTTTAGATGGTGTAATGTTTATGCTAATCCATTTACAATGGCTTATATCAAAATTGCATGATAATATGTGTTCATATGTTCTTGGAATTTTTGATATGATGTTCATGTTCTTATGAATTATTGTTAGATCATAGGAATTATTTGCTAAATTGTTTATTGATAATTCTTGATCATTTATATGTTTTAATGGAGTCCATAATTTGTCCTCAAGTTATGGATTTCCAAAGGTCACTTTCATTTACGCACACTTAAAACACATAAGTTACATGAAAATGAAGAGTCTTCATTTTATGAACCTTTAATTCATAAGTTATGAAATGAAAAGTTTTGAATAGTTTCAAAACTTGTCCTCAAGTTTTGGAATTTGTAAAGTTACACACACTTTAATATACTTTAATTCCAAACCCTTAGGGTTTTAAAAGTTAAAATTTAACCCTTATACTATTTATAACATTAATGGTTAATTGTTATATATATGTATAAGATTAAGTCGTTTTACCGTTAGTAGGCCTCATTCACGAAGCCGGTTTATAAGGGGGGTATAAGGTTGTTGCCTATAAAATGGCAACTTAATGGGTGTCCATTCTCACCCACCGCTTCCTTGATCGGTGGACGGTCGTTAGCCGAACGGGTAGGACAATGACTTTAAATTCTCATTAAAAGTATAATGAATATTATAAAGTAACTAAACCTTTAATAAATTCCCAATCTTAGTTACTTTAGGAAAATGTGAATATGGTGCTAACCCATGAAATTCACACTTTGTACCTTACCAAGTCGTTGGTGGAGCGTGTGTGGTTAACCGGCACACTAACTTGGACTAGTAAGGATCACGAAGGGTGACTTAATGTTTATCATAGATCGGTGGAGCGTGTGTGGTTAACCGACACATTGATTAGGTGATAATATTAAGGGTACCAAGTGAATTTGCATGGTTATTCACACCTTGTTTTGTGATCCTCGGCATCCCAGTCACAAAACTTGAAGGGCACAATCGAGATTGAAACATGCCGCTGAAAATTTCAATGAATCTCAAAAGAATCTAGGAATTTCAAAACCAATTAAACCTAATAATTCATTTCGTTTTCATGGTGGAAATTGGTGAATCGTCATTCACCTACCTTCAAATATGTTATCGCTTAGATTACGACATCCCTCTTCTAAGTTATAATATATTGTGTTGGATCCTAGCCTTAATATTACATTTGGGTGTATTATTAAGGATTCGATATATCTAATCTAAACTTGTTTTCTTCTTTTTAGATGTCTTCCAACAACAATGCTTCGGGCTCTAACCCTACTGGCTCCTATTCCCTCATGAACCTTTGTGGGAGGGTCATCTTTGATGGTTCCAACTTCATGGATTGGATCCGGAACATCAGGATGGTCACTCGTTACGAGGACAAGGAATATGTCCTCGACAAGGAGCTAAAGGAGCTTGATGAGTCCACTGCTACTCCTGAGGAGGTCGTTGAGTATCAGGCACATGAAAGAGATGCCACCAAGGTGGCATGCATCATGATGGCCACCATGACAGCTGAACTCCAAAAGTCCTATGAGGACTATTACTCTTTTGAGATGCATCAGGATCTGATGGAAAGGTACCATCAGAATGCTCATCAAGAGCGGTATGAAATAATATCCTCCATGATCACTACTCGTATGAAGGATAGCGAACAAATCACGAGCCACATGCAGAAAATGCAAAGGTATGTGGACCGTCTAATGAAACTGAATGTGAACTTCCCTGAGGAGTTGGCAATTGATATCATTTTGCACTCCTTGCCCTCGTGTTATGATCAATTTCATATGACATACCACATGAACAAGGAGGAAGTCACACTCAGTAAGCTTCAAGGACTTCTGAAGACTGTCGAAAGTGGTCTTAAGAGTAAGTCGGTTGCTACTCCTACTCCTACTACTACCCCTGTTTTGGCTATCGGGCAAGGCAAAAGGAAGAGGAGGAAGCACCCTTCGAAGGGTACCAAGGGAAAGTCCCTTGAAGGCTCCTCATCTGGAACCAAAGGTGGTTCTATCACTCCTTCTGCCATCCCTAAGGATGCTGAATGTTTCTACTGTCAAAATAAGGGGCACTGGAAGCGAAACTGCCCAAAGTACTTGCATGATGTCAAGGATGGGAAAGTGAAACCATCCCATGCAGGTATTTACACTATATTGTCTAATAACTCACCATATTCTCATTGTTGGGTTCTTGACACGGGTTGTGGTATTCACATCTGTTGTGACTTGCAGGGCCTAAGAAGAAGTGAGGATGTGGAGCACAGAAAGATAAACTAAATCATGGGGAACAAGAAGGTTGCACCTGTTGCCAAGATTGGAGTTTATACTTTGTTGCTAGATAGTGGGTTAAAGTTAGATTTGAATAAATGTGTGTACTCGTCTGAAATGGCGAGGAATATTATTTCCTTTCATGTTTTGTACAAACAAGGTTTTACGTTTTCTTTTGATAATGAAGTTGGTAGTATTAATGCTTTCTTTAATAATGTTCTTTATTTTAAAGCATTACCTTGTGATGGTGTGGATGAAGCTGTATTGGTTGTAGATAATTTAGGAAATAATGTATTATGTATTGATTCTTCTACTAGCTTGGATAAAGCATCTTTGTGGCATTGTCGTCTTGGACATGTAAGCAAGAAACGCATAGGCCAGCTCCAAAAGGATGGAGTCTTGGAGTCGTTCGACCTCAAGTTGGATGATAGTTGTGAGTCTTGTCTACTTGGAAAAATGACAAAATCACCCTTCACTGGTACTTGTGCAAGGGGTGAGGGTTTGTTGGACCTTATACATACTGATGTATGTGGACCATTCAAAACCGCCACAAGGGATGCTAATCGCTATTATGTGACTTTTATTGATGATAATAGTAGATATGGTTATGTCTACTTAATCAAACATAAGTCAGAAACTTTTGAAAGGTTTAAAGAGTTTAAACAGGAAGTAGAAAATCAATTGGGCAGGAACATTAAGATGCTTCGATCCGATCGAGGTGGTGAGTATCTTAGTACTGAGTTCCTCGACTATCTTAAGGAGTGTGGGATTGTCTCACAATTGACACCTCCCAGGACACCACAGCTGAATGGTGTAGCTGAGAGGCGTAATCGAACTTTGTTAGACATGGTTCGCTCTATGATGAGTCGAGCTTCGCTACCAATCTCTTTTTGGGGGTATACCTTAGAGACTGCCGCCCACATCCTTAATCTAGTCCCTACAAAGAAGGTTGCCAAAACACCTCATGAAATGTGGACTGGGAAAGTTCCCAATTTGGACCATATCAAGATTTGGGGTTGCGAGGCTTTCCTGAGGCGCGAGACTCATGACAAGCTCGAACCTCGAAGTGAAAGGTGTATTTTCATCGGCTACCCACAAAAATCCTTTGGTTACCTCTTCTACAGACCCAGTGAGAATGTGGTCTTTGTGGCAAGGAGAGGGGTCTTTCGAGAGAGAGAATTTATAAACCAAGGAGACAGTGGGAGGCAAATTGACCTTGAAGAAATTCAAGACTCAATTAGTGAAGGAACCTCAGACACTAGCAATCAACCTGAGGAGGAAATTCCTGTTGATCCAGCTGACGAGTCTATACTTCCGAGGCGTTCTACAAGGGTTAGGAACACACCTGAGTTTTATTATGGATTTAATATTACTACGGAAGGTGATACATTTATCAGTGACAGTACACTGGTAAATCTGGATGAACCTAACAGTGTTAAGGAAGCCATGGTAGGCCCAGAGTCTGCTAAATGGAAGGAGGCTATAGACAGCGAGATATAGTCCATGTATGACAATCAAGTTTTGAACTTGGTTGACAATGTACCAGGCCGTAAGACAGTCGGGTGCAAATGGATCTTCAAGAAGAAGACCGACATGGATGGGAAGCTGCACACTGATAAGGCTCGACTGGTTCCGAAGGGTTTTACTCAGACTCAGGGTATTGATTATGATGAAACCTTTTCACCAGTAGCAAAGATTAAGTCTATTAGGGTTATGCTAGCCATTGCTGCATTTCATGATTATGAAATATGGCAAATGGATGTCAAAACCACTTTCCTTAATGGAAAGTTGGCCGTGGATGTTTACATGAATCAGCCAGAAGGTTTTGTCAGTGCAGAGTTCCCCAATAGAGTGTGCAAGCTTGAGAAATCCATTTATGGATTGAAACAAGCATCTCGAAGTTGGAATCTTTGTTTCGATGAGAAGGTCAAAGAGTTTGGTTTCTCAAGAAGAGAAAATGAGTCCTGCGTGTATGTCAGAGCTAGTGGGAGTATAGTTAGCTTTTTGGTACTGTATGTGGATGACATACTACTCATAGGAAATGACATCCCAACCTTGCAGGAGGTTAAGTCCTGGCTTGGGAAGTGCTTTGCTATGAAGGACCTTGGAGAAGCTGCCTATATCCTAGGGATAAGGATATTAAGAGAAAGGAGTAAAAGACTAATTGGACTTAGTCAGAGTATCTACTTGGATAAGGTGTTGAAAAGGTTCAACATGCAGAATTCCAAGAAAGGAGAATTACCGATCCAAAGCAATGCCAAACTGAGCAAGGCTCAGAGCCCGAGTACAGAAGATGAGATAGCTGAGATGAGTCGATTACCTTATGCTTCTGCTGTTGGCTCGATCATGTATGCTATGACTTGTACCCGTCTTGATGTGGCCTTCGCTTTGAGCATGGTCAGCAGATATCAGGGGAACCCTGGCAAGGCTCATTGGACTGCGGTAAAGAATATTCTCAAGTACCTGCGGAGGACTAAGGATTGGATCCTTACCCTTGGTGGGAGTGATGACTTGAGAGTAGTAGGGTATATTGATGCTAGCTTTCAGACTGATAGGGATAACTTCCGCTCTCAGTCGGGCTGGATCTTTACCTTAAATGGAGGGGCAATCACTTGGAAGAGTTCCAAACAGGAGACTGTAGCTGATTCGACTTGTGAATCAGAGTACATAGCAGCGAGTGAAACGGAAAAGGAGGCGATATGGCTGAGGAACTTCATAGGAGACCTTGGAGTTGTACCAGCTATTAAGGAGCCTATGGAGATTTTCTGTGACAGCAATACTGCGGTTGCCTTAGCCAAGGAACCAAGAGATCATGGCAGATCCCGACACATTGATAGAAAATATCACTTCATAAGACACAAGATAGAAGAGGGACTCCTCGTGGCAAAGAGGGTATCGTCAGATGAGAACCCTGCGGATCCCCTTACGAAGGGACTGACGAGGGTGAAGCATTTGCAGCATGCGAGACGCATCGGGCTGAGGGACGATATTAGTTTTACAGATTAGATAGTTATTACTGAAACTTGTAAAATGTAATCGACGTTTGATGATGAATAAAAGTTGTGATTTATTTATGAGTAAGGTGCTGCTATCATTGTCAATTATTTACTATTGTTTCAGCTTTGCATGTTTTGACTTCCAGAATAATAAGTTTATTCAAACTCTCCACAGTCGGTCATATGTCGGAAGTAGGTATGAATCAAGACTGTCATGAACTGGGATTGTAGATGACTAAAGGTGTTTAGCCATAGCAATGGTTGCTACAACATTCATGAGTACTCATAAGTTATGAGTATTGGAATAAACCCACGCTCACTTGTATCACTTCATGGAATTTATCTCGAGTGATCGTGAGACGGTAATATCATATAAGTCTTCAAACCTAGAGATATGAGTTGTTACCTATGAGTTGGTTGTGCATTGATTGCACGTAAACGCATCAGTAACTTGATGTTATAAAACGTGCCTTTTGTGTGCAATTCAATGAGTAGTAGAACAAGCATATGAGTCGAAGTTTATCTGTTCCTTCTAGACATAGAAGCGATATCTGGGCCCCTCGATGATTTTGTTTTGACCTATGTACCGGGCCCGGTCAGAACTAAATTGATGTGTTCGATTAAGTTCTTTGTCAAACAAATCGGAAATCGAGAAACAAACTGCTGGACAATAAGTAAGACATTGTTCCATGTATTTGTCCGGCTGATATCATGAGAGCAGAAGATTATGTGATCACTTATCTAAAATGGCGCTTCATAGTTCAACAGAGTTTTCGAGAGCTACGATTGCCGGTTGGTTCCTGAAGCTATATAGGCAAATACAGTTATCAGACTTATCCAAGTAGGAGACTGTTGGATAAGGTTTCTAACTCCATAACTTATTTGGTATATACTTGACCCGACCCGGCATGGTCCATTTGGGTTGCACTTCACCCGAACTATTTATATGGATAAGATTATGAGAAGAGTATATTTACGGCCTACTAATATATTATAGGTTATAATATATTAATATGAAATTGTATTATTTAATTAGTATTGATCTTAAATTAATTATGAATTAATTTAGTGATCATAAGGTGACTAATTAAATAATGGGCTATTGTACTTATATAGTGTGGGCTAACACTCACTAGGGAATGGGCTAAGCTTAAATGGGAGTCCATGGATGATCCATGGAGCTTTTAACCCATGGATCCTTGGAATAGGAAAAGACATGGGTTATTAGGGTTTGCATGGTTCATAACCCTAATCATCTACACTATATAAAGAGGCTTATGGTGCTTGAAAAGACACTATGTGTGTGTGCATAAGAGTGGCCGAATTTCTAGAGTGATTGGATATTCTCTCATAAGTTTTCCAAGTTTGTGGTTATTTGTGATTTCCATTTGAGGCATTTACATTATTGGTGCTTGGCTCTCAAACTCTCAAGGAATCAACTCACTAACAAAGGTATGTAATTCTTCTAGTATCTTTTATGTTTAAAAGTACCCCATGTATGCTAGATAGGTTATGAACCTTGGAAAATTATTTTGCATGTATTTTAGACAAACATAGATCCAAGGTTTCTAGGGTTGCATGAACACCTTAGGAGTGTTAGTTTGCTCAAAACCCAACAATAGGATGGTTGCTATGTTAGTGATCGGTTAGATCGGTATCCTGGTTATAGGATGGTTGCTGTGTTAGTGATCTGTTAGATCTATATGACTATCTGTACATGACAGCTAGCTTATGATATATATGTGCACATGATTGTTTGATTGGAGGTTTGGGTTGAGGAGTTCATGCTTTGTGTCTGTGCCAACATACCCAGGGCAGACCGGATAGAATGCATACACGTTAGGGCATACTAGTCATGCCGAAGGCCCGACGAGCGGTCCGTATAGGCTGAAGGGCCTGAGAGGCAGTCCAGACGTGCCGATGGCTCGGTGAGCAATCCAGATAGATTGATGGCCTGTGAGGCGGTCCAATCGGGTTGATGGCTCATTATGCATGTTGTTGCTTATATGATATGGTTATATTTGTATGGCGTTGGTATTTTGGGGGAACTCACTAAGCTTCGGGCTTACAGTTGTTGATTATGTTTCAGGTACATCTGATGATCGCGGGAAGGCGAAGGCGTGATCGTGCACCTCCTTATATTTTATGATTTGATTCTGGGGATACTCTAATGTTCAAACTATTTTGAAAACAAATTTGTAATAATTATAGGTTTTAAATGTGTCAAAAAGTTTTAAATTTGCCTGATTTTTATGGGTGTTACAAGTTGGTATCAGAGCCTTGGTTTGAGTGAATTGGAGGAAACACTCGTGTGTATCCAATCTCAAACTGAGGACAAGATTTTAAAATGATTTTTCAAATGGTTTTCAAAATACTAAAGGAGGATGCAAGTGTACGATCAGCCGGAGCCAGTAAGTAGACCCCAAAATACCTTATAGATTATTTGATTTTATGATATGTTAGAACAACATGCTAGTACTAGGCTAGGTATCTTCAGGAATTACATGATAGAATTGCCTGATTATAGGAATTACAAGGTTTTCCTTATATGAAATTGACATCATTACTGTAGTTGCTTAGTGTATGCATCACGGTTGTACATAATTAAGATCTTATAGCCTGACAATGTTTGGTTTGGACTTATTTCCTATTCTTGTTTGATGAAGGGCTTAAGGTAGGATCAGGTATTCAAAAGTCAATAGGGTCCAGCGTTATGTATGGCTAGCAACCACTAGTGTTGCAGGGTGGTGGAAGTTTCATGGATGAGTTGTGTGGCATCAGTCCGCCAGTTATGAGATATTTAGCCTTCCTGTAGGTGTGAGGATTGAGCGCACACCATGCTTATGTATAGTGTTCGGGCGTTGTGATGATCTTTGAGACAAATATGGGTAGGTGTGGAAGATAGTATGGGCCCGTACTACTAAAAGCACATGATCCATACGCGTAGCAAGGAAGTCACAGCCCCTAGGGTTTTTTTGGGAGTTGGTTCCCAGATTATTATATGGAATATCTGATATCTTCCTGGTATATTTTCAGCATGGTGGTGGACAGAAGGCACCAGCAGTGCCCGAGACTATCGACCATATGGGGCCAGACGAGATGGACGCCAGGATTCAGGAGATCCTGCAGGATGAGGTTGGTGCGATGTTTCAGGATTAGTTGTCGGAGACGTTTGGGTCTATCAAGACCGCCGTGATGGAGTATTTTGATGAGCGTTATGCAGCCCTCACTGAGACGGCTTCCGCAACAGCTTCAACAGCTGTAATGGCGGCAGGGGGAGGAGCCAATCGGGCATTCTAGTACCGGGACTTCGATAACACGAAGCCCCCGACTTTTGATGGGACTTAGGAACCAATTGTAGCCATGGGGTGGCTGTCAGATGTGGAGGGATGTTTCTTCACATGTTCATGTCCAACTGACCAGAAGGTCAGATGTGACCTGAACCTGCTGAGGTCTGGGGCGAAGGACTGGTGGAGGTTGATGACACGGTTGTACACTGATGAGAAGAGAGTTGCGGTTACTTGGGAGCAGTTCAGGGATATGTTCCACACTCGCTACATTCCACGGGTCGAGCGAGAGCGGCTAGCTAAGGAGTTTTTGGAATTGAGACAAGATGCAGAGTCGGTGACGGAGATCACCCGTATGTTCACTGAGAGGGCGATGTTTTTCCTGGAGTTTGCTTCTGAGCAGGCTCAGATGACACGATATCTGAGCATGCTCAAGACTGACATCCGTCAGTTTGTTGCTACCCAGCGTTGCAATACATTGCTGGATTTACTGGAGGCCACTAGGCGACGTGAGCTAGAGATTGAGATGCAGTTGAGAAAGCAACGGCAGGCCTCGGCACAGTCACAACCGGCGCCAAAGCGGTCTAAGACCGCTGATTCTAAGTCAGGAGTCCAACATGGCCGCACTTGTGGCAAGTGCGGGAAGGGTCACTCTGGGGTTTGTAGATCGGGTAGCGCGTGCCACAAATGCGGCAAAGAGGGGCACTTTGCGCGGGATTTCCGCTAGCCAACCCCGGTTCAGGATACGAGGATTTGCTATCACTGTCAGCAGGTTGGTCACGTGAAGACCAACTGTCCACAGCTCGCTGCTAGGCCGACGCAGGCTCCAGCGCCGGTTACACTGAGGATTGCTGACGGGGGTCAGGGTAGAACAGAGCCTCCGAAGGCTCGGGGACGCGCCTTCCAGCTTACAACCGAGGAGGCCAGGACAGCACCGGATGTGGTTGCTGGTATGTTTCTACCCTTTATCTTATTGATTATATATGTTTTATGCTTATATGTTGTACCTATGATTAGGTACGTTCTTAGTGAACTCCTTACCTACTTTGGTATTATTTGACTTGGGTGTGAGTCGGTCATTTGTCTCTCAGTCATTTAGTAAGGAGTTTGGTTTGCCAGTAGGAGAGCTAGAGTGTCTATTGTGAGTCTCTATCGCCAACGAACACGGGATTTCCACTTCTTCAGTCTATCAGGGTTGCGTATTGAAGATCTTCGGGGTATCTTTCCCGATAGACCTGATTCTGATTTCCATGGGGGATGTATGTGTGATTGTGGGTATGGACTGGCTTAGTCGCTTCGGTGCCATGATTGACTGCGAGGGTCAGCGGGTGGTAGTTCGAATCCCAAGTGGAGGAGAACAGGTTATATTCGGTGAGGGCACCAGATTGGGATCAGGGTTTTGCTCAGCTGTCAGGGCTCAGCAGTACATTCAACATAGGTGTGTGGGTTATTTAGCGTATGTGGTGGATACGCCGGTCAAGGATCAGACCACGGTTTCAGAGGTTCCAGTAGTCGGGGAGTCCGCTGACGTGCTTCCGGAGGAGTTACCCAGAGTGCCTCCAGAGAGGCAGGTCGAGTTTAGGATCGACCTAGTGCCAGGTGCGGCCCCTATCACCAAGGAGCCGTGCCGATTGGCACTACCAGAGATGCAGGAGTTGTCATCACAGTTGCAAGAAATGTTGGGCAAGCAGTTCATTCGTCCTAGCAGTTCTTCGTGGGGAGCACCAATCCTCTTCGTCAGGAATAAGGTGATGGGTTTTGAGCATTCTAACACTCCTAAGTGTACATGCAACCCTAAATACATTGGATCTATGTTTTCTCTATTATACATGCAATTATGAACTTTCCAAGGTATTACCCTATCTAGCATAGAATACTTGATACTTGGGTAATCAAATGGATAGAATACATACCTTTGTTTGATGTAGCTTGTCTCCATGAAGCTTGAGTGCCTAGTGCCCCAAGTGTGACACCTCAAATGGTTCACACAACACCAAATGCACATGGAATGACTTGAGAGAAATGGAACACTCCTTGAAATCGTCTAGCCCTCATATTCACACATTAGTCCACGATTTCTTGAGCCATGGGATTCTTTTATATGGTGGCTATTAGGGTTACACCATGTAACTCATAACTTTACCCATTCCTTATGCTCCATGGATTTTAACCTCCATGGAGTATCCATGGGTCACCCCATGGACTTAGTCCAACATAAGGAATCTTGGATCACAAGCCCACATATATAAGAATGAATGATTTACACAATCAACTCATATATTTAATTAGTCTCCTTTTGATCACTTAATTAATTCCAAATTAATTCTTGATCAATACTAATTAAATAACCTTATTAATATATTAGAACTTATAATATATTAACCAACCTTAAGTGTTATTTCTCTCATTATAGTCTATCCAAATGCATGATGCCATGCAACCCAAATGGACCATGCCGGGTCGGGTCAAGTCTTACCAATTATAGTTATGGACTTAGACATTAATCCAACAGTCTCCCACTTGGATAAGTCTAAAAGTATTATTGCGTATGACTTCAGGAACCAATCAGCAATCGTAGCTCTCAAAAGCTTCTGTCGAACTCTGACCTTGTCGATGAACTCTGACCTTTGTCAATGACTTGTCCATTAGATAAGGGATCATATATTCCTCCATTCTAGATATCATATGGACTGAGACATGGATTATCAATCATTCTCTCTGTCCATTTGTTATTTCCCGATTTCCGATTCATGATGACTGACTGATTGAACAAATCAAATCAGTCCTGGCTTGGCCAAGCACTCACATGTATCATCTTTAAATCATCGAGGGGCCCACAGATATCGCTTTTATCCCGAAGGTAAAAGGAATGGATAAACTTCGACTCATATGGCTTGTTCTACTACTTGTTGAATCATACACAAAGGCACGTTTTATAACATCGAGTTACCGAATGCGTTTTCGTGCAATCAATGTACAACCAACTCATAGTAACAACTCATATCTCTAGGTTTGAAGAATATAAGATATTATCGTCTCATGATCACTCGTGATAAAATCCATGAAGTGATTCAAATGAGCGCGGGTTGAATCCAATACTCAGAACTTATGAGCACTCATGAGTGTTGTAGCACCACTTTGTCCACCAACTTGGACCTCTACAAACCAACCCATGACAGTCTTGATTCATATCTACTTCCAACATATGACCGACTGTGGATGGTTTGAATAACTTAATCATTCAGGAAGAGCGACTTAGTTATTCTGGAAGTCAAAACATGCAAAGTGAAACACAAGAATAAATGAATCAAATATGGTATCAAACCCTATGAATATAAATAAACACTTTTATTTATCACCATACTGATTACTCATTATTCATTGTTTCGGTTTTATCAACTTTATACTTGAATTAAAAACACTAGTTGTCCCATGCTCCAAGCATGTACACAATGTTTTTCTTAAACAATAGCTTTGCCATACACCAAGTATGCACTCTATGTTTGTCTATGATCCTTACTTTATGAAATAAACCAATTGAACATAATTTCAATGATTCTAATTTCACACTCCCAAATCCTTATCGAAAAATGTGAGAATTTCAAATTCCTATCATTTATCGAAATCTATTTAGATTTTAAACTTATATGCACTGACCCTCCTGTAATGAATATGTACAAAGTCACAAAGACTTGTCAACAGTCATTATAAGGTATTCCAATGGAGATCAACTCCATGGAAACTAAGTCTCATATTCAAAGTACATTGCTTTGGACATGCTTCTTGCATTAAGTTTTCTAATCTTACACAGATAACTTCCACCTATGGAGACAACTCCATATTCTCATTTTGACTATCACTTCTGAATAAGAGATGCCTCTTTTCAGAATATGTCAATATGGTCCTTCCAAAATTAGCACTATACTTCCAACTGTCCCTGAGCAACCAATCTTTGGTAAACCTCAGATTGTCCTCGACAATTGCTTAATCATTTTAGTCATATCCAATTCTAGACCTTTTCCCTTCTTAATGCCTCTGGGCATTTGGAAAAATTTAGAAATGACAAATATTATAGCACATGCAATCGATCCTGTACCCAAAGCAAATGGTACACGATTCATGATGTCTCACATAAAGACATGATTCTAGACCAGTCTTTTGCTACAATATTTTTATTTGCCATGTTTTTCAAAATTTGACTATGAAGAGGGATGCCGTAATCATAATCGAATTTTGAGAACGCAATATATAGAATTTCCTTAAGTTGAACCAATCCAACATGAAATTCATATATATATTCTTGACTAAAGATGATTAAGGTCTCAATCTAAGCCTTTAGAACTGAAATGAAGTATATCCTCTCCCTTAATTATAGCAAAACAACTTTTTCAATCCATGCAGCCTCACGAATTGAAACTTTTGTTTTCTATAATTAACATTGCTAACTTGCAATACTTATCATAATTATCATGCTCCCACTAACATGATGATTATCAGCATAATACTTATGCTCCCACTAGCTTTGACATGTATTCAGAAATTAGTGGACTTCTAGAAATCAATACTTTATTGACTTTCTTACCAAAGTTCAAATTTCTGATACTAGATTGCTTTGATAAGACTTTATCAAAATCATACACCTTATTGTAGATAGCCCACTGGTGTGTCTAAACAATTTAAGAACTATGAAAAGGGATGCCGTAATCATAGTCTCAATTGGTTAGACCTTTGCTATTTCTCATAAGTCCATGTTAGTGTACTCTACTAACGACTTTGAGAATGCAAAGATTACTATCTACTTAAAAAACTACTTAGTGAAAGTGTTTCCTCACCATCATTTTCATGAATCGGAGAGAAACCTTATGACACTTAGATTTTTATGGTGTATGAGTTCCTACCCATATGAATTTGTCAAAACCATAATCACAAGACAAGGTTAGTGACAAATCCAAACTCATATGGATTGAACTTGTGCAATCTTAAGTTCTTGCCACCTGGCAGCACAAGGGCCTGCCATAGCTTCCAAGTAGTTGTGCAACCAATTGAGAACTCTCAGAACTACTATGCAAAGTCAACTTGAATAGGCACAGAAATGTCAACACGATAGGTTATACACCTCAAGTCGTGTGCTAGTGAAGAATTCCAGGTTTTATTCTTGATTAGGTCTTGAAACTTTCAAGAGCTTTAGGACTCCCACTGTCCTCTTGACATATAAGACTCACTTGCCAAATATACAAGAGATAGTGCGGATTCTTTAGCAAGACAAACACTTCACACACTTGGTCTAAGTTGGTCTCTGTTTTATCCAAAACATCACAACTTACCAATTTCAAATGTACAAGAGTAGATAACCTTTTACTCTTCCATTTGACTAGTGTTAATAAACCTTCTTAAAGATATGTCACTCAAGTTACAATCTTGGAGTATGACTCTAAGAATTGTTTTGGAACGAAGTATGACTCATCTTTTTGATTTAACCATTTCAACAATTCATGACTCCTCTTCTTAGTCATAAAAATGCACTAAGATGACCTTAGAGGATCAATTGTGATATGGTATCTTAATCATTAAGATGATCATAAACATGATACTAAAGTACTCTCCCATCTTTTCAGATTTGAGAAACTTTTATCTTTCTGCCAAATTTGATTCTTCTCATTCGTTCTGCCATACATTGAAGTTTTTTCCAATGTTTCAGAATTATACTTAAACTTGTAAGTATAACCATATTTACTAAAATTTAGTAAATCATGACGAATAGTCTTAACGAGCTTTGTGGTGGACTTGACCAGTGCACAAGAATGTGTACTCGATCCCTTTAGTCCTTAACTTGACTCACACATCCATGTGAACAAGTCTTAATTTTCCAATGCTTGAAAGTTCTCATTCATCATACTATTCAACTTGCATGATTCCAAGTTTCTATCCAACTGAAGCCTTGGGAATGAGAATCTTTCCTTATTTGGTAAATTATGACACTACCACAAACGAAAGAATCAAGTCCATTTTTTTTTCAAATATTGCTATCAGTGGAATCATATAAACAACCATTTTTCACAAATGCCACTTGTAAGGATATTTAAAATAAATATAAAATTAAAAAAATTTATTTTATTTCAAAACTTTGCGGAAAAAACTTATCCTTATAGTGCAAATGCATACGGAAAAACTTGTTGTTATCTATTCCTAAGCAATATATCATAACTCTTAAGTAACAGCTTCAAAATTCTGATGCGATCGAAATCCACCTACGCGATCAGAATCAGCATATACTTCCTTTAAGCTTTCTCTCTATTCTTTGATTCTTAAAACATCAACATGTGACCCAGTCACATCATGTAATGAGGATCTTAGAATAGAAACTTAACAGAGTTAGATAATGGGCTCTACCTGAAGTAGAGTCAGACTTATTGACTTTAACATCCTTAGGTAAACTTGGCAGCTTTGCAATCAACGCCCCTTCCTTTGGCAAAATAAACATATGGACCCTTTGGGAATGGGACTATCTCAGACTTAGCCTTTCTCCTTACCATTTGGTCAACCGGGTTGACTATGGCCAATCCCTTTCCATTGGGAAGAGAATGCTTTTTCTGGATTTCCAGTGTCACCATTGTCACTGTCCATAAAGTTTTTGGGAAGTTGATCTTCTAATGAAATTTGCTTTACTATCGTTCCAAATCATTGCTGATTCAGCAGCACCAAGCAAATAGATATGATCATTAAGGTTCATGTCATAGTCTGTTTCATAGTAGTCCCAAAGGAACTCACTATGTGACTTAGAAAGTGATTGAACATCCAACTTTCTCAAGACTTTGACACCCAACTCTCCCAGCTTGGCAATATGTGACTTCATCTCTAAGATGTGATTACACATAGACCTTGCTTGCCATTAGGGGTTGAGTGACCTTGAACTTGTGGGTTAGGGAGAATAATTGGAGGAGGTGGAGGAAGTAAAGTTCCAAGAGATTTGGGAAGATCATAGATGTCTGAACTAGACATCTTTTGGGAGATATTCAAGATAGTTGATCTAAAGTCCTTAATATAACACCCAATATGAAATATTAAGGCGAGGATCCAACAACCTATTTATAACTGGAAGAGGGATGCCGTAATCCGAGTTATGAAATAGTTGAAGGTAGGTAAATGACGATTTACCAATTTCCACCATGAAAAACGAAATAATGTAATTAGGTTTTTAATTGGATTTGAAACTCCTAGATCTTTTGAGATTCATTGAACTTTTCAATGGCATGTTTCAATCTCGAGTGTGCCCTTCAGGTTTTGTGACTAGGATGTCGAGGATCACAAAACAAGGTGTGAAGTAACCATGCAAATATACTTGGTACCCTTAATATTTACCCCTCAATCGATGTGCCAGTTAACCACACGAGCTCCACCGATACTATGATAAATATTAAGTTACCCTTTGCCTACTTTGTTAAATCCAGGTTAGTGTGCTGGTTAACCACACACGCTCCACTAACGGTTTAAACAAAGTGCAAAGTGTAATTTCATGGATTAGCACCTTATTCACATTTTCCTAAGTAACTAAGATTGGGAATTTATAAGTGTTTAGTTACTTAGTATTTATCATTAATACTTTAAATGAAGGGAGAATTATAGTCCTTGTCCTACCCGTTCGGCTAACGACCCTCCACCAGTCAAGGAAGCGGTGGGTGAGAGTGGACACCCATTAAAATGCAATTTTATAGGCAGTAACCTTATACCCCCCTTATAGACCGGCTTCGTGAATGAGGCCTACTAACGGTAAGACTGACTTGCTCTTATACATATATTTATTATTAACTTATAATACTATAAAGTATAAGGGTTGAATTTTAACTTTTAAAATTCTAAGGGCTAACTTGGAATTAAAGTATTCATGGGGAAAACTTTACAAATTCCAAAACTTGAGGGAAAGTTTTGAAAATATTCAAAACTAATTAATTCCATAATTTATGTGTTTAAAGTAGTTTTAATTAAAAAAAAACTCTTCAAGTTCCATAACTTGAGGACAAGTTATGGAAGACTTTAAACTAATAAAAGAATGTAACTTTTCTTTATTTTTGTAACTTATGGAACTAATTAAGGTTACACATTTTATCATTTAATGAAGTGACTCTTGAACCTCCATAACTTGAGGACAAGTTATGGAGTCATAAAACCATTTAATGAGGACAAGACTCTTCATTTTTGTAACCATTGCCAACTTTTTATGAGTTTTATGAAACTTAAATGTGACTTTTCATATAACTTGAGGACAAGTTACAAAAACACATTTTAGAATCAACTCTTAGATTAAAATGGATTGAAAACACATAATCAATTAACTTTTCTATTAATCTAATAAACTCATATGAACAAAGATAATTCACATCAAATTTTTTCAAGTAATAAGCATAACTTTTAAACTAATACAATTCGATTTTTCAGCTAATTTTGCAAGTATAACAAGAAAACAAGCCTTGGCTCTGATACCACTGATGGGTTTTGAGCATTCTAACACTCCTAAGTGTACATGCAACCCTAAATACCTTGGATCTATGTTTTCTCTATTATACATGCAATTATGAACTTTCCAAGGTATTACCCTATCTAGCATACAATACTTGATACTTGGGTAATCAAATGGATAGAATACATACCTTTGTTTGATGTAGCATGTCTCCATGAAGCTTGAGTGCCTAGTGCCCCAAGTGTGACACCTCAAATGGTTCACACAACACCAAATGCACATGGAATGACTTGAGAGAAATGGAACACTCCTTGAAATCGTCTAGCCCTCATATTCACACATTAGTCCACGATTTCTTGAGCCATGGGCTTCTTTTATATGGTGGCTATTAGGGTTACACCATGTAACTCATAACTTTACCCATTCCTTATGCTCCATGGATTTTAACCTCCATGGAGTATCCATGGGTCTCCCCATGGACTTAGTCCAACATAAGGAATCTTGGATCACAAGCCCACATATATAAGAATGAATGATTTACACAATCAACCCATATATTTAATTAGTCTCCTTTTGATCACTTAACTAATTCCAAATTAATTCTTGATCAATACTAATTAAATAACCTTATTAATATATTTGAACTTATAATATATTAACCAACCTTAAGTGTTATTTCTCTCATTATAGTCTATCCAAATGCATGATGCCATGCAACCCAAATGGACCATGTCGGGTCGGGTCAAGTCTTACCAATTATAGTTATGGACTTAGACATTAATCCAACATAAGGATGGTTCACACCGGATGTGCATTGACTACCGGGAGTTGAACAAGTTGATGGTGAAGAACCGTTATTCACTCCCGAGGATAGATGATCTTTTTGATCAGTTGCATGGAGCATATTGGTTCTCCAAGATAGACTTGAGGTCTGGGTACCATCAGGTCAGGGTTAGGGAGGAGGACATGGAGAAGACCGCGTTTCGGACTCGTTATGGACATTACGAGTTCATGATGATGCCGTTTGGCCTCACCAACGCGCCAGCAGTATTTATGGACCTGATGAATCGGGTCTGCAGACTAATGCTCGATCGCCCAGTCATCGTGTTTTGTAGATGATATCTTGGTGTACTCCAAGACCAGAGAGCAACACGAGGAGAATCTTCTGGAGCTATTGGGAGTCTTGAGGCAAGAACGACTTTATGCCAAGTTATCGAAGTGCGAGTTTTGGTTACGAGAGGTTCAGTTCCTTGGACATCTCGTTAACCAGGAGGGGATTTTGGTTGATCCGGCCAAAATCGAGGCGGTTATGCAGTGGGAGGTTCTGAAATCTCCCTCGGATATCAGGAGCTTCTTGAGATTATCTGGGTACTACCGGAGATTCATACAGGATTTCTCCAAGATTACAGTACCCCTCACTCGTCTGACGGGGAAAGGGGTGGATTTCCGATGAGGCCCCGAGCAGCAGAGGGCGTTTGAGACCCTCAGACAGCGACTTTGGGAGGCTCCGGTCTTGACTCTTCCGGAGGGAGTTGAGGATTTTGTAGTGTTCTGTGATGCATCCATCACGGGACTGGGAGCAGTCCTCATGCAGAGAGGACGGGTGATAGCCTACGCGTCACGGCAGTTGAAGCCGCATGAGACGAGATACCCTACTCATGATCAGTAGTTGGGAGCGGTGGTATTCGCTCTCAATATTTGGAGATATTACCTCTATGGGGTCCGTTATACCATATACACGGACCACAAGAGTCTGAGGCACATCATGGATCAGCCAAACCTAAACATGAGATAGTGCAGGTGGCTTGAAGTGGTCATGGATTATGACTGCGAGATCCTTTACCATCCGGGTAAAGCGAACGTGGTTGCGGACGCTCTGAGCCGCAAGTTAGCTGGATCTTCTACCTCAGTGACGTGTATGAGGATATCAGTGGATTCTCCACTTATGAGCCTGATCAGGGAAGCTGGGGCTGAGGGTATGCGACAGGAGAATTGGAAGCTTGAGAGTATTAGGGGTGAGAACACCCGGTTTGTGCAGGATAGTTGGGGATTGTTGACCCCTTGCGGTCGGGCCTGGGTTCCGATGTCTGGTGGGGTCAGACAGATTGTTCTGGAGGAGGCTCACAAGTCTCGCTTCTCTATTCACCCGGGGGCCACCAAGATGTATCGGGATTTGCGATTGAGTTACTGGTGGCCGTGCATGAAGCGAGAAATCGCTTGGTATGTGGAGAGGTGCTTGACCTGCAGGATGGTCAAGGCTGAGCACCAGAGGCCGCATGGCAAGCTGCAGCCTCTAGAGATTCCTATGTGGAAATGGGAGCAGATCACGATTGACTTCATCACCCAAATTGCCAAGAACGGCAAAGGGTTTTGACGCTATATGGGTCATCGTGGATCGATTGACCAAGAGTGCCCATTTCCTACCCATTCGGGAGAGCTCATCGGCCGAGAAGCTGGCCGATGTGTATATACGCGAGATTGTTGCTCGCCAAGGGGTCCCGGTCTCTATCGTTTCAGACCGTGATGTTCGGTTTACCTCCCGTTTCTGGCAGAAGTTCCACGAGGAGCTGGGAACGTGGCTGCACTTTAGTACAGCCTATCATTCGTAGACAGAAGACCAGAGTGAACGGACCATACAGACTCTCGAGGATATGCTGAGAGCCTGCGTTATTGACTTCGGTGGGAGTTGGGACTCCTACCTACCCCTTGCAGAGTTCTCCTATAACAATAGATTTCATTCCAGTATTGGTGCTCCACCTTATGAGTTGTTGTATGGATGGAGATGTCGCACCCCAGTCTGTTGGGGTGAGGTTGGTCATAGGGTGATGGGTCGGGCCGAGGTAGTCCTGCAGACAACCGAGATGATTCAGCAGATCAGACAGCGGTTGCAGACCGCACAGAGTCAGCAGATGAGTTACGCCGACCGGCGTCGATCTGAGTTGGAGTTTCAGGTCGGTAACATGGTACTCCTGAAGGTCTCACCTTGGAAGGGTGTGATTCGCTTTAGGAAGAGGAGGAAGTTGGGTCCTCGATAGATCAGGCCATTCAGGATCACTGCCAGGGTTAGCAAGGTGGCGTATAGACTAGATCTCCCTGAGGAGCTTAGTCAGATCCACAACACTTTCCATGTGTCACAGTTGCGAAAGTGCATATTAGATGAGAAGGCCAGTTGCCATTCTGCAGAGGAAGGTGCAGGTTCTACGAAACAAGGAATTACCTTCGGTAAAGTTCAAGTGGGGCAGCATCGGAGGGGATTCGAGTGGACTTGGGAGCTAGAGGCAGAGATGCGGGAGCATTACCTCGAGTTATTCACTACAGCAGACTTCGAGGACAAAGTCTAGTTCAAGTGGGGGAGAATTGTAACATTCCGACTCCCATGTATAATTTTAAAAGGCTTTATATTCATTTAATGAAGGAACTCAACGAGTTGGATGCCCCAACTCGTCATATCGAACCTAGTCAGACCGCGTGATTTATGACTCCTACTCGACGAGTCAGAGGACCCCGACTCAACGAGTAGAGGATGTGCATGGAAACCCTAAAATTTTAGAGTTTGCACCATATTTAAATAACTTATGGGCCGTGTCTAGCCTCCCTCATCATCATTTCAGCCAGAGGAAACCCTAGATCGAGTCCTAAACCCCCATTGTGTGTGTTGAGAGCTTGAAAGGTGTTATTTGTTGATTTTGGAAGGGAAACTTGAAGAGTGAGGAGCTTGGATCAAGAAGGAGGAAGTGGATATGTCATCTACTTCGTTTTGGCAACCAATTTGAGGTATAAAGCTAATACCTTGACCCTTTCATGCTTAGACCTTCTTCTATGGACATTTATGGTCATTTTTGGGGTTAATGGAGACACTCTTGGGTTTAAGCTTGTTACAAGGACATGGTCTCAGATCTGGACTCCTCTAGGCCCCAAACTCATAAAGTTATCAACTTTATATTGTATTGGCCTTTCCCCATGCCCTAAACCTCATTCTAGACTTGGTGTTGGTGTTTTAAGCCTTTAAGACCTTGCATGCACGTAAAGTTTGTAACTTTACATGGTAAATATGCCTTAGGAAGCTAGATCTACAATTTGGAGCGTTGGAATAGCTTAAAAATGTCTGAATAAGAAAAGGATTGAAGGGACTTGACGATTTGCATGGTCAACTCGACGAGTCAGATGAAGGTTTGCCGTTTATGGTTTCTGCATGGACTCGGTGAGTCAGTGAACTGACTCGACGAGTTAGTTAGGGTTTTCCCGACATTTGGACACCGCATGGACTCAACAAGTTGTTTGGAAACTCAGCGAGTCAACTAGGATTTTCACGATTTTTCGAGTTCTAAAAGAAGTCGACGAGTCAGTGGGCTACATTCGACGAGTTGGGTCAACATGGACTGTTGACCTTGATCGTTGACTTTAACTTGGACCAAGGGATTGACCAATTGGACTTTTAAGTGTATTTTGGTAATTTGGGGTTTTGATGGACTTGGTCCTATGGTGATTATAGGTGGTGGAGTTTGTGGCTGTGATTCGGGAGTTTGATCTTATCACTACAGTTCGACATCGTGAGGTGAGTTCTTCTCACTATATCAAAAGGGTCTAAGGCACCAAGGTCGGCCCTTTATGATTTGTATCCTGGTTATAAGATGGTTGTTATGATTAGTGGTATGTTAGATCGGTATCTTGGTTATAGGATTATGTTATGTTAGTGATCTGTTAGATTGTGAAAGAACCCCTTTCTTGACTTTCATATTTCTGAAAGACCCAAACTTTCATACTTGAAAATATAGTTACTCCAAAACATGCTACATGCATATTTATAAAACATTATCTTACATTGATAAAGTGATTACAAAAGATTGGATACAAACCGACTATGTTTTAATATTTTACATAACTACCCAGGATATTGTAAATTTATACAAACATAAACCAAAATACAAAAATATTATTACAACTATTCTAAACCTTCCAACAGTATATGACTATACTGGTTACTTAATCCCTGCAAGTTTGTTAAACATTGAGAGGGTAAGCGGTGATGCTTAGTGAGTTCAATAATAGATACAATATAACGTTATGCCATATATATATACTTCAATATGACAGAGGCAAAGTGGATCAGGGAACAACAAAGGCATAATGCTAAAAGCTTTCCATATCAATCTATGAGACATAACAATTTCCATACTTGATATACAATCAATAAAGTTTCAGCACAAATGGCACAGAAAATTACTCAGGAATATCATTTTGCTAGAATATTTAGGCTTTCAGCTTTATCTTATCATACTAGCGAAGCCAAAGTGATGCCTATGTCATACACTTCAGGGTCAACGGTTCATACCAATACCCAAGTGATGCTTATGTCATACACTTCAAGTCAAAGGTACAGCCTTGCTATAAAAATAGCGGAAATAATAACTCGAGATGATAACATGGAAAAGCACATAGCACATATAACACATAACATAAAATTGTTCCTATATATTAAACTCACCGTGAAATAACCGGGGATTAAAATAGTAATTCGGGCAGCACTTCGGCTCTAAATATGACTTTCTTCGTTGAAAACCGGGAGTTTTCTTGTAAACCGGGCTCTACGAAGGCTGGGCTTCGAAACCGAAAAGATAATTTTTTCGAGCTTTTCGGGAATCTCGGGGCGTGTTTCGGGTGCTAAAAATGATATCAGGGCTTCGGGGGATGTCGAGATAGTAAAAATATTGAAAAGGGGGTGAAAGTGGCAAATTTCTCAAAATACCCGGGAAGGCTCGCATGGATCCTATTTATAGGGGAGGAGGTCCGAAGGCTCGGATCCGAGGCTAGGAAGTGAGAGGCACGTATCCGAGGCTCGGACCAGCTGGCAGCAGGGCGAGGCTCGGAAGGACACCTGCGAGCTTCGGATTGGTCGGATGACGCTGCAACTCTTCGGTTCGGGCCAGCACTTCGGACCAATCAGCGGGTGACACGCTGTCACAACTAGGAATTCTAATGCTTTGTAAACATTGAACAAGGATAACATGGTAACTAAAAACTTGAAAGCAATGTATGATGCTTATTCAATGACAACCAAATTCCATCAAACACTCTATTCAAAACACTCAAATAGTCAACAAAAGGTTGAAAACCCTAGAAATCCCGGTTTAAGTCCATTATGGACTAGGATTTCTTTATTGGGCCTAATGGGCCAATAAACCTCCAATGTGACTATCTTGGGCTTAGAACTCTTAAATGGGCTCTAATTGGACCCACTATCATAAGACTTAACCTTTTTGGGCTTTATAAGTCTAAAATGGACTAGTTACCTTTAATGGGCCTTATTGGGCCATAACAATCCAATAAGCCCTAAAAAGCCACAAATCCATTCTTGCATGCACATTTGGGCCGTAACCCACTCCAAAGGCTCAAATGGGCCAAAAGCTATTAAATTGGGCTCCATATTTTGGACTCTAACACCAAGGCCCAAATCTTTTCTTCTCCCTCTCTCTCTCTCTCTCGGCCCAAGTTAAACAAAACAAAAAAATAGGAAAAGAAGGGATAAGGGAGGGTTGACTTTCCATGGTGCCACTTCTTAATTATCCATGGGATATCCATGCATCAAGTCACATACTTCCATGCATCCATCTTATCACCTCTCTCTCTCTCTTCTCCTTCTACTACTCTCGGCCGAGAGTATCAACACACACACACACTTATTTCACTTCTAAATCCTCTCAAGAACTCACAACAACTTCTTCACTTCTCCTTCAAAATTTTCGAGAGTTAGGGCTCTTCAAGGAGGTTATTCCATAATAATCATCATCATTGGTAAGTTATTGTTTAGATCCATAACCTAGTCTCTCTATTTCATCAAAACTTCTTCCTAACTCACACCATTTTCGTGATCTACTTCTTAGAAACTTCTTAAGTTCGAAATCAACCCAAGAAAGCTTGCTAGGGCCGAAAAATAGCATCAAACTCTTCCCTTTCTTCTTCAAATCGAAAACAACAAGCAAAGGTGAGTTCATACCCCTCTATTTTCGGTTTTCACAAGTTTTATGGGGGAGAATACAAGTAAAATGTGTAGATCTATGTGTATGTGTATGTTATGTGTGATTTCATGTGTTTATGTGGTAAATATGTAACAAAAAGAAAGAAATCTCGAGATCTATGGCACAAGAAGGAAAATAAACATGATCTAAGATGTATTACACTAAACAAGTCAAGAAAAATTACCCTCAAAGGTTATAATAAACATATTGCAACATAAAACTCATTTTTGGACTATATTTGTCAAATAAACAAAAGTTGGGTTAAAAATGGTCATTCACGGTTTTCTTAAGGACCAAAAGAGTCAAAACAGTTAAAATAAATGTTTTTATGAATATTATGCTCTTTAAGGGACTAGAAATGTGATTTGTAGCCTAATGGGCCAAATTTTGGGCTTTTCGGCCCATAGGCCCAAAGATTGTGAAAAATGTGATTTTCAAGGGATTGAAATGGTAAATTTATCAAAACAGGGGGCAAAAGGGTAAACAAAACTATTTCAGGGGTTAAAATGATTTTTTTTCCAAAAAGGATAAAAAATGTAAAGTTTTTTGGAAATTGGGTCAAAATTGTAAAAGTTGCGAAAAGCTTGGACTTTAACTGAAAAACTCTTTGCTGAAAGGGCTGAAACTGCCAAAGAGTAAATTTTGAGCTAAAAACATTTCTTAAACAAGTCTATGGGTTAAAGATGTCAAGAAAAATGGTTCAAGGACCTAAAATGTCATGTTTTTATAAAAAGGGCAAAAATTGCAAATTTTACAAAAATAAGGGGCTGAATAGGTCAAAGTAATGTTTTTGGTCATTTATGTTGATAATAAACATTTGGTCAAAATATGCAAAACTTTATAACTTATGGGTTGTAAATAGAAAGATAGCTATTTTTACAAATCTATAAATCGTTATAAAACAAATTCGTGAATTATACGACACATCGATTAAATAACTCGCAATATTAATTCTATATAAAACAAGTAAACGTTCAAGTGGTTGGGCTTGAGAGATTCTAAACATGCTTAATGGGCCTTCGTGACTCATTAACATGGCTTTTGGGCCCAACATAAATAATACATGTTATTGGGCCTCCTGTGACCCAATTACATGCTTAATGGACCATCAATGGTTTTTACATGCTATTGGGCCTCAGTGGCCCATTATGCATTACTAGTAAGGTCCAAGTAAATTATATGCGAAAGGGGCCAATTCGCTTTTCGTATACTCGACAGCCTTATATAACATACGAAATTAGTAGGGCCTAGTAGTCCTCTTCTCCTCGTCTGTTAGGCTTACCTTCTTTTCGTAATAAATAAAATTTGATCATTAATCAAGGTTAATCAAATTCATGTTTGATTGAGTGAGTAATAACGGGTGACACCAATAAGTGTCGGTCGTAGTCTGTAGTTGTAATCAAAGTCTCCTGGAGGGAGAGCGAGAGTTTGTGTATAGATCTATACGGGGGTGACTCCCCCACACCTAAGCTGTTCGCTACAGTTAGACTCGCCCAGTCTAGGGTGACAAAGTCTTAAGATCAAAATTCGGTGTTCATTAGAATACTAAGACAGACGAACTAGTCATTATCATGCATGGTTATAACGACTCACGTAGAAATCCGACATTATTAATCAGGGGAAATCATTAATCAAGGGAAATCATTAATCAAGGGAAGATCATTAATCAATGGAAATCATATTCATTCGATGTAACGATTCAATAAAGCAAAATAATCATAACTTTTATTCGGAAGACATCGGGTTTTCCGGGGAAATAAATATTACTCACTTGTACTTTCAAACATTATAATGCAAAACTTCTCATTTATTCATGTTTTAAAATCATTCACGCATATACTTACAGGATCATCACAATATTTTTCAAGAAAGTTTTATTACAGAAAATATCGGATTTTATGGGTTTTACCAATGACATAAACTACTTTACCTCAAACACACTTATGAACTCACCAACATTATATATGTTGACCGTTTTCAAAATAACTTGTATTCTCATGTAATCATTAGACAAGGAGGCATCCGGTGTGTTGAAAGTTTTCTTTTATAGTAGCTAATCACCAAACACTTTATATTTTGAAATCATGTAATGTAACCTTTGAACTCGATGTAAACAATGCCAGTTGTACTATGTAATGGTTGGTGATGCATGTGTTATGTTTCATATATATTCATTGTGATGATATTTCAATTTAAGTCACGCGAGCCCTCGGACGTTTCTGCCGTCTGGTTCGGGGGTGTGACAGGTTGGTATCAGAGCACTGTTTATAGTGAACTGGCATATCTAACCACACATTGATATGCAACTATAAACCCAGCAAGGGACTAAATAACTCTGAACAAAACAAATAAAATATACCAATAAACACTCTTATTTGTGCGACTTAGAAAAACGAACACAATAACAACTCGAATAAAACAATTGGGAGAACCTGACATCCCGGTTAAGCCAGGACTGTTCACAGCTGTATTAGGGATGAATGTAGCCTGATCAACTACATTTCTTCGTAATACAACTATCACATGCCCTGGAACGATCGTGATGGTCAGTAAACCCAAGGCATGCCCTATTGTTAAACAAGAGGAATGCATCAACCCAATTTCTTTTTATAACAACTAAAAATATTTTAGGATTAAAAATAGCTTATTTATAAACCTCCTTACGTGTTCCCCCCCCCCTCACAGCCACCATGGAAGAGGAGTATCAGGGCATCCAGTTTCACCAGGTCTTGGTGGCCCAGTTGTTGGCACAACACTTCGGCATATGATCTCACTACCGCCATTTGCCGCTTCCTAGTGTGTTAGGACCAGCTTTTCCCTTCTAGTGCTAGGTTCTCTATGTTCGCTATATTATGTACTACCGACTCCATGTTTAAGTGATTACACTACTCATAGAGTCGTTATGCTGTCAAACTTTGTACCTCTGTGTATGCTCTTTCAAGCAAAATTTTCATGTATCAAAGTACGGATATTAGTAGTGAAAAATATTATGTGTTTTATGGTGATGTTGTGACCTGCTATGTGTTTTTATACTATTATTGTGTGGTGTAAATTTATGGGAACACTTAGTTACAAAAATCGATTCACGAAATCTTCAACTTAAAAACAATTCATACTCAACATCTTTCTGTTCCATAACAGCAAGATGCCTCAGAGACCAAACCGCGGAAATAACCAACCACCGACGCCACCAGAAGTCAACTCAGCCACGTTTCAAGCCGCTGTATCTGCTGCAGTCACAGCAGCCATGGCACAAATCCACCAGGGGAACAATGGCAGAGGAAACGGGCAGTGAGCTGGAAGTTCAAACAATGGAATAAATCAAGGACCTACCAAAACATGCTCTTACAAAGACTTCACCAACGCCAAGCCACGAACCTTCAATGGAACGGGAGGCGTCATAACCCTAAAGAGGTGGATTGAGAAAATTGAATCCGTCTTTGAAATTTGCGGGTGTCCAGATGGGTGCAAGGTCAAGTTCGCAGCGTGTACCTTTGTTGATCAAGCTCTTTCATGGTGGAATGGTCACATTGAAGCCATGACCCTTCCTATGGCAAACGCGATGCCCTGGGAAGAACTGAAGGAGATGATGTTGGCAGAGTATTGTCCTCGAGGCGAGATACAAAAGATGGAACAAGAATTGTGGAACTTGATGGTTCAGAACTCCAACATCGAAGCATACATATCCAGGTTTAGCGAGCTATCCCTTCTGTGTCCGGGTATGATCACCTCAGAAGGGAAAAAGATTGAGAGGTTCATCTGGGGATTGACTGCACCTATCCAAGGGAATGTCATTGCGGCAAACCCCGAGACATTTTATAGCGCCAAAATATTGGCCAAGAAACTGTATGATCATGGCAACAAGAAGAGTGTTAAGATCGTGGAAACGGATGTCAAGAAGGAAGAGAAAAAGAAAGGAAAGAGTAACAAGAGAAGAGGTAAACAGAACTCAGAGTCATCTAAGAAGCAACAGACAGTGACTGTCCATGCAGTAACCCAAGCTACCCCAGCACCACATGCTCCAGCCTCATCCACACCGAATACTCCGAGGCAGTACACAGGGAATCTTCCCAAGTGTAACTACCATCACCTCGGGGAATGCAAAGAGATGATGTGCACAAGATGCAACCGGAAGGGCATACAGCAAAATATTGTAAGGCCTAGTTTCCACAAAACCAGATGCACAACAACAACAACACCAAGGACGGAGCCAGTTATACCTGTTATGGGTGCAGGAAGACTGGACATTTCAGACGAAATTGTCCCAATGCGAACACCCAAGCGACAGGAGCAGCAGGAAGAGTGCTGACTATGGGGCAAGGAGAAGCGGTTCAGGATCCCGCTGTCGTCACCGGTACGTTGCTCCTTAACCACTCATATGCATGCATCTTGTCCGATACCGGAGCAGAGCGAAGCTTTGTGAGTAACAAATTCAAACACTTGCTAAAACAACAACCCCAAAAGCTTAATGAAACCTTTACGGTGGAAATGGCCAATGGGAAAACAGAATCAGCTGGGGAAATCTATGTAGGATGTACCCTAACTTTAAATCAGCATACCTTTCAAATAAACTTGATGCCAGTAACTATTAGGAGTTTTGATGTGATTATCGGCATGGACTGGTTAAGCCCCCATCATGCCGAAATTTTGTGTCGCGACAAGGTCGTTCGCCTTCACCTCCCTAATCACGAAACCCTAATTATATACGGAGACAAACCTAGTACGAACCTTCGTCTTATCTCTTGCATTAAGGCACAAAAGTGTCTTCAAAAGAAGGACTTGGTGTTTCTGGCACACATAGTGGATAAGTCCAAGGAAGAGGTCAATATTCGAGACATACCAGTGGCTTGCGACTTCCCGGACGTCTTTCCCGAAGATCTTCCGGGGATACCCCCGAAAAGACAAGTCGAGTTCCGAATTGACCTGGTACCGGGAGCTACGCCAATGGCCAAATCACCCTATAGGTTGGCTCCTGCGGAGATGCAAGAACTGTCAAGCCAACTCAGCGAGCTCTTGAGTAAAGGATTCATCCGGCCTAGCTTCTCACCATGGGGAGCTCCGGTCCTTTTTGTTAAGAATAAGGACAGATCTTTTAGGATGTGTATCGATTATAGAGAGCTGAATAAGCTCACTATCAAAAATCGCTACCCACTTCCACGAATCGACGACCTGTTTGACCAGCTCCAGGGAGCAAATTACTTCTCTAAGATAGATCTACGGTCCGGCTACCACCAGCTCAAGGTCACGGAAGAGGATATCCCCAAAACCGCTTTCCGAACCCGCTATGGACATTATGAATTCGTGGTGATGCCCTTCGGTCTAACGAATGCCCCTGCCGCATTCATGGACCTAATGAATCGAGTATGCCGACCATTCCTCGACAACTTTGTAATCGTTTTCATCGACGATATTCTAGTCTATTCTCGAAGCGAAGAGGAGCACGGCCGACATCTCCGGCAAATCTTGGAAACCCTTCGAACTGAAAAGTTATACGCAAAAATCTCTAAATGCGAGTTCTGGCTCCGTAGCATAACCTTTTTAGGTCATGTTGTCAGCCAAGAAGGGATACATGTGGACCCCTCTAAGATCAAAGCCATTGAAGGATGGGCAGTCCCAACGACACCCACAAAAATTCGTCAATTTTTAGGTCTCGCAGGCTATTACAGGAGATTTATTCAGAACTTCTCCAAAACAGCCAAGCCACTTACCATGCTTACACAGAAGGGTGTACCATTTAAATGGACAGAAAAGAAGGAGGTTGCCTTCCGAACTTTGAAGCAAGCTCTCTGTAGTGCACCAGTATTATCACTACCAAAGGGAACAGAGGACTTAGTAGTTTACTGCGATGCTTCGAATCAGGGTTTAGGCTGTGTACTCATGCAGCGTGGCAAGGTGATAGCTTATGCATCCCGACAACTGAAAACACATGAGGTGAATTATACCACCCATGATCTCGAATTAGGAGCTGTGGTCTTCGCCTTGAAAATTTGGAGGCACTACCTTTATGGTACCAAGTGCACCATTTTCACCGACCACAAGAGTCTCCAGTACATTTTAAATCAAAAGGAGTTGAACATGAGGCAGCGAAGATGGGTTGAGCTGCTGAACGATTACGAGTGCGAAATCAAGTACCACCCAGGCAAGGCTAACGTGGTAGCTGATGCCTTGAGTCGGAAGGAATACTCCCCTCGTCGTGTGAAGACTCTTTCAATAACCATCCAATCTCATATGTCCTCACAAATCAAAGCAGCCCAGTTCGACGCCATGAAGACAGAAAACAGAACGAGCGAAGCGTTACATGGGATGGAAAAGAACTTCGAAGTCAAGGAGGATGGAACATATTATTTTATGAACCGAATTTGGGTCCCTAAACATGGAGGACTCAGAGAAGTAGTTGTTGGATTAATGTCTAAGTCCATAACTATAAATGGTAAGACTTGACCCGACCCGGCATGGTCCATTTGGGTTGCCTGGCATCGGGACAATTGGATAGACAAGATGAGGAAAAAGGATACTAGTGATTTATATTAATATATTATAAGTTCTAATATATTAATATATAATCATATTATTTAATTAGTATTGATCAAGAATTAATTTATAATTGATTAAGTGATCAAAAGGAACTAATTAAATATGGAATCTAAGATATATGTGTGTGATGGGCCAAGTTCATTTAGGTTGGGCTAAGCTTTCATGGATAGTCCATGGAGTGTTTAATCCATGGATCATATGAAATGAAAGGTCATGGGTATTAGGGTTTAACCCTAATCTCCACACTATATAAAGATGTCCTTGGTTGGTGAAATGGGCACTAGTGTGTACACAAAAGGGCAAGGCCGATTTCACTAGAGAGAACCAAAGTATCCTTATTCTCAAGGTTATTCCAAGTGTTCATGGTGTTGTGTGAACCATTTGAGGTGTCACACTTGGGGCACTAGGCACTCAAGCTTCATGAAGACAAGTTACATCAAAAAAAAAAAAGGTATGTATTCTATCTATTTTATTACCCAAGTATATGATATTTGTATGCTAGTATAGGGTAATATCTTGGAAATTTCATATTTGCATGTATAATAGAGAAAACATAGATCCAAGGTATTTAGGGTTGTATGTGCACCATAAGATGTTGTAGTATACTAAAACCCAACAGTGGTATCAGAGCCATGGGTTGTTTTCTGTTATATTCATGCAAATGTTTGATTTTCAAAGTTGAAAAAAAAAACATGAAGTTTGTCAAATTTTAAGATAATTACTTGTTTTGTGAAAAACTAATTATTTGTAAAATTTGAATCATTTGCTATATGAGTTGAATTAGGTCAAATTTAGTAAAAGATAAAATGATATGATTATTTTATTAGTTTTAAAAGTTTGATCTAAATGTTTTAAGGAGTTACAAATTTTGTCATAAAATTTTGGAGCTCAACAAGTTTTTTTTTAAGTTGTGATCTTATGTGTTTTGAAACCTCCATAAGTTATGGATATGAAAAGGTTTTAAAAAAAAATTGATTCAAAGTTTTTATGGAGTTACAAAATTTGGTGTTAATGTTTTAAAGAATTCCATAACTTATTCTTAAGTTATGGAACATGAAAAGTTTCATCATAAAACAAGCATTTAACTCCATAAGTTATGGATTACCAAAAGTTCTATGTTTCCTTGTTTTATGAGTTAGTTTAGATTAATGGAAAAAAAATTTGTGTTTTAGTTGTTTTCAATCCTAATTAATCTAAAAGTTGTTCATAAAATGTGTTTTTTTGTAACTTGTCCTCAAGTTATATGAAAAGTCACATTTATGAATCTTAAAAACTCATAAATATGCCTTAGGTTACAAAAAAAATGAAGAGTCTTTTCTTATAAATAGTTTTTATGGCTCCATAACTTGTCCTCAAGTTATGGATGTCTAAGAGTCTCTTCATTAAAAGTTTTAAAGCTTTACTTAAAACTCATAAGTTATGAAAATCCAAGAGTTTTGAATTGTTTCAAAACTT
Source organism: Lactuca virosa (assembly GCF_052849685.1). Classification (NCBI taxonomy): domain Eukaryota; kingdom Viridiplantae; phylum Streptophyta; class Magnoliopsida; order Asterales; family Asteraceae; genus Lactuca; species Lactuca virosa. The sequence continues at coordinate 225,208,288 of NC_136430.1, read as the reverse complement.
GCCCTCAAGTTTTGGAATTTGAAAAGTTTTCTCTAATGAATACTTTAATTCCAAGTTAAGCCCTTAGAATTTTAAAAGTTAAAATTCAACCCTTATACTTTATAATATTATAAGTTAATAATATATATATATATATATATATATATATATATATATATATATATATATGTGTGTATAAGAGCAAGTCAGTCTTACCATTAGTAGGCCTCATTCACGAAGCCGGTCTATAAGGGGGTATAAGGTTGTTGCCTATAAAATGGCAGCTTAATGGGTGTCCACTCTCACCCACCGCTTCCTTGACTGGTGGAGGGTCGTTAGCCGAACAGGTAGGACAAGGACTATAATTCTCCCTTCATTAAAATTATTAATGATAAATACTAAGTAACTAAACCTTTTATTAATTCCCAATCTTAGTTACTTAGGAAAATGTGAATAAGGTGTTAATCCATGAAATTACACTTTGCACTTTGTTTAAACCGTTAGTGGAGTGTGTGTGGTTAACCGGCACACTAACCTGGATTTAACAAAGTAGGCAAAGGGTAACTTAATATTTATCATAGTATCGGTCGAGCTCGTACGGTTAACCGACACATCGATTGAGGGGTAAATATTAAGGGTACCAAGTATATTTGCATGGTTACTTTACACCTTGTTTTGTGATCCTCGGCATCCCACTCACAAAACCTGAAGGGCACACTCGAGATTGAAACATGCCATTGAAAAGTTCAATGAATCTCAAAAGATCTAGGAGTTTCAAATCCAAGTAAAAACCTAATTAAATTATTTCATTTTTCATGGTGGAAATTGGTAAATCGTCATTTACCTACCTTCAACTATTTTATAACTCGGATTACGGCATCCCTCTTCCAGTTATAAATAGGTTGTTGGATCCTAGCCTTAATATTTCATATTGGGTGTTATATTAAGGACTTTAGATCAACTATCTTGAATATCTCCCAAAAGATGTCTAGTTCAGACATCTATGATCTTCCTAAATCTCTTGGAACTTTACTTCCTCCACCTCCTCCAATTATTCTCCCTAACCCACAAGTTCAAGGTCACTCAAGCTCTAATGGCAAGCAAGGTCTATGTGTGATCACATCTTAGAGATGAAGTCATATATTGACAAGCCGGGAGAGTTGGGTGTCAAAGTCTTGAGAAAGTTGTATGTTCAATCACTTTCTAAGTCACATAGTGAGTTCCTTTGGGACTACTATGAAACAGACTATGACATGAACCTTAATGATCATATCTATTTTCTTGGTGCTGCTGAATCAGCAATGATTTGGAACGATAGTAAAGCAAATTTGATTAGAAGATCAACTGCCCAAAAACTTTATGGACAGTGACAATGGTGACACTAGAAATCCAGAAAAAGCATTCTCTTCCCAATGGAAAGGGATTGGCCATAGTCAACCCGGTTGACCAAATGGTAAAGAGAAAGGCTAAGTCTGAGATAGTCCCATTACCAAAGGGTCCATATGTTTATTTTGCCAAAGGAAGGGGCGTTGATTGCAAAGCTGCCAAATTTACCTAAGGATGTTAAAGTCAATAAGTTTGACTCTACATCAAGTAGAGCCTATTATCTAACTTTGTTAAGTTCTATTCTGAGATCCTCATTACATGATGTGACTGGGTCACATGTTGATGTTTTAAGAATCAAAGAATATAGAGAAATCTTAAAGGAAGTATATGCTGATTCTGATCGCGAAGGTGGATTTCGATCGCATCAGAATTTTGAGCAGTTGCTTAAGAAGTTATTATATATTGCTAAGGAATAGATAACAACAATTTTCAATGTGGATTGTAAGGATAAGTTTTTCCGCAAAGTTTTAAAATAAAATAAAATTGTTTAATTTTATTTATTTGAAGTATCCTTACAATGGAATTTGTGGAAAATTGTTGCTTATATGATTCCACTGACAGCAATATTGGAAAATGGATTTGATTCTTTAATTTGTGGTAGTGTCTAAATTTACCAAATCAAGAAAGTTCCTCATCGCCCAAGTTTCAATTGGACCGAAACTTGGAATCATGCAAGTTGAATAGTATGATGAATGAGAACTTTCAAGGATTGGAAAATCAAGACTAATTACTTGTTCACATGGATGTGTGAGTCAAGTGAAGGACTAAAGGGATCGAGTACACATTCTTGTGCACTGGTCATGTCCACCACAAAGCTCGTTAAGACTATTAGACTTACTAAAGTTTAGTAAATATGGTTATACTTACAAGTTTAAGTATAATTCTGAAACATTGGAAAAGTCTCAATGTATGGAAGAACGAATGGGAAGAATCAAATTAGGCAGAAAGATAAAAGTTTCTCAAATCTGAAAAGATGGGAGAGTACTTTAGTATCATGTTTGTGATCATCTTAATGATTTAGAAATCATATCACAATTAGTCCTCTAAAGGTCATCTTAGTGCATTCTTATGACTAAGAAGAGGAGTCATGAATTGTTGAAATGGTTAGATCAGGAAGATGAGTCATACTTCGTTCCAAAACAATTCTTAGAGTCATACTCCAAGATTGTAACTTGAGTGACATATCTTAAAGAAAGGTTTAAAACACTTGTCAAATGTAAGAGTAAAAGTGTCCTACTCTTGTACATTTGAAATTGGTAAGTTGTGATGTTTTGGATAAAACAAAGACCAACTAAGGCCAATTGTGTGAAGTGTTTGTCTTGATAAAGAATCCGCACTATCTCTTGAATATTTGGCAAGATAGTCTTATATGTCAAAAGGACAGTGGGAGTCTTAAAGATCCTAAAAAGAATTTCAAGAACTAATCAAGAATAAAACCTGAGGTTCTTCACTAGCACACGACTTGAGGTTTATAACCTATCGTGTTGACATATTCTGTGCCCATTACAGTTAAAGTCGGCTTTGCATAGGAGTTCTGAAAGTTCTCAATTGGTTGCATAACAACTTGGAAGCAATGGCAGGCCCTGTACTGCCAGGTGGCAAGAAGTTAAGATTGCATAAGTTCAGTCCATATGAGTTTGGATTTGTCATTATCCTTGTCTTGTGACTATGCTTTTGACGATTCACATGGATAAAAACACATACACCATAAAATCTAAGGGTCATAAGGTTTCTCTCCGATTCATGAAAATGATGGTGAGGAAACACTTTCACCAAGTAGATTTGAAGCAGATGGCAAAAAGGTCTAAACAATTGAGACTATGATTACGACATCCCTTTTCATAGTTCTGAAATTGTTTAGACACACATGCATGCTATCTAAGGAAAGGTGTATGATTTTGATAAAGTTTTATCAGAGCATCTCGTATCAGAAGTCTGAACTTTGGTAAGAAAGTCAATAAAGTATTGAGTTCTAGAAGTCCAGCTGATTTCTGAGTACATGTCAAAGCTAGTGGGAGCATAAGTGTTATGCTAATAATCATCATGTTAGTGGGAGCATGATAATTATTGTTAGTGTTGCAAGTTAGCAATGTTAATTATAGAAAACAAAAGTTTCAATTCGTGAGGCTGCAGGGATTGAAAAAGTTGTTTTGCTATAATTAAGGGAGAGGATATACTTCATTTCAGTTCTAAAGGCTTAGATTGAGACCTTAATCATCTTTAGTCAAGAATATATATATGAATTTCCTGTTGGATTGGTTCAACTTAAGGAAATTCTATATATTGCGTTCTCAAAATTCGATTATGATTACGGCATCCCTCTTCATAGTCAAATTTTGAAAACATGGCAAATAAAAATATTGTAGCAAAAGACTGGTCTAGAATCATGTCTTTATGTGAGACATCATGAATCGTGTACCATTTTCTTTGGGTATAGGATCGATTGCATGTTCTATAATATTTGTCATTTCTAAATTTTTCCAAATGCCCAGAGGAATTAAGAAGGGAAAAGGTCTAGAATTGGATATGACTAAAATGATTAAGCAATTGTCGAGGACAATCTGAGGTTTACCAAAGAATGGTTGCTCAGGGACAGTTGGAAGTATAGTGCTAATTTTGGAAGGACCATATTGACATATTCTGAAAAGAGACATCTTTTGTTCAGAAGTGATAGTCAAAATGAGAATATGGAGTTGTCTCCATAGGTGTTATCTGTGTAAGATTAGAAAACTTAATGCAAGAAGCATGTCCAAAGCAATGTACTTTGAATATGAGACGTAGTTTCCATGGAGTTGAACTCCATTGGAATACCTTATAATGACTGTTGACAAGTCTTTGTGACTTTTTACATATTCATTACAGGAGGGTCAGTGCATATAAGTTTAAAATCTAAACAGATTTCGATAAATGATAGGAATTTGAAATTCTCACATTTTTCGATAAGGATTTGGGAGTGTGAAATTAGAATCATTGAAATTATGTTCAATTGGTTTATTTCACAAAGTAAGGATCATAGACAAACATAGAGTGCATACTTGGTGTATGGCAAAGCTATTGTTTAGAAAAACATAGTGTACATGCTTGGAGCATGGGACAACTAGTGTTTTTAATTCAGGTATAAAGTTGATAAAACCGAAACAATGAAATAACGAGTAATCAGTATGGTGATAAATAAAAGTGGTCTATTTATATTCATAGGGTTTGATACCATATTTGATTCATTTATTCTTGTGTTTCATTTTGCATGTTTTGACTTCCAGAATAAACTAGGTCATTCTTCCTGAATGACTAAGTTATTCAAACTATCCACAGTCGGTCATATGTTGGAAGTAGATATGAATCAAGACTGTCATGGGTTGGCTTGTAGAGGTCTAAGATGTTGTACAAAGCGGTGCTACAACACTCATGAGTGCTCATAAGTTCTGAGTATTGGATTCAACCCACGCTCATTTGAATCACTTCATGGATTTTATCACGAGTGATCATGAGACGATAATATCTTATATTCTTAAAACCTAGAGATATGAGTTGTTACTATGAGTTGGTTATACATTGATTGCACGAAAACGCATTGGTAACTCGATGTTATAAAACGTGTCTTTGTGTATGATTCAACAACTAGTAGAACAAGCCATATGAGTCGAAGTTTATCCATTCCTTTTACCTTTGGGATAAAAGCGATATCTGTGGGCCCCTCGATAATTTAGCGATGACACATATGAGTGCTTGGCCAAGCCAGGACTGATTTGATTTGTTCAATTAGTCAGTCGTCATAAATCAGAAATCGGAAAACAACAAATGGACAGAGAGAATGATTGATAATCCACGTCTCAGTCCATATGATATCTAGAATGGAGGAATATATGATCCCTTATCTAATGGACAAGTCATTGACAAAGGTCAGAGTTCATCGGCAAGGTCAGAGTTCGACAGAAGCTTTTGAGAGCTACGATTGCCAGTTGGTTTTTGAAGTCATACTCAATATTAGTTTTAGACTTATCCAAGTGGGAGACTGTTGGATTAATGTCTAACTCCATAACTATAATTGGTAAGACTTGACCCGACCCGGCATGGTCCATTTGGGTTGCATGGCATCGGGACAATTGGATAGACAAGATGAGGAAAAAGGATACTAGTGATTTATATTAATATATTATAAGTTCTAATATATTAATATATAATCATATTATTTAATTAGTATTGATCAAGAATTAATTTATAATTAATTAAGTGATCAAAAGGAACTAATTAAATATGGACTCTAAGATATATGTGTGTGATGGGCCAAGTTCATTTAGGTTGGGCTAAGCTTTCATGGATAGTCCATGAAGTGTTTAATCCATGGATCATATGAAATGAAAGGTCATGGGTATTAGGGTTTAACCCTAATCTCCACACTATATAAAGATGTCCTTGGTTGGTGAAATGAGCACTAGTGTGTGTACACAAAAGGGCAAGGCCGATTTCACTAGAGAGAACCAAAGTATCCTTATTCTCAAGGTTATTCCAAGTGTTCATGGTGTTGTGTGAACCATTTGAGGTGTCACACTTGGGGCACTAGGCACTCAAGCTTCAGGAAGACAAGTTACATCAAAAAAAGGTATGTATTCTATCTATTTTATTACCCAAGTATATGATATTTGTATGCTAGTATAGGGTAATATCTTGGAAACTTCATATTTGCATGTATAATAGAGAAAACATAGATCCAAGGTATTCAGGGTTGTATGTGCACCATAGGATGTTGTAGTATACTAAAACCCAACAGTAGTCAAGAATGAAGCTCATAAGACACGATACTCCATCCATCCAGGGTCAGATAAAATGTACCTGGATGTCAAGAAATGTTATTGGTGGCCTAACATGAAGGCAGTGATTGCCGCATACGTTAGCAAATGCCTCACTTGTGCTAAAGTGAAGGTAGAGCATCAAAAGCCCTCGGGACTATTACAGCAGCCGGTAATACCCGAGTGAAAATGGGAAAGGATTACTATGGACTTTGTGACCAAATTACCCAAAACAACAGATGGATTGGATACCATATGGGTGATAGTCGACAGATTGACGAAATCCGCTCATTTCCTGCCAATAAAGGAGACATACAAGATGGAGCGACTAACAAGGATCTACATCAAGGAAATTTTGAGACTCCACGGAGTGCCAATATCTATCATCTCAGATCGAGATAGTAGGTTCACTTCACGCTTTTGGCAATCACTACAGAAGGCTATGGGGACACAACTCGACATGAGCACTGCTTACCACCCCCAGACGGATGGTCAGAGTGAGCGAACCATTCAAACGCTTGAGGATATGCTTCGAGCATGTGTGATAGACTTTGGAAGGTCGTGGGATACCCACTTACCTTTAATTGAGTTTTCATACAACAACAGTTATCACACAAGCATCAAAGTTGCTCCTTTCGAAGCATTATATGGTCGTAAATGTAGATCACCGTTGTGTTGGACAGAGGTAGGCGACACTCAGCTGGCAAGAGGGCAGACATCTAGCAATGCATTGACAGGACCAGAAATCATATGCGAAACGACAGAGAAGATAGCCCAAATCAAAGCTCGACTTCAAGCATCACGCGACCGACAGAAGAGCTACGTCGATAAACGACGAAAGCCTTTGGAATTTCAAGTCGGGGATCGAGTGTTGTTAAAGGTCTCCCCCTGGAAAGGGGTGATCCGTTTTGGGAAACGGGGAAAGCTAAACCCACGGTACATTGGACCCTTCGAGATTCTTGCCCGAATCGGTCCAGTGGCTTATAGACTGCAACTACCTACCGAACTCAGCAGTGTACACCCCGTGTTTCACATTTCCAATTTGAAGAAGTGCTTATCCGACGAAACTCTCGTCATTCCGTTAGAAGAAATCAAAATCAACGAAAATCTCCTGTTCATCGAAGAACCCGTCGAAATCATGGACAGGGAAGTGAAGTGTACTAAGCAAAGCCGCATTCCAATAGTGAAGGTTCGGTGGAACACAAAGTGTGGACCGGAATTCACTTGGGAAAGCGAAGACCAGATGAAACAAAAGTACCCTCACCTATTCTCGCATTCTTAAATCTAGTTTCAAAAAGAATTTCGGGAGGAAATTCCCTCTAACGGGGGGATGATGTCACAACTAGGAATTCTAATGCTTTGTAAACATTGAACAAGGATAACATGGTAACTAAAAACTAGGAAGCGAGAGGCACGTATGCGAGGCTCGGACCAGCTGGCAGCAGGGCGAGGCTCGGAAGGACACCTGCGAGCTTCGGATTGGTCGGATGACGCTGCAACTCTTCGGTTCAGGCCAGCACTTCGGACCAATCAGCGGGTGACACGCTGTCACAACTAGGAATTCTAATGCTTTGTAAACATTGAACAAGGATAACATGGTAACTAAAAACTTGAAAGCAATGTATGATGCTTATTCAATGACAACCAAATTCCATCAAACACTCTATTCAAAACACTCAAATAGTCAACAAAAGGTTGGAAACCCTAGAAATCCCGGTTTAAGTCCATTGTGGACTAGGATTTCTTTATTGGGCCTAATGGGCCAATAAACCTCCAATGTGACTATCTTGGGCTTAGAACTCTTAAATGGGCTCTAATTGGACCCACTATCATAAGACTTAACCTTTTTGGGCTTTATAAGTCTAAAATGGACTAGTTACCTTTAATGGGCCTTATTGGGCCATAACAATCCAATAAGCCCTAAAAAGCCACAAATCCATTCTTGCATGCACATTTGGGCCGTAACCCACTCCAAAGGCTCAAATGGGCCAAAAGCTATTAAATTGGGCTCCATATTTTGGACTCTAACACCAAGGCCCAAATCTTTTCTTCTCCCTCTCTCTCTCTCTCTCGGCCCAAGTTAAACAAAACAAAAAAATAGGAAAAGAAGGGATAAGGGAGGGTTGACTTTCCATGGTGCCACTTCATAATTATCCATAGGATATCCATGCATCAAGTCACATACTTCCATGCATTCATCCTATCACCTCTCTCTCTCTTCTCCTTCTACTACTCTCGACCGAGAGTATCAACACACACACACACACTTATTTCACTTCTAAATCCTCTAAAAAACTCACAACAACTTCTTCACTTCTCCTTCAAAATTTTCGAGAGTTAGGGCTCTTCAAGGAGGTTATTCCATAATAATCATCATCATTGGTAAGTTATTGTTTAGATCCATAACCTAGTCTCTCTATTTCATCAAAACTTCTTCCTAACTCACACCATTTTCGTGATCTACTTCTTAGAAACTTCTTAAGTTCGAAATCAACCCAAGAAAGCTTGCTAGGGCCGAAAAATAGCATCAAACTCTTCCCTTTCTTCTTCAAATCGAAAAAAACAAGCAAAGGTGAGTTCATACCCCTCTATTTTCGGTTTTCACAAGTTTTATGGGGGAGAATACAAGTAAAATGTGTAGATTTATGTGTATGTGTATGTTATGTGTGATTTCATGTGTTTATGAGGTAAATATGTAACAAAAAGAAAGAAATCTCGAGATCTATGGCACAAGAAGGAAAATAAACATGATCTAAGATGTATTACACTAAACAAGTCAAGAAAAATTACCCTCAAAGGTTATAATAAACATATTGCAACATAAAACTCATTTTTGGACTATATTTGTCAAATAAACAAAAGTTGGGTTAAAAATGGTCATTCACGGTTTTCTTAAGGACCAAAGAGTCAAAACAGTTAAAATAATGTTTTTATGAATATTATGCTCTTTAAGGGACTAGAAATGTGATTTGTAGCCTAATGGGCCAAATTTTGGGCTTTTCGGCCCATAGGCCCAAAAATTGCGAAAAATGTGATTTTCAAGGGGTTGAAATGGTAAATTTATCAAAACAGGGGGTAAAAGGGTAAACAAAACTATTTCAGGGGTTAAAATGATTTTTTTTTCCAAAAAGGATCAAAAATGTAAAGTTTTTTGGAAATTGGGTCAAAATTGTAAAAGTTGCGAAAAGCTTGGACTTTAACTGAAAAACTCTTTGCTGAAAGGGCTGAAACTGCCAAAGAGTAAATTTTGAGCTAAAAACATTTCTTAAACAAGTCTATGGGTCAAAGATGTCAAGAAAAATGGTTCAAGGACCTAAAATGTCATGTTTTTATAAAAATGGCAAAATTGCAAATTTTACAAAAATAAGGGGCTGAATAGGTCAAACTAACGTTTTTGGTCATTTATGTTGATAATAAAAATTTGGTCAAAATATGCAAAACTTTATAACTTATGGGTTATAAATAGAAAAATAGCTATTTTTACAAATCTATAAATCGTTATAAAACAAATTCGTGAATTATACGACACATCGATTAAATAACTCGCAACATTAATTCTATATAAAACAAGTAAACGTTCAAGTGGTTGGGCTTGAGAGATTCTAAACATGCTTAATGGGCCTTCGTGACTCATTAACATGGCTTTTGGGCCCAACATAAATAATACATGTTATTGGGCCTCCTGTGACCCAATTACATGCTTAATGGACCCTCAATGGTTTTTACATGCTATTGGGCCTCAGTGGCCCATTATGCATTACTAGTAAGGTCCAAGTAAATTATATGCGAAAGGGGCCAATTCGCTTTTCGTATACTCGACAGCCTTATATAACATACGAAATTAGTAGGGCCTAGTAGTCCTCTTCTCCTCGTCTGTTAGGCTTACCTTCTTTTCGTAATAAATAAAATTGGATCATTAATCAAGGTTAATGAAATTCATGTGGATTGAGTGAGTAATAACGGGTGACACCAATAAGTGTCGGTCGTAGTCTGTAGTTGTAATCAAAGTCTCCTGGAGGGAGAGCGAGAGTTTGTGTATAGATCTATACGGGGGTGACTCCCCCACACCTAAGCTGTTCGCTATAGTTAGACTCGGCCAGTCTAGGGTGACAAAGTCTTAAGATCAAAATTCGGGTTCATTAGAATACTAAGACAGACGAACTAGTCATTATCATGCATGGTTATAACGACTCACGTAGAAATACGACATCATTAATCAGGGGAAATCATTAATCAAGGGAAATCATTAATCAAGGGAAGATCATTAATCAATGGAAATCATATTCATTCGATGTAACGATTCAATAAAGCAAAACAATCATAACTTTTATTCGGAAGACATCGGGTTTTCCGGGGAAATAAATATTACTCACTTGTACTTTCAAACATTATAATGCAAAACTTCTCATTTATTCATGTTTTGAAATCATTCACGCATATGCTTAAAGGATCATCACAATATTTTTCAAGAAAGTTTTATTACAGAAAATATCGGATTTTCTGGTTTTTACCAATGACATAAACTACTTTACCTCAAACACACTTATGAACTCACCAACATTATATATGTTGACCGTTTTCAAAATAACTTGTATTTTCAGGTAATCATTAGACAATGAGGCATCCGGTGTGTTGAAAGTTTTCTTTTGTAGTAGCTAATCACCAAACACTTTATATTTTGAAATCATGTAATGTAACCTTTGTACTCGATGTAAACAATGCCAGTTGTACTATGTAATGGTTGGTGATGCATGTGTTATGTTTCATATATATTCATTGTGATGATATTTCAATTTAAGTCACGCGAGCCCTCGGACGTTTCCGCCGTCTGGTTCGGGGGTGTGACCACGCGAACTGCGGTCCAATCAACAGCGAACACATGTCCGACATGTGTAAGCCTCGCATGCGAGGGTGACGTGTCCAAAGATGACTCATGCGAAATTTCTCGAAAATTGTGCCAAATCTTGTAAAATCCATAACTTTCTCATACGGGCTCCGTTTTTGACGTTTTTTATATACGCGCGTAGAGAAATTTATGCTCTACAACTTTCGTTTAGACTTCGTCGGAAAATTTTGACTTTATTTTTATATTATTATTTTTAACAGACCGGGACTGGTAAATCCGTTAAAAAATTTATAACTTCTTTATCCGACGTCCGTTTTCGTCAGACTTTTTACCATTGTACTGCTAATGACGAGACCTTCGATTCTCGTTTAGGTTGTATCGGCTAAAAATCAATCGATCTAAAATTCGAGTTTTTAGCTGTCTACTGCTAAGCTGAAACTTAGAAAAATCATAACTTCTTCATACGAAGTCAGATTTTAGCGTTCTTTTTATCGAACTTCTCGGTTTAACGGATACTACGACTTTCATTTAGATTGCTAAGGCTAAAAATTAGTTTATCAAAAACTCACTTTTTACGTCATTCGGCACCGTGCCGGTTTTATCGCGGATCTTCGATTGGTCATAACTTCTTCGTTATAACTCGGATTTCGATGAGGTTTTCGCCTACATGTTTCTAACGAGATTATCTACAACTTTCAATAATAAAATTTTACTTATTTCAAATTTTATATTTTCGCTAAATTTCACTATTTGGCTTTTAACTGGAATCTCATAAGACTTCCAATATTTTATGAGTGATTCTAAACATACTTTTACTTTATTTCTAGTAAAAACTATCTGTTAGAACTCAACACTCAATTTCACATAATATTTCATAATATTTTTAACTTTTCAAATTACATAACACGATCTCAAAACGTGTATGTTACAGATTGGTATCCTGGTTATAGGATGGTTGCTATGTTAGTGATCGGTTAGATCGGTATCCTGGTTATAGGATGGTTGTTATGTTAGTGATCTGTTAGACCTGTATGACTATCTGTACATGCTAGCTAGCTTATGATATTTATGTGCACATGGTTGTTTGATTGGGGGTTTGGGTTGAGGCGGTCATGCTTTATGCTTGTGCCAACATACCCAGGGCGGACCGGATAGACTACAGACCCGGTTAGGGCATACTAGTCATGTCGAAGGCCCGACAAGCGGTCCAGATAGACTGATTCCCCTGAGAGGCGATCCAGACGTGCCAATGGCTCGGAGAGCGATCCAAATAGACTGATGGCCTGTGAGGCGGTCCAGTCAGTCAGGCTGATGGCGCATTATGCATTTTGTTGCTTATATGATATGGTTATATTTGTATGGTGTTGGTTTTTTGGGGGAACTCACTAAGCTTCGGGCTTATAGTTGTTGATTATGTTTCAGGTACATCTGATGATCGCGGGAAGGCGAAGGCGTGATCGTGTACCTCCTTATATTTTTATGATTTGATTCTGGGGATACTCTGATGTTCAAACTATTTTGAAAACAAATTTGTAATACTTATAGGTTTTAAATGTTTCAAAAAGTTTTAAATTGGCTTGATTTTAATGGGTGTTACAGCCCCAAAGCCTAACAATGGCCCAAAGTCAGAAAGACTAGTGGCCCAACAAGGCCCACAACCCTAATAGTCCAAATATGGCCCAAATCGCAATAGTCAACAAAAGTCAACAGTTGCTGGTTACGCCTAGCATACTCAAACTTACGCCCTGCGTACTCCACCTTTAGCCAGTACACGCTGCGTACGAGCTGGGTACGCCCAACGTACTCTACAACATGCCCAACTCACCATTAAGCGATTAATCGGTTAATCCACTAAGTCCACTTCTCAGATCTGATTTCTAAATGATGTCTTAACACGTAAAGTTGGCAACTTCACTCCTTTGCATGTCTTAATGGGACCCAATACTTGATTTTGACCAAAAAAACACATAATAAGAACCTTAACTCATGTATGGTCCAATATAATTCATCAAGATTGCATTTTTATGCACAAGGGACATCAAAAATGCTAAGATCTACCATCCTTAGCTTTTGGAGTAGCTCATACTCTCATACATGACTTAAAGGACCATAAAAATCACAAAAACACTCCCTAACTAGATCTATCAAAATGAACCATCGAGTTAAGAACTTTATACCTCCAAAAGCTTTCCAAGTTGGTGATGATTCTGGATCCACAAGCTTTAACCACACCAATGCAACTTCCAAGAGCTCTTCTTCCTTCAAGATCACCAAAAACCCTCTCAAAGATCACTTCCAAGCTCAAAACACTCAAAAAGCAATTAGGGTTTCGTTCTCGGGGTTTGGAGAGGTGGAGGTTGGTCATAAGAAGCTCCAAAGGCAACTTAAGGTGTTTAAATAGGGCACAAACCCTAAAATTTAGGGTTTGTCCCAGGCAGTCGTACGCCCTGCGTAGTCCATGTACGTCCAGCGTGGGTTTCCTCCGCGACCAAGTTTCGACCCAGTACCCCCAGTGTACCCATAGCGTATGTCCAGCGTACTCGGCCATGGACCAAAATGCAATGATTTTTAAGTCAAGGGCAAGAAGGGAAAATACCTGAAATGCAAATGTTATAAATTTTGACTTTATTTTTAAAACTATATTTTAACATACTTGGAGAGTTAAAGTCCGTTAAAAAATCATAACTTTGTCATCCGATGTTCGTTTTTGACAGTCTTTATATCGTTAATCTCCTATTAACGATATCTTAAATTCTCATTTAGATTGTGTCGGCTAATAATCGATCGATCTAAATTTTGATTTCTGAGCAGTACACTGTTACGTTGACTCGTAGAAAAATCATAACTTCCTCAAATGAAGTCAGATTTGGATGTTCTCTATATGCATGCTCTCGGTTTAAAGACTACTATACCTTTTGTTAGTTAGATCACTCAGCCTAAAAAATAATTTATCATAAATTTACTTTTCATGATACGCGAAACTTCGACGGGTCATAACTTCTTCATTATAAATCGGATTTCAGAGTTCCTTATTTCTCCGGAATCCTTGTTACGACCACTTCAACTTTCTTCGAAGATATTGGGTCTAATTATTATTTTATTTAGACACGTATTTTATTCCTATTTTATTATATCATTATAAGCATGTATATTGCACATAATTTACACATAAATCACATAATACTCGAATAATTGTTATTCATTACTTCAAAATAGGTTACAATTGTTGACCCTAACTATTACATCATCTTATTAATTCTTAGTGAGAAATGTGGGTGTTACATTAATCACCCAGTATGAGTGAAGAATTGTTAAGAATGAGTCGAATCTCAGATGCTTCTGCTATAGGATCAATCATGTATGACATGACATGTAGTAGACCTGATATCTCATATATTTTGCACATGGTGAGTGGATATCAAGATAATCCTGGCAATAGTCATTGGATGGCGGTGAAGAATATCCTCAAGTATCTAAAAAGAACTAAGGATATGTTCTTAGTATATGGTGGTAAAGAAGAATTGCGAGTTATAGGATATGCATATGCGAGTTTCCAGACTGAGAGGGATAGGTCATGTTTGCAGTCAGATTGGGTGTTCTTGCTATATGGAGGAACGGTTACATGGAAAAGTTCAAAGTAGAAGACATAGACAAACTCAACATGTGATTCAGAGTATATTGTAGCTAGTCAAACAGCAAAGGAAGCTACATGGTTAAAGAACTTCATTGGTGATCTTGGAGTTGTACTGAGCATCAAAGAGCCTTTGGAGATCTTTTATGATAATGAGGTTGCAATCGTCTTGAGTAAAGAACCCAAGGACCATGGTAATTCAATATAAATACTCGGAAAATACCACTACGTTCAACATAGAGTAGAAAAAAAAGATATCATTGTGAATAGAGTATCATATGAGGAGAATCATGTTGATCCTTTCATGAAGTCACTATCAAGAGAGAAACATGATGGTCATGCGAGGACCACTGGCATGAGACTAGATAGTGATTTGATGTAATAGTTTAGTGTTTAGTTTGAATTATTTGAAACATTTTTACAATACGAATTGTAATCGTTTGATGTTTATTTTGTAGTGACTTAATAAAGATATTTTTCGGTGCTATCAAACTATGTTAATTCAAATAGTGTGTTTCATTTTTTGCATGTTTTGAACCTAGTTCTAGAAAGTTTAATTATATTCGAATCTCCACAGTTGGTCATGCTCCAGAAAGTGAGTGATTGATTTAAGAATGTCATGAATTATGGTTGATTGGCCAAGTTATTTTGGACATTGCAATAGAGATTGCACTAAGACTCATGAGTACTTGAAAATAGAGACTTTAAGTATTGGAACAACCTGCACTTAGAGATTACTTCATGGATCTAGTCTTAAGTAATTCTAAGTAGAAGATATCTTTTATTCTTCAAACCGAGCTACATATGGGGTTTTGTTTGCGAAATTTGTTGTGTATTGGTGTGCTCCAATGCTATCCGTAATTGGTAGTGCTCCAATGTTATCCGTAATTGGTTTGCGAAATGAATAATTGATCACTTGCATTGGATGACTATTCGGTGTTGATTGTTAGTGAAACATTAAGACCATGAAAATTTAACTACTTGTCCAAGTGGGAGACTGATGGAAATAATGTTCAAGGTCATTACCTATATTGGTAATATTTCTAAATTCTAATAATAGCAAGGTCCTTTTGGGTTGGCCTCATGACCCACATAGCATTAAGGAAATGGAGAAAATAAGTTATTAGTTTATTAAGGAATTAATAAAATAATTAGAAATTATTTTTGGTAATTAATTAAATTGTTTTATTAATTAAACGGCTTGAATATTAATTAATTTAAGAGATTAATTGGAATATTCCAGAAGCTCCCAGAGCATTGATATGGACGTTTTTTATTGTATCCCTGATAGGGATAAGGCAACTTTTAGATAAGATAAGGGTAAAACCTAAGCGTTTGTATTGTTTAGGGTTTCATCAGCTACCTACAAATAGACAACTAGGGTCAAACCCTGGAGCTGTTATTCACTCTAGAAATCGTTA
Organism: Lactuca virosa; assembly: GCF_052849685.1. NCBI lineage: Eukaryota > Viridiplantae > Streptophyta > Magnoliopsida > Asterales > Asteraceae > Lactuca > Lactuca virosa. The sequence goes on along the minus strand of NC_136430.1, from coordinate 225,192,238 downwards.
TCTCTCTCTCTCTCTCTCTCTCTCCTCTATATGAAATTCTAACCTCTCTCTTAGGGTTAGAGAATTTCAACTAAACCCTAATCTAAGGTTCTTCCTTTTTTGCTTTTGAAGTTTGTGGGTCTGACTTCATTAGAGGGGTTCTACTTTGGATCCTTCATCCATTGCAACAACTGATAATCACAAGATCTCAAGCAAGAAGCCAAGAGGTTAGTATGTTATTTTTGTAGTTTTATAAAGTACATTGCTATAACTATAAAACCTAGATCTAGGGTGCATGTACCCTTAGGTAAATCTCTAGATTACTATGCTACCTTTTTTATGTGTATTGATGCTAACAAAATCCAACATATATGTACTTGTGTGTGTGTGTCTATATATATATATATATATATATATATATATATAAAGTATTTAACAAATACTATTTTTTTGGAATTAGGGTATACCGTATATGAGCCGAGTTTGAGCTCATATAATTCTTAACGAACTTATCTAGAGTTTCCTACCGTAAGGCTCAAAATGATTCAAGCTCAAGCACGAGCCCCAAAAAGTTTAAACAAGTTGAGCCTAAGTCTGCTCATACTTGGGCTCGACTCGGTTTCGAATCGTTTGTATTTTATGTATATCTATTTCTTTTATCAATTAATAATACAAGTTTCAAAAAATTGATCTTTGTTGGATTTTGGAACATCAAATAATTATTATGGTAGAAAATATTTAATCACAACAGAATTCGAATTTCTGAAATTGGTGAAATACTAAATCTTAAATATTCGGTGAGTGTGAATATTATAGAAGAAATTATTCTAGAGACAGTCATGTCCAATTTTCTATCACCATCATCGTGTGAAAACTGAAAACTTTATATCTCACCGATTTGTTTTTTTAATAATTCAATTTAAAGAGAGAAATATATTATACGTTTAAAATCGCACACATATCGCCTGTTATCAAAGTTAGTAGCAAATCAAAATACATTTATGTTTTTAGAATCCTTTAATAAAATAATAAAAAGTGTGATTTTATAAACATTATTTAGGAAATATATTATACAAGTCAATAGTACCAAACTACTGTTTGTGATTTTAAGATGTCTGAATTTGATTTCATATAACAAGTGACATTAAAATTTATATGAGTGTCTAGAGATTCTTAGAGGGTGTCGGAGAAAGCTTGGAAAAAAAGTTTTTTAATTTATTATTGGTTTTAGATTGGTATAAATTAAAATGAGTATTTGAAATAAAGTTTTTTTTTAAAAAAAAAAAACTTATACCGTTTTCATAAATCATTTTTGATAAACTACTCATCCCTAATTTATCAAAACCTCCTAAACACTTTTTAAAAATTTATGTTTTGGGTATCGGTATAAATTAATAATCTAATAGGTTAAAAGTGTTTATCGTTTTAAATAATCATTCACAAACACCCTCTTAAAGGATGTTTAGAAAAGCTTACAAAATGAGTTTTTTTAACTTATTACTGGTTTTATATCTGTATAAACTAAAATGAGTATTTAAATAGAGACTTCTAAAAAAAACGAATAAACTTATAGTTGTCCCACATTGAAGATAAATCATTTTTAATAAGTTACTTCTTTATAACTTATCAAACATTTTTTTAAACTTTGTTTATGTATTGTTATCTAAAATAATAAATCATTTTTTTTTGCTAAATGTCACTCTCTCATTAATTTAGACACATGTCATTTTCTAGTATTTTTTAATAAATGTTTTTCCATTTGTTATTTTCTCATTTTTTTTTAATCTTTTCTTAATTAAAAAATGACATTTACACCTCAATTAATAATTGCCTTAATTGAAATCTACACTAATAAATAATTTTTTTGTCAAATATAACTCTCTCATTAACTTGGACACATGTCATTTTCTAGTATTTTTGAATAAATGTTTTTCCATTTATCATCTTCTTATTATTATTTTTTTTTCTTAATTAACACATGACACTTACACCTCAATTAATAATTGGCTTAATTGAAACTAGTCACTAAATTACTATATATATATATATATATATATATATATATATATATATATATATATATATATTAGATTTAATATGGTTCCTTTTAAATTCACATTTCAAATTTTAAATTTCAAATCTAAAATTTCAAATTTAAATAAATTTTTGTTTAAACCTTCATATTTAATTTTTTGTTTTATCCAACCCATATAATATATGGGTATCACAACTAGTAAGCTAATAGGTTAAAAAGTATTCATCATTTTATATAAGAACACTCAAACTCCCTCTTAGACTCTGATTTATTATCAATAATTTTGTGTAGTGTGTAAACATCTATAATACAAGTTTGATCATGACCACACAAAATGGTGGCGATCAAGGAGTAGTACCTCTATAGGGTTCGGGTTAACGCTTCTAAACCTAAACAAAATTTTGGACTAGAAAATGCAGTGGAAAAAATCATAAATATGACATATTGGCATCAAACTAAGTAAGTTGGCTTCTAGGTTTAATACTTGACATGGTCAGTTCGAATAGTGTTGGTCCCAAAATCAGAACACTTGTATATGAATTGATATGAAACACGGAAAATAACACATAGTATTCAACAAATAAAAGCTTGTTTAATTTGTTAGTTTTTGTTTATGCACAATGATTTAGAAAAACCACACTTTTTGAATCCTCTATGAGAACTTACTAAGAACTCTTACAAAATTCTCCACATGAAAACTCTTAATCCCTCAGAAGATAATACAAACAATTAATATTCAATAAAAGAACATTACTGATATATATAGTCAACAATCCAAACAAAGCACCATAAAGATGGGAGATGAATCTTCTATTAGATAATCTTCGGATCTACAAATCAAATCAAATCAAATCTATAACTTATAGGGATTTATATCTTCAATAATAAACTCAAATCTGACAAATCTTGACCAGTTGTAAATACATACACCAGCTCTTGATAAGGTTGTTGGAAGATGAACACAGAAGGTCACAAGTTGATAAATGTAACACACTAGTTGGCTGATAAAACATCAGCTAAAGCATTAAAGCCCATATGGCTAATGAACAACTTTCTTTAGGTATGATCAGCTTCAGTCTTTATAGTTGTTTAACAGCTTCAAATTTGATCAACTCAGATATGAAATAGTCAGCACATATTAGACCACTGATATTGCCATACTTATACATAATTTTAGGCATTAAATGCATATATATTTTGTACTTATTAAGTTAAATTATATATTGCAACCAAAAAGGACACTCTTGAAGAAAAATTACCAAAGATGGCAAAATATGGAACCTGGAATGACTATAGATGAAGTTGGGAGCTTAATGGAGCTTAAAAGGAAGCAAATAATTCAAGAAGACTTCCCACGACGTGGCTTCAAAGTATCACGGCGTGGTGATAAGAAAGATCTCGATGATATACGCAAATTAGAAGCTCACGACGTCCTTAACTATTTCCTGTCATGAGATTAAAAGTTCTAGAAGATTACAATGTGGAGTACAAGTTTCCTTGCTAAAGAAGGATTTCTTTTGGACTCACGACGTGAGCACTATAATCTCACGACATGAGGAGCGATATTAAGAAACTATATATATATATATATATATATATATATATATATATATATATATATATATATATATTGATATATCGACAAGAAAAAGAGGAGAGATAGAGAGAGATATTCCGAGGGTTTCAGTCGATTTCAGAGCCAGAAAAGTGTGAAAACAACCATTAGGAAGAGAAGAAGATTAAAGATTAATAGTCTGAAGATTACACATTACATTCGGTTTGCATTAGATTAATCATGTTTATTTCTTATGTGTTTTTGTGTTTATTTTCTGCCATGAGCAGCTACATCAATAGGCTTTCGTTTAGTGTAGATGAACCCTAATAGTATTTGTTAGTTTCTTGCTTTTCATGGATTTTACGAAGTTAGTTTAAGCTTCTGTTTGATTTATATTTACCTAACTTGTTAAAGTTCTAATCTTTATTGCGTTGATTCAAGTTAAGTGTAGTTGAATGACCATTTTGATTGCATGAACTTGATTACCTAGTAGTTTATGATAATTAAATTGCTAGAGCTAGGATTTGCCAAATCTTAGATTAGGTAATAAAGGTAATAGCTTTATCTGTGTTAAAAGCATAACTTGATCATAATTGTGTTTGGTTATTTTTTTGATCATTGATAATAATCCTATATATTTCTCACATAGCTCAATTATCTTTAATAACCAATTCAGTGTTTACTTGTGTAAGATCATTACATAGTAGTTAATGAATTGGTGAAAACATTAGGAGATCGGATCAAGACTTTTAATAATATTTAAATTTGTAAACAACTGAGTTAACGCATGTTTAGAAACTAATCATAGGAAAAAAGGGGATTCAAAGCTAAACGAAAGTGTCTTCATAATCTTGATAACAATCGTTTTTAGTTAAGTGTTTGCTTAGTTAATCGAATAGTTAAGTTAATCTGAACTTGCAAAATCAGATAAAAACCCATTCTTAATTATTGTTTTTATATTAATTTTTAGTAGTTATTTGATTAGCTAAATTTTGTTCCCTGTGTTCAATACCCAACTTACTTTACTATACTACAAATTGACTAGGTACACTTCCTATAAGTTCATTAGTAGATAAGTTAGTTAGGTTTATAAATTTAAATTTGATAGGTATATCTTTTGCACATCAAGTTTTTGACGCCGTTGTCAGGAACAGTGATTTCAGTTGTTAATTTAATTACTATAAGTTATTCGATCCTTTTCGTGGTGTCGAAACTGCAAAAAGTTAATTTTCTGCATTTAATAAATTTTTCTGTTTTTATAGTTCTCACGACATGAGCTTTACTTCTCACAATGTGAGTCCTGCTTTTTCAATTTTTATTTATTTTGCTTTTTAGTTTGTTTTTACATTTTTTGTTTCAGTAATATATGACCAGGGGATCACAACTTCCTATCATACCACCACACGAAGATCCATCCGCTTTCCACAAGAAGAAGGATAAAAAGGTTAACGAATCGAGTAGCGGTTTTCAGTCAGACAAGGGTTTCGAAAGTTTCGAGAAAACTCCTAACAAGAAAGGAATTGGGCATGAACCAGAAACCGAGACGATTCAGAAGAAAAAATAAAAAAATAAAGGTAGAAGAGATGGTTGATGTAGCAGAGATGATGATGGTAGAGTATAAGAAGTGGATGTGTAACGATAACGGGTCGAGTCTTGTCCCACCTGCAATACCAGCTGCAACTAACTTTGAACTTAAAGGCCACATTCTTGCAATGATAAAAGACATAGCATTTTTCGGGAAAGATTATAAAGATGCCTTCAGGAATATCGATGAAGTATTGGACATTACAAACTATTTCAATGTTCTAAATGTTTCAAGAGATGTTGTTTTACTGAGGATGCTTCCAGTGACACTAAATGCAGATGCAAAAATATGGTTAAAGTCGTTAGCACCTAGAGCTATAAGAACTTGGCAGAGCCTTCATGAAGTATTCATAGAGAAATTCCCCCTTCAAAGATAGCTAAACTCAATAAGAAGATAGCGAATTTTCAACAAGAAATTTGAGAGTCCTTATATGAAGCTTAGGAAAGATATGAGGGATTGCTTAGAAATTTCCCTCAACATGACTTAAATGTGCAACAAGAAGTTTCCATATTCTATGATGGGGTGAATGTGACAACAAGGCAACTCCTTGATTTTCAAGGACTAATGACTAAGAAGAATCCTGCTACTATCAAAGAGTTAATTGAAGAATTCGTGAAGCACTCTAGAGAATACTATAACCCACGAGAGGATGTTACAAAAGGTAAAGGAAGTGGAACTGGAGGAAGTAAGAGCTTGGCACCGATGTTGGGGAAATTGGAGAATATGGATCGAAGGATGACAAAGATGGGTCAGTCGATTCATGCCATACAAGTAGGGTGTGACAATTATAGTGGACCACACTTAATGAAAGATTATGATTTGGATGAAAATGGAAACTGAAAAAGCACAAGTACGCTACTCAAGTGGTGACCCATTTGATGAAGATTGGAGGAAGCCCAAGAAAGAATGGTTGTATTACGATGAATACAAGATGCAAAAAAGGAGAAAAGTATCAGCAAATCAGATGAGGCTTTTACCAAAAAGAGTAACCACCATCAGAGAAGAAACCCGCCTTTGATTCAATGATCGATAGGTTTATGGAAGCTTCTGAGAAAAGACATGATGCTACTGATGTTACAATTAGAAACCAACAAGCTTCCATTAAAAACATCGAGACTCAACTCGGGAAACTGACTAAACTTGTTAGCTAGAGGTTACCACCCAAAAATCCCAATCCAAAACTGCAACCACGTGTCATGGCCATAACCACTGAAGAACACCCTCATTATGAGGCTCTAATGATCCATAATGAAGCCTCGAAGTAGCCGGGTCCACAACCAAAGAAGATGAAGATCAAAGAAAAAGAGAAAATTGGTGCCCAGTTCTCACAACGTAAGCAGATACCTCTCACGTCATGGGCCCAGTCAAATCAGAAAAATACTTCTTTTGTTAAGCCATATCAACCTCCGTTACTTTTTCCTTCTCGAGCAAGGGCACATCCATTGGAGCAAGAGTATAAGAGGTTCATCAATCTAGTAAAGGGTATTCCAATTAATACCCCATTTATTGAATCATTGGCTAAAATGCCCGGATATGTGAATTTCCTTCAAGATCTTCTCGAAACTCACCAATAATTAGAGAAGACATCCAAGGTTGTTCTTAATGAACAATGTTCAGTGGTTATCATGGAAGTAATACCAACACATATGGGAGATCCAGGACGCCTTACATTACCATGTGAATTTGGAAATTCCACGAAAACATATATTCTTTTTATAAAAACCTTGAAATTCCATAATTCAAGACCACAAGAATGGTAATCCATATGGAAAATAGTTCGGTGACTTATCCTCGAGGAATTGTAGAAGATTTATTTTTTAAAATTGAAATTTTCGTTTTTCCAACTGATTTTGTGGTTATAGACATGAAAGAGGATGAGAATGTACCCATTATACTTGGACGCCCACTACTTAATACCACGAGAGCCTTGGTTGATATTCGAGAGTTTAAGCTCACTTTGAGAGTGGGTAAAGAAGAAATAACATTCAGGGTTGATAAAGGATTCAAAACTTCTAAGTCATAAGATGAAGTATTCTTCATAGATGAGGGCAATGAGCTAGAAGAGTTGGAAATTTTAATGGAAGAAGAAGACCTAATAAGGGAAAAGCCAATTTAAAAGAAGAAGTTAAGCTCACTAAACCAATAGCCTCGATTCTAATGATTTTCGAAGTCTTTGCCATTACTACACCAAAAGTTCAAAATGAGAAGATAAGTGAAATTGAAGATTTTAGTTAAAGTGGTGAAAAGGAGGATACAAAAAGCAAGGATAGAAAGCTTGATGATATGTGTAACGCCCGTAGATCAGGGCTAGTCAATTTAGAGACAATGAGCGTCAAAAATGACTTTTTCATGAAAGATTATTTTGAAGGAATAATCTTAACTAAGTTGTAGTATATGTTACAAGGATTATGTACATATAAAGAACGCCGAAATCCGAGTTATAACGAAGAAGTTATGACCTGTCGAAGTTTCGCGACAGAACCGGCACGACACAGCGCGACGTAAATAGTGGATTTACGATAGAGCAAGATTTGGCCTTAGCGATCTAAACGAAAGTCATAGAATACGTTAAACCGAGAGCATGCATAAAAAGAATGTCCAAATCTGACTTCGTATGAGGAAGTTATGATTTTTCTAAGTTTCGACTTAGCGGTTTGCAGCCCGAATACTCGATTTGAGATCGAGCGGTTTTTAGCCGAAACAATCTAAACGAGAATCGAAGATCTTGTTGATAGTAGTGCAACAATAAAAAGACAGGCGAAAAGGGACGTCAGATGAAGAAGTTATGAATTTATAACGGAGTTTTCCTGTCCCGGCCTACTAAAAATAAATAATAAAAATAAATTCAAAATTAGCCGACGGAGTCTAAACGAAAGTTGTAGAGCGTAGTCTCACCTACGTGTGGATATAAATAACATCGAAAACGGAGTTCGTATGAGGAATATATGAATTTTCGAAGTTTATTAAATAATTAAAGTATTAAATTTAATTATAAATTCCGATATTATCCAAAAGGGGGGGAGTCACCGGCCTTATCCACATTACGCCCAGCGTAACTTTAATTACGCCCAGCGTAATTCGGGGTTTTAGCCCCTATAAATAGATGTCGAGTGCAGCCGAGTTCTATTGCTCATTTCTTTCATTCTCTCGCGTTTTTGCCTCGTTTTTCGTGCAAGAAATACCCCGAAGCCCCGGTATCAACCCCGAGACCCGAAGCAAGTCCCGAAGCCCGAAGATCCCGAGAAAAATAGTTTTTCGAGCCGAAGCTCTGCCCGCGAGAAGCCCGGTTTTGGAGAAAACATCTCGGTTTCTTCGCAAAAGATTATTTTAAGCGTCGTAGCGCTGTCCGATCATCTTCTAATCAAGTGAGTGTATAGTCACTTTCTTCTAACGCATAAGTATGAAGTATATGCTATGAAATACGTGCTATGTGTTTATATATTGTGGTTTATTTGAGATGTTGGTGGAATGCATGAACTATATAGGTTTTAATGAGTTAAACTGTATATGTATTTTGTAACTACAAATATGTTGGGTAGGACATGGGTAGTTTTAGATCCGTGAGTATGGATCAGATCAAGAGGTTAGTTTTAGATCCGGGATTATGGATCAGGTAAAGAGATAAAACTTGTTATTAGTCCGGGAGTATGGATCAGATCAGGATTAGGGTATAGTTAATTGTCCCTATTCCGGGAGTATGGATTGGGTACAATTATTGATGCGGGAGTATGGATCAGATCAGGAGGTTAGTTTTAGATCCGTGAGTATGGATCAGGCAGTTTTAGATCTGTGAGTATGGATCAGGTAGTTTTAGATCCGCGAGTATGGATCAGGGGAAAAGGTTAGTTTTAGATCTGTGAGAATGGATTAGGTGAAAAGGTTAGTTTTAGATCTGTGAGTATGGATCGGGTGAAGAGGATAGTTTTAGATCCGTGAGTAGGGATCAGGTAAAGAGGAAAATTTTAGATACGAGAGTTTAGATCGTGTCATTGTGAGGATTGATGGGGTGGGATAAAAGTTGCTTGTATGTAGTGAAATTGTATATGTTTGTGAGTTCTAATATATATATATATGTATATATATATATATATGTATATATATATATATATTATATATATATATATATATATATATATATATATATATGATATAACATTTGGGTTGAAAACCCTATATGCTCACCAGGCTCCCAAGCCTGACCCACTCAGTTTTCTTTGTATTACAGGTAATGGCACAAGAGTATAAGTTGGTGGACTTGACGAGAGATTTTGGATAATACACTAGTAGTTGTAAATAACTGCTGTAAGTTCAAATTGTTCTGTTTATGCTTTTGGTCTGTATTGAACATGACATCCCGAGATTTTGTTATATAATGAAAATACGTTTCTTTAAAGAAATGCTTTGATAAATTCTTATCATATTTTGTTTTGGGAACAAATTCCGCAACTGTTTTCTTTAAAAGATTACTCTGATTTTAAAAACAAAGCATAAACAAATCGGTCTTTTCTGGCCGTGAAATTGGGGATGTCACAGTTGGTATCAGAGCATTAGTTTAAGCGAACTAGGAATTTGTAGAAAATTTCTAGACTTAAACTTAGAATGCTAAGTAATGATTGTGAGGAGTGTGTCTAAATAATGTTAGGTAGTATACCTAAGTTGACACAAGCACTAGTTTATTTTATGAATGATGCCTAAAATGCTTTTATGTGCTAAATGTTTTGTGTGATAGCTAAATTGATGCTATTATTTGTTCGGATCTATGGTCTGTTGCCGACTGGATCTGGAAACCTTATGTGTTTAGGATTCTAAGCGTATGACTACGATATTAGAACTAGCATGTAAACGTTTCGGAGTGATAAGGATGATTTAAATATCTACCGTGAATGAGGATCTAAATTCACCTTATTCGGTGTGTAGATCAAAAATGGTAAGAACCAGAAGTGGAGTTGGAAATGTGAACGAAGACAGGAATCAACCACCTGTGGTTGAGCGAGTACCTGTTGTAGCAGCAACACCTGAGCCAATAACAATGGTTGGTGTACAATTGATAATTCAGACGATGTTGGATCGTCAAATGGATGAAACTAGACGTCTGCTTCGGCATAATCGTGAAGAACTTTCAATGCCGATTGAACAGGCCGAGTTGAATGAAGGGCATTCGGAAGGAGGTAACTTCAGTAGGACTGTTGGTCAAGCCAACCCATCGTTAGTTAGACAAAACAAACAAGAGGGAGGAATTGATGGACTTGGGTGCAAGTACAAAGACTTTTTGACTTGCAAACCATCAACCTTCACTGGAAAAGAGGATCCGATCGGAGTGATGGATTGGATCTCAGAAATTGAGCTAGCCTTCATGACGTGTGGTTGCAGAGGCAAGTTGCAGACCACGTTCGCAATACGTCAGTTCAGAGGTGGCGCTGTTCGTTGGTGGAACACTCTAGGGAAGACCCTAAGCCCTAATGAGCCACTGCAACTGACTTGGGCAAAGTTCTTGGTGCAATTCAAGCGCAAGTTCTGCTCGGCCCAAAATCTGCTAGAGTTGGAGAACAAGTTTCTGACATTGACAAAAGGCAGCATGTCAGTTGATGAATACACTAATGCCTTCACAGACAAGATGGAGTTTGCTTTGCGCATCGTCCCAGGCGAGCTGACTAAAGTTGACCGGTACGCAAAGGGACTCCCATGGGAGTATGCGGTGCCAGTGCGTCAGGAACTTACTCTGGAGGCAACTATCTGGGCTGCCACGTCTGTTGAAGATATGATTAAGGGAAGAACCGCCAGCAAGGTTGAAGTTGGCGAGAAAAGAAAGTTTGAAGGATCCTCAAGGTCCGATGAGAATAGAAAATTTTCGAAGTCTGGTTCGAAAAAGTTCGAAGAAGAAGCACAATGGTGTGATAAGTGCAAGAGGAAGCACATTGGGAGATGCACTAAAGAAATGACCTGCTTCAAATGCGGGAAGACTGGTCATTATGCCAGCGAATGCACAAACAAAAGAGAAGCCTGCTTTAAGTGTGGTGAAGAAGGACACTTCAAACAAAACTGCCTAGGAAGGGAAGAGATTACAAATCCAAATGTGCTGCCAAAGCCAAAGGCAAGAGCATTTCAAATGATCCTTGATGAAGCAGATGACAACGCGAGGAATCAAGGATGAGGATTTTATATCCAAAGATCAAGTTATGAAGTAGCAGTGTGAATAGTAACTTATGGTGTAGCCTATTAGAGGCATAGTATAGGGTGAACTTGAACTTTTGTGTAATAGTTTCAAGGAATTAATATAAACCCTAGTTTTGTTATCTGGTGTGTTGAATGATTGTATGATTTTCTTATATGGTGATTTGGTCGGTTGTAGGACAATACTTGGGACGAGTATGAGTTGGTGTGAAAGGTAGTAGATGCATATACTACCGGAAGCACAGGACTCGCACTTGGATCAGGGAAAGTCACAAGGTTACCAAGAAGCTAGTGATTGATTCCGTTTTATTCGAGTATGTCATTACCATTGTTTCGGTAATGACTAGTGAGATGGTTGTTATTCCGACCCTAGTGGTCATATAAATTTGAGTTCGACTGCGATGAGTTGTTACAAGGTTCAGAGAACCAAGTTCGAGGTAACATCTGACGTAAGTCTGAAGGTTGAAATTTATGCGATCGTTGGTATCGTGCTCGTTGTTAAATAGGTTCATAGCTAGAAATGATACAAGTTAAGATGTGATTATATCACATTAGAATATGAAGGAAGGTATATTCCATTTCAGAATTTGACTCTAAGAGACTTGGGTCTAAGCGTTGTATTATATGATGAAAGGTCATTAGAACATGACCCATCGGTCTGTTACAATAGATAAAGGAAAGTATTTATCCTAAGAAGAAAAAGGAGTCCTCAATAAGGAGTTGCTTTGTACTCGAAAGTTACGATTGAATAATTCAACATAGTACGAAGAGCAGGTGCGGGATTGAGCATCAAGGTTATTACTTAGGATGGAGAGGTAACGTATGGAGTCAATATACGAGTCCTATTTCGTTGATGATTCCGGGACGTAATCATCCTAAGGGGGAGATAATTGTAACGCCCGTAGATCAGGGCTAGTCAATTTAGAGACAATGAGTGTCAAAAATGACTTTTTGATGGAAGATTATTTTGAAGGAATAATCTTAACTAAGTTGTAGTATATGTTACAAGGATTCTGTACGTATAAAGAACGCCGAAATCCGAGTTATAACGAAGAAGTTATGACATGTCGAAGTTTCGCGACAGAACCGGCACGACACAGCGCGATGTAAATAGTGAATTTACGATAGAGCAATATTTGGCCTTAGCGATCTAAACGAAAGTCGTAGAATACGTTAAACCGAGAGCGTGCATCAAAAGAATGTCTAAATCTGACTTCGTATGAGGAAGTTATGATTTTTCTAAGTTTCGACTTAGTGGTTTGCAGCCTGAATACTCGATTTGAGATCGAGTGGTTTTTAGCCGAAACAATCTAAATGAGAATCGAAGATATTGTTGATAGTAGTGCAACAATAAAAAGACAGGCGAAAACGGACGTCAGATGAAGAAGTTATGAATTTATAACGGAGTTTTCCTGTCCCGGCCTACTAAAAATAAATAATAAAAATAAATTCAAAATTAGCCAACGGAGTCTAAACGAAAGTTGTAGAGCGTAGTCTCACCTACGTGTGGATATAAAGAATGTCGAAAACGGAGTTCATATGAGGAAGATATGAATTTTTGAAGTTTATTAAATAATTAAAGTATTAAATTTAATTATAAATTCCGATATTATCCAAAAGGGGGGGAGTCATCGGCCTTATCCACATTACGGCCAGCGTAACTTTAATTACGCCCAGCGTAATTCGGGGTTTCAGCCCCTATAAATAGATGTCGAGTGCAGTCGAGTTCTATTGCTCATTTCTTTCCTTCTCTCGTGTTTTTGCCTCGTTTTTCGTACAAGAAATACCCTAAAGCCCCGGTATCAACCCCGAGACCCGAAGCAAGTCCCGAAGCCCGAAGATCCCGAGAAAAATAGTTTTCGAGCCGAAGCTCTGCCCGCGAGAAGCCCGGTTTTGGAGAAAACATCTCGGTTTCTTCGCAAAAGATTATTTTAAGCGTCGTAGCGTTGTCCGATCATCTTCTAATCAAGTGAGTGTATAGTCTATTTCTTCTAACGCATAAGTATGAAGTATTTGCTATGAAATACGTGTTATGTGTTTATATATTGTGGTTTATTTGAGATGTTGGTGGAATGCATGAACTATATAGGTTTTAATGAGTTAAACTGTATATGTATTTTGTAACTACAAATATGTTGGGTAGGACACGGGTAGTTTTAGATCCGTGAGTATGGATCAAATCAAGAGGTTAGTTTTAGATCCGGGATTATGGATCAGGTAAAGAGATAAAACTTGTTATTAGTCCGGGAGTATGGATTAAGACTAAGTTAATTGTCCCTAGTCCGGGAGTATGGATTGGGCACAGTTATTGATCCGGGAGTATGGATCAGATCAGGATTAGGGTATAGTTAATTATCCCTATTCCGGGAGTATGGATTGGGTACAATTATTGATCCGGGAGTATGGATCAGATCAGGAGGTTAGTTTTAGATCCGTGAGTATGGATCAGGCAGTTTTAGATCTGTGAGTATGGATCAGGTAGTTTTAGATCTGCGAGTATGGATCAGGGGAAAAGGTTAGTTTTAGATCCGTGAGTATGGATCAGGTGAAAAGGTTAGTTTTAGATTTGTGAGTATGGATCGGGTGAAGAGGATAGTTTTGATCCGTGAGTAGGGATCAGGTAAAGAGGAAAATTTTAGATACGAGAGTTTAGATCGTGTCATTGTGAGGATCGATGGGGTGGGATAAAAGTTGCTTGTATATAGTGAAATTGTATATGTTTGTGAGTTCTAATATATATATATATATATATATATATATATATATATATATATATATATATATATATATATATATAATATAACATTGTGGGTTGAAAACCCTATATGCTCACCAGGCTCCCAAGCCTGACCCACTCAGTTTTCTTTGTATTACAGGTAATGGCACAAGAGTATAAGTTGGTGGACTTGACGAGAGATTTTGGATAATAGACTAGTAGTTGTAAATAACTGCTGTAAGGTCAAATTGTTTTGTTTATGCTTTTGGTCTGTATTGAACATGACATCCCGAGATTTTGTTATATAATGAAAATACGTTTCTTTAAAGAAATGCTTTGATAAATTCTTATCATATTTTGTTTTGGGAACAAATTCCGCAACTGTTTTCTTTAAAAGATTACTCTGATTTTAAAAACAAAGCATAAACAAATCGGTCTTTTCTGGCCGTGAAATTGGGGAATAATCTTAACTAAGTTGTAGTATATGTTACAAGGATTCTGTACGTATAAAGAACGCCGAAATCCGAGTTATAACGAAGAAGTTATGACATGTCGAAGTTTCGCGACAGAACCGGCACGACACAGCGCGACGTAAATAGTGAATTTACGATAGAGCAATAGTTGGCCTTAGCGATCTAAACGAAAGTCGTAGAATACGTTAAACCGAGAGCGTGCATAAAAAGAATGTCCAAATCTGACTTCGTATGATGAAGTTATGATTTTTCTAAGTTTCGACTTAGCGGTTTGCAGCCTGAATACTCGATTTGAGATCGAGCGGTTTTTAGCCGAAACAATCTAAATAAGAATCGAAGATATTGTTGATAGTAGTGCAACAATAAAAAGACAGGCGAAAACGGACGTCAGATGAAGAAGTTATGAATTTATAACGGAGTTTTCCTGTCCCGGCCTACTAAAAATAAATAATAAAAATAAATTCAAAATTAGCCAACGGAGTCTAAACGAAAGTTGTAGAGCGTAGTCTCACCTACGCGTGGATATAAAGAATGTCGAAAACGGAGTCCATATGAGGAAGATATGAATTTTTGAAGTTTATTAAATAATTAAAGTATTAAATTTAATTATAAATTCTGATATTATCCAAAAGGGGGGGAGTCATCGGCCTTATCCACATTACGGCCAGCGTAACTTTAATTACGCCCAGCGTAATTCGGGGTTTCAGCCCCTATAAATAGATGTCGAGTGCAGTCGAGTTCTATTGCTCATTTCTTTCCTTCTCTCGTGTTTTTGCCTCGTTTTTCGTACAAGAAATACCCTGAAGCCCCGGTATCAACCCCGAGACCCGAAGCAAGTCCCGAAGCCCGAAGATCCCGAGAAAAATAGTTTTCAAGCCGAAGCTCTGCCCGCGAGAAGCCCGGTTTTGGAGAAAACATCTCGGTTTCTTCGCAAAAGATTATTTTAAGCGTCGTAGCGCTGTCCGATCATCTTCTAATCAAGTGAGTGTATAGTCTATTTCTTCTAACGCATAAGTATGAAGTATTTGCTATGAAATACGTGTTATGTGTTTATATATTGTGGTTTATTTGAGATGTTGGTGGAATGCATGAACTATATAGGTTTTAATGAGTTAAACTGTATATGTATTTTGTAACTACAAATATGTTGGGTAGGACACGGGTAGTTTTAGATCCGTGAGTATGGATCAGATCAAGAGGTTAGTTTTAGATCCGGGATTATGGATCAGGTAAAGAGATAAAACTTGTTATTAGTCCGGGAGTATGGATTAAGACTAAGTTAATTGTCCCTAGTCCGGGAGTATGGATTGGGCACAGTTATTGATCCGGGAGTATGGATCAGATCAGGATTAGGGTATAGTTAATTATCCCTATTCCGGGAGTATGGATTGGGTACAATTATTGATCCGGGAGTATGGATCAGATCAGGAGGTTAGTTTTAGATCCGTGAGTATGGATCATGCAGTTTTAGATCTGTGAGTATGGATCAGGTAGTTTTAGATCTGCGAGTATGGATCAGGGGAAAAGGTTAGTTTTAGATCCGTGAGTATGGATCAGGTGAAAAGGTTAGTTTTAGATTTGTGAGTATGGATCGGGTGAAGAGGATAGTTTTAGATCCGTGAGTAGGGATCAGGTAAAGAGGAAAATTTTAGATACGAGAGTTTAGATCGTGTCATTGTGAGGATCGATGGGGTGGGATAAAAGTTGCTTGTATATAGTGAAATTGTATATGTTTGTGAGTTCTAATATATATATATATATATATATATATATATATATATATATATATATATATATATGATATAACATTGTGGGTTGAAAACCCTATATGCTCACCAGGCTCCCAAGCCTGACCCACTCAGTTTTCTTTGTATTACAGGTAATGGCACAAGAGTATAAGTTGGTGGACTTGACGAGAGATTTTGGATAATAGACTAGTAGTTGTAAATAACTGCTGTAAGGTCAAATTGTTCTGTTTATGCTTTTGGTCTGTATTGAACATGACATCCCGAGATTTTGTTATATAATGAAAATACGTTTCTTTAAAGAAATGCTTTGATAAATTCTTATCATATTTTGTTTTGGGAACAAATTCCGCAACTGTTTTCTTTAAAAGATTACTCTAATTTTAAAAACAAAGCATAAACAAATCGGTCTTTTCTGGCCGTGAAATTGGGGATGTCACAATATGGTGGTAGACAAGAAAAAACCCGCTGAAGATAAAGAGAAAAGCTCGAATGATGAAAAATCCCAAGGATTCAAAAGAAAACTCGATGCTTCCAACAACCAAACGAAGAAAAAAAATTCAAAGAAAGCGTAGATAAGGCGAGTTCAAGCTTAGAAAAGACAGTGGAAGGGAAAAAGGAGAAGAGTGAGATTCCACTCCTACCCACAACAATGTAGAGCGGGAAGGAGTTCGACTCACAACTCCATAAAAAGAAGTGCTTCTCGGGAGGCAACCTGAGCTCGGTTTGCATTTTCATTTCCTTTTCTGTTTAATTAGTTTTGCATTATTTGATTTTTAGTATAAGTCATTTATTCATCTTCTATTTAAAAAATCAAGTGTGGGGTTCAAATTGTGAGTGGTAAAATTTTAAAAAGAAAAAAATATATATGGTTTTTGTCAATTAATAAGTACCCACAACGTGTGAGTAAACAATCACGGTGTGGGGAATAAACAAAGTACCGATCATATTTGATGTTTTAAAGCTCACGGCATGAGGATAAGACTCATGACGTGAGAATCAAAACGAGACAAGTTATTTTATCTGTTACAAAACCTTTGACTTTTATTATTCTAAACCCACTTACGACGTGAGTTCGATCGAGCACGCACCCTTGGTCCCCCACTTGAATTTTCCGGGCGTACTTTGTCTTCTCCTTCTCGATTTCATGTTCCTCACTCGTCATAAGGTCAAATAGGTCCTAGAAAGGCTACTCACAGTCCGAAGGTGATTTGTCCAATCTTCACCCATTTTACGAGTTCCCGAACGACCTTCCACGGGAAATTTTTAACAACTACACCAATAAGTTGGGATGGATTTATAACCGAGAATTCGCAGTCTCACCAACCATTGACTGGGAAAAATTGAATGATATTAGAATCTTGGAAAAGTTGAGCCCGTATCTTACAAAAACGTTTGAAGAAAATGGTGTTTTGATAACATGCAACGGTTGGAGTAATTTATTCTCAATCAAAGAACCCGTTCACAAGGAATTATGTGTTGAATTCTTCTCAATCACGTCATTTGAAGTGAATACGTTAGACCAATATTTCATGGGTGCAGTCGTCTTTCGTCTTGTTGGCCAGTATCGAGAGTGCAATCTAGCCGAGTTAGTATGGAGGATGGGATTATATGAGGACAGGAAGATATGTCTCCTCCCTTTAACATATTCTTGAGGTCGGCTACACAATATTACTCACCGGGGGTAAGTGTTTATGGGTTTTGGACGACGATAGAAAATGGAGCATTCAACTCGGGAGTATCTCAAGAAAGTCATATCCAGTCTCCTATCCACCGCCTCATCCATCGCCTCGTTACATTTTCAATCAATCATAAGAAACATGGGGAAAAAGTAACAAGTCTCAATTTATTTTTCATTTGGAGCATTATAATACCCGGAGTTTGCTGCAACATCCCCTATTTCCTTGCTCAATATTTGGGGGTAAGGCAGTTAGTTCGTGATCAAGAAGTCTAATCGCGGATGGACATTTTGTTACCCAGTTAGCAAAATCTTATGGTGTGTTTGTTCCAAGGGTGACTCGTACTTTGACATGCATTGAGGAAAGTGAGCTTACTTTGAGTTATTTGGAGTCGATGAGTGTGATAGTAAATTTGGGAGGATTCTGGGGGATACCATCCGATGATGAGGTGAGAGAAATAGGAATGCGAAGGAACCACTGAGACAAAGGGGATGCAGGAATGTGAAAGGAAGAGGTGAGAGAGGACAGCCACAACAACCAGACATGCCAATTGGAGGAGTACCAACCGACCCATTCTAAAGTCGGGTTGGGTATTATTTAGACAACATTTGAGGTGTCTTGCATTACCAAAACCAAGCCATTTACGGAATTTATTTGCATTTTCATATCGAGCGATGGATTTTTAACAACTACACAGGAAATTTTTAACAACTACACCAATAAGTTGGGATGGATTTATAACCGAGAATTCGCAGTCCCACCAACCATTGACTGGGAAAAATTGAATGATATTAGAATCTTGGAAAGGTTGAGCCCGTATCTTACAAAAACGTTTGAAGAAAATGGTGTTTTGATAACATGCAACGGTTGGAGGAATTTATTCTCAATCAAATAACCCGTTCACAAGGAATTATGTGTTGAATTATTCTCAATCGTGTCATTTGAAGTGAATACGTTAGACCAATATTTCACGGGTGCACTCGTCTTTCGTCTTGGCGGCCAGTATCGATAGTGCAGTCTAGCCGAGTTAGTATGGAGGATGGGATTATATGAGGACATGAAGATATGTCTCCTCCCTTTAACATATTCTTGAGGTCGGCTACACAATATTACTCACCGGGGGTAAGTGTTTATGGGTTTTGGACGACGATAGAAAATGGAGCATTCAACTCGGGAGTATCTCAAGAAAGTCATATCCAGTCTCCTATCCACCGCCTCATCCATCGCCTCGTTACATTTTCAATCAATCACAAGAAACATGGGGAAAAAGTAACAAGTCTTAATTTATTTTTCATTTCGAGCATTATAGTACCCGGAGTTTGCTGCAACATCCCCTATTTCCTTGCTCAATATTTGGGGGGTAAGGCAGTTAGTTCGAGATCAAGAAGTCCAATCGTGGATGGACATTTTGTTACCCGGTTGGCAAAATCTTATGGTGTGTTTGTTCTAAGGGTGACTCTTACTTTGACATGCATTGAGGAAAGTGAGCTTACTTTGAGTTATTTGGAGTCGATGAGTGTGATAGTAAATTTGGGAGGATTCTGGGGATACCATCCGATGATGAGGTGAGAGAAATAGGAATGCGGAGGAACCATTGAGACAATGGGGATGCAGGAATGTGAAAGGAAGAAGTGAGAGAGGACAGCCACAACAACCAGACATGCCAATTGGAGGAGTACCAACCGACCCATTCTAAAGTCGGGTTGGGTATTATTTAGACAACATTCGAGGTGTGTTGCATTACCAAAACCAAGCCATTGACGGAATTTATTTCCATTTTCATATCGAGCGACAACCTAACATGCCACCACAAGCTCCCTACATTCCAACTTGGGAAGAGATATGGGCATCGCGTAACTTTGGAGTCAGTTCGAGTGGATCACAAGGAGATGATGATGAAGAATGATCAATTATCCTTTTTAATTTTTATTTGAGTTTTATTTAGTTTTTATTCTTGGTTTATTTTTGGTGTGTTGTGATTGTGTTTTGATTTGTTTGGTTTGTTTTTAAGACATGTAACCGAATGGTAGTATGTTTTTTCTCTTGTTGCACCTAAGATGTTTGTTTTATTTTCACAAAATCGTTAAAATATCGAGAGAGAAGAAGTCGTGAGAGTTAGAATTAAAAATCAAAGACCACAATTTTTTTATAAGTGTGGGGTGACATTCATGTGTGAAGGAAGAGAGAGTTGCAGAAAAATTAAAGGTCTTAAAATAAGTATTAATCACTTAAGAGGCTAGTTGAAGTTCACAAGAAAAAAAGAGTTATTGAAGAAATGTAATCTGTCATCGCTTAGTTCTCACGACGTAAGCTTTATCATTCATGTCGTGAGGCACATCTTGTTGTGATTCATAATTTAATTCATTTATACTCATGTCGTGACTTCACTATTCTCACAACGTGAGGTTTCAAAGATCGCTATTTTTGCTCTTTCTTTCGACTTGACAACGTGACATATGCTTTTCCACGTTATGATTGAAGCACAAAATATTATTTTGAAGTTTCTTGCACCACACCTTTTCGAAGATGCAAGTCTTTAGTTTACATTTCATTCGACACATTCACAAGTAGTAGCAAAAGTCCAGTTCTAGCAACATATTCAAGATGTTTCGCGCTTTCCCACCAATGATCAGATTTCGATCTCGCCACTACTACCCTAGGGGAGTCTGTTCCTTTTTCTCCCTTTTATTGCATTAATTGTTTTATGCATTCAATAAGGGCATTGTATGAAATAAGTGTGGGGTAGGGAGTCAAAAAAGGATAATCAAGCATAAAAGTAATTTAGAAAAAATGCTAGAAAATTAAAAAATTAATAGGCTTGCAAAAATAGTCTAATAAGTCTAGTCATTTTAAAATTTTATATTATTTCATTTTGGGATAGTTTGCTAGTATTATGTGGGATGATTCGATGAGAACCCTAACATATGGTTGAGCCAATATGTAATAGTATATTTGTGGCTTCCTAATCTTATTTTAATCGTGGGACAAAAACGCAACTTTGTGTAATTTGAAGGACATAATATGTTTAACATCGTGTACCAGAAATGTATCCAGGAAACCTTATGTAGTTATAGCACTTTAGACTAATACCTTTAACCAATAAATGTTGAAGTTAAGTTTCATTGCTTAAACATATGTTTTTTTTAGTATTTTTAGTTTTGAGTGAAAAAAGTGAGTTGTGAAAAAAATTAGAAAAGAAAAAAATTGCAAAAGTTTTAGTGAATAAGAGTCTATAAAGCTATGAAGATCAAGAAATATTATGAAGAAAAGTTCAAAAAAAGTTCCAATCATTGAAGACTCAAGATGAAGAAATTCAAGAATAAGGCAAAATTGCCAAGTTATTATTATTGAAATTTTTATTTCTAAGTTATTTTTCCATATATATGTTTGGGAACTTAACCAAAAATACCTTTACGTTAATAAAGATTTATGGGGATGGATTCGGAGGGATGTATAAAATGAATGTTGTTCAAAATATATGAGAAGCGTTTATGAGGATTGTAAGTATTTAGGACTAGGAGGTAATTAGGATTTAGACACAAATACACGCATGGAGGTGACACATAATTAGTGGGTTCAGTTCAGATTGTTTTGTGTGATATTGTGGGCATGGTTCTATGTGATGTATTAAAAAAATAAACTTTTGATTAATGGCAAACAAAAGACAAGTGTGGGGTATTTTGATATTGTCATATTTATACATAATTTTAGCCATTATTTTAAGACATTTTAAGCTATATTTTGGTCAAATGCATAGATATTTGGTACTTATTAAGTTAAATTACATTTTGTAGCCAAAAAGGACACTCTTGAAGAAAAAGGACCAAAAATGACAAAATATGGAATCTGGAAGGACTAGAGTTGAATCTGGGAGCTTAATGGAGTTTAAAAGGAAGAAAAATCATGCAAGAAGACTTCCCACAACCTGGCTTCAGAGTATGTGGCAATAAGAAAGATCTCGATGATATGCGCAAATTAGTTGCTCAAGACGTGAGCCTTGACCATTCATGCCGTGAGATTAAAAGTTCTAGAGTATTACAATGCGGAGTACAAGTTTCCTTGTTGAAGAAGGATTTCTACTAAACTCACGACGTAAGTACTATAATCTCACGATGTGAGGAGCGATATTAGGAAACTATATATATCCTTTGATATATCGACAAGAAAAGGAGGAGAAAGATATATTCTGAGGGTTTCAGTCGATTTCAGAGCCAAAAAAGTGCGAAAAACAACCCTTGGGAAGAGAAGAAGATTGAAGATTAAGAGTTTGAAGATTAAACATTACATTCGGTTTGTATTAGATTAATCATGTCTAATTTTTATGTGTTTTTGTGTTTATTTTCTGTCGTGGGTAGATAAATCATTAGGCTTTCATTTAGTGTACATGAACCCTAATACTATGTGTTAGTTTCTTACTTTTCATAGATATTATGAAGTTGGTTTAGGCTTGTGTTTGATTTATCTTTACCTAACATTTAAAGTTCTAATTTTTATTGCTTTGATTCAAGTTAAGTGTAGTTGAATGACCATTTTGATTGCATGAACTTGACTACCTAGTAGTTTATGATCATTAAATTGCTAGAGCTAGGAAATCTTAGATGATGTAATAAAGGTAATAACTTTATATGTGTTAAGAGCATAATTTTATCATAATTGTGTTTGGTTAGTTGTCTTGATAATAGATAATAATCCTATATATTTCTCACATAGATCAATTATTTTTAATAATTAATTCTGTGTTTACTTGTGTAAGATCATTACATAGTAGTTAATGAATTGGTGAAAATATTAGGAGATTGGAACAAGACTGCTAATAATATTTATATTGCTAACCAATTGAGATAATTTATGTTTACAAACTAATCATAGGAAAAAGGGGGATTCAAAGCTAAATGAAAGTGTCTTCATAATCTTGATAACAATCGTTCTTAGTTATGTGTTTGCTTAGTTAATCGAATAGTTAAGTTAATTTTAACTTGCAAAATCAGATAAAAACCCATTCTTAGTTTTTGTTTTTAGATTAATTTTTTGTAGTTATTTTATTAGCTAAATTTTACTTTACTATACTATAAAATAACTAGGTACACTGCCTATAAGTGTATTAGTAGATAAGATAGTTAGGTTTATAAATTTAAAATTGATAGGCACATCTTTTGCACATCAACCAACTTCATACCTGATCAGCTAATGCAGCTCAGATTTGATCTTCAGTCTTCGACGACTCCAACATTTTATAGTATAAAATTAATATCTCACAACACAAAGAGGGCTTGGTCGCCTGACAACTCACATTGCAAAGTTGTAATATTTACACTTACTTAACCAAGCCTAACTGGCAACAATGAGCAATATAGCTATAAAACTATGCACAAGGTTGGAATCATATAAAAAACTAAATTATCATCATGTTTCCCACCAACATCTTAGAATATTGTCTTTCTACATACTAAACAATGTCTGATTAGTTAAAATTCGCAAACTTAAGCTCCTTAATTTTGTAGCCTGCATATTGCATATTGGAGTATGCCCCCTGATATGAAAACTATGGCTAGGGATGCTGAAGCAAAATTTGAAAAGATTTTCCAGGCGCCCGCACTACAATCGGAGAAATAGATTATATTCTTAAACAATTTGAAGAGAAGAAGACATGACTAAAAAAAGAAATTGTCATGAATTAGAAGAACTTTAATACCACTTGTTATGGAATAAATGAGAAAGCGTGCGGAAACACACAAAATAGAAATTATTTTTCGTGGTTCGATCAAGGTGACCTTAGTCCAGAAGGCATAAGGGAGTATTCTTATTCACAGGCTCAAACAGAGTTAAAAGTACACTATGACGATTCAAGACTTCAAGACCATTAAAAGACTACCACAAGGATATATATATATATATATATATATATATATATATATATATATATATATATATATATATATATATATATATATATATATTGACTGAGGATCATACCTAAAACCCATATAGGTTAGGCTCATCCATTCTTAGGCCTAAACTGATGTAAATCACTCACATGATGCCATGTAGATGCTTATAGAGACTTGTACGTTGAGGAATGTGCATGTGTAACTGTAACATCCCAAAAATCACGATAAAAATTTTCATTTTCATTTATGGTAAAATCATTTTTTCCAATCAAAACCCAAGTCAAAAACCAAGTATAAAATACAAATATCCCAAAATCAAGGTATTACAAAATCTACAAAACATAACACCGAAGGATGTGTACAATCATGCTTCGCCTTGCCCCGATCATCATAATTATCTGAAACATAACACTTAAACCGTAAGCCAAATCTTAGTGAGTTCCCCAAAATACCACCACACAACCATATAACAGCATGCATACTGGGTCCACAGTCAACATGTTGGGTTACCCCTGAGCCTACAACATGATTCTGGTTTGCCTTTCTGGCCCACATCTTATGTTTGGATTGCTCCCAAGCCTACAACGTAATTCTGGCTTGCCATTTTTGGACCATAGCTTATGTATGGCTTGCTCTCAAGTTTGTTGGCTTCCACACATAACAGTATTGCCTCAACCTAACCGTACTATGTCGATATATGCAACAGATAAAACATATAAGAGCAAACATATAATCATGCAAATCTTAACAGATCACTACAACATATCAACATCCTAACCAGGATACACAACCTACTGGATCGACATTGGTGCATTTGATCCACAATTACAGTGAGGAAACTCACCTCACAGTATGAAAAGATAACTGGACAAATCACTGCTCCGAATACTACCTCTACTAATCACCTACACAAAGAACATGGCCTTAAACTCAAACTACCACTCAAAATACCCAAAATGCCCCTAAGTCAAACTTGGTCAAAAGTCAAATTCAGAAAGTCAAAAGTCAAGGGAAGTCAGAGCAGACTGAGTACGCCACACGTACTCAGTCACTACGTTGGGCATAGTTGCGACCCTTCCAACCCACAAAGCCTGCCCAGTACGTGCAATGTACCTCTTGGTACGCCCAACGTACTCTGTCTGGACCAACTCCTCCTCCTTAAGTGCTGAATCCATAAAGACTTCACATCCAAACTCAGATCTAGACCCAAAATATCATTATAAGTCATAAAGTTTCCACCTTTATGACATTTCATGGCTAGAAGTGGTCCAAAAACTAAAACCTTAACTTAATATTCAACCAAAACATCATAACTCTTGCATTCAGGGAATAAAAGGACCAAGATCATATGGTTCTTTGCACCTAAAAATGTCTGAAGGACAACTCTTATGGGTTAGAGTAAGCCATACTAATGAACACCAAGATTATGGGACTAAAAAGCATAAAAACCTAAGAACTAGCAAGATCCAAGGAAAACATTCATCAAGTTCCAAGCTGTATACCTTCAAAGGATGCTTGAGGGTGAGATACTTCTGGATCTAGGTTGCCTTAAGCTTCCAAGATGATTCCATTTCCTTCTTCTTCCTTTAAGAACACCAAAAATACACTCTCAAGCTCAAAAAGGCTTACATAATGGATTAGGGTTTGCAAGGGACGATTTAGGAGATGGAGGCTGATGAGGGAAAGGGTTTTGAGGGGGTAATGATGTTTAAATAATGCTCAAACCATAAAAATTAGGGCTTGCTTTCCAGCCACGTATGCCCGACATATGCATGAGTAGGCCCAGCGTACGCATAAAAACATACGACCCTCATAACGGAGCTATGGGACTAATTTTGCACAAAAATTCCACTTTTGGTCAAAATAGAAATTTACCTGAACAATGCGTGTTACACTGTAACAGCCCAATTTTCACGCCCAAAAATTTCATTTTTATAAATTACTTTAATTAAAAATTCGGAGGAAAAACATTGTAAAATCATAACATCTCATAAAATAATGTCTGAAAATCCAAATCGTAAATAGTGATAATGTCAGAGCATAATCCCAAGGAAACTCATAGTGCGGAATCTGGGGTGTGTGTATGATGTGCAGCTACAGTGCCGGCTCCTTCCCCTTCGAAGAAGAGGTACTTGAAACAAAACTGAAAACCGTAAGCACAAAGCTTAGTGAGCTCCCCCATAATACCACATACCATACACATATAATGAACAGCTAGGAGATACGGGCCTCGCCCACATGCCGCTAGCTGGGAGATACGGGCCTCGCCCACACTCCACTATCTGGGAGATACGGGCCTCGCCCACACCCCACTATCTGGGAGATACGAGCCTCACCCATACTCCACTATCTCTGAGATACGGGCCTCGCCCACACTCCACTATCTGGGAGATACGGGCCTCGCCCACACTCCACTATCTCTGAGATACGGGCCTCGCCCACACTCAGCTACTAAACCATAACATACAAGTATCACACAGACAACGAGTATAAACAATTCTATCGTACAAGCATATATCATAATCAAGCTCAACTATGAGATACGGGCTCTGCCCACACTCCAATACTAACGTATCATCTATACGGGCCGGCCTTGGTGCCTTAGACCCGTTCCTACTGGAAGGAAACTCACCTCAAACGAGTAGCTGCTGATAATCTGTGCGGGGGAATCTCTGACTGCTGCTGCTCCGGAAATCCTCCGGCTATATTCCCCACAAAACACTTAATCAGAATCTGGTATCTACCCTTTAGGGTAAAATGACTATTTTACCCCAGACCAAGTCCAAGTCAAAGTCAAAGTCAAAGTCAACTTCCGATTGACCCGACTCGCCGAGTTGGGTCGTCAACTCGTCGAGTCCCTACCTCTTCAACTGTCCTCCTCCACGTTCCTACTCGTCGAGTTTAGCGATGACTCGACGAGTTCTCCTTCTAACACAACCTCAGATGAACCTTCATCCGACTCACCGAGTGGTATGAACACTCGTCGAGCCCGTCTTCATCCTAAGAACACGTCCTGTCCTCGACTCGCCGAGTTGTATAAACAACTCGTCGAGTTCATCTTCAAGGGTTGGGAGATTGCCTTGGACTCGCCGAGTCTGTTCTAGCACACGTCGAGTCCCATGAACTCCAGGTCTAAAATGAAGTCCAATGCGTTGGGTCACTCTTTCTGTCCTGCTACAACCCTACTAACACCCAACTGAGTTCTTTTGACCCTCAACAGATATGGGACTCAAAGCCTTGGACTCGTCGAGTTCCAAGAACGGACTCGCCGAGTTGGTCATGTCCACACCCTAAATCCTCGATTTCTGATGTACAACTCATGACCAAAAGATAGATCTAGGCTCCAACAATTGTTCTAGCATGTAAAGTTACAAACTTTACGTGCATGCATGGGACTTTAAGTCCAAAAGGTCCTAAAACAAGCTCTTGGGTTGCATGGAGTCTTCCTTGGGTGGAAAAGCACCCACTTTCTGCCTTGTGACCCCTCAAAGGACCTAGATCTGAAGCCTTGTCCCCAACCATGCTTGCATTCATGGTTGACTACCTAAAATGGCTTATAAAAGCCCTAAATCTCCACAAAATGGGATCTAGCAAATGAACAAGCAAGTTAGCAACTTTATACCTTCTGAGGACTGAAAAGGAAGCACCAACTCGAACCCCTCTGGTCTCCTCTTGTTTCCTCAAGCTCTTCTCCTTCCTTCTTAAGACCACCAACACCAAAATCCACCAAAATGACTTAGATTGCTTCAACAACGGCTAGGGTTTTCTATAGAGGGTTTCTGGGAGCATAAGGGACGATGGAGGCTGTATAAGGTTGTTTAAATAGGGTGCAAACCCTCAGTTTAGGGTTTTGTGCAGACAGAGTCTACTCGTCGAGTCCGGGACTCGACTCGACGAGTCCATCACTTAAATCCCGCTTCTCATCCCGCTTCTACTCGGCGAGTTGGGCCTTCAACTCGCCGAGTCCCAGGCCCAAAATGCAAAATTACTAAAATAAAATACATACCAGGAAGCGGGTGCTACAAATCTCCCCCACTTATTTTAGACTTCGTCCTCGAAGTCTGCTGCTCGATCCTGGAATAGCTCCGGGTAATGCTCCATCATCTCATCCACTAGCTCCCAGGTCCATTCCGAGCCCTTCCAGTGCTGCCATTGCACCTTTACGAGCTCCACCCTCTTGTTCCTCATATCCTTCGACGTGAAAAGTGCTATGAATTTGACTGAGTTTGGCTGGCAGATCCAACCTATATGCCACCTTGCCCACCCGGGCTATAACCCTGAAGGGTCCAATATACCTGGGACCCAACTTGCCCCGTTTCCTGAATCGGATGACGCCCTTCCACGGCGACACCTTCAGGAGAACCATATCCCCGACCTGGAACTCCAGGTCTGAACGACGCTTATCGGCATAACTTTTCTGCTGACTCTGTGCAGTCTGAAGTCTACTCCTAACCTGCTGAATTCTTTCTGTCGTCTTGAGCACCACCTCGGTGCTCCCCATGACCCTCTGGCCAACCTCGCCCCAACATATCGGGGTCCTGCACTTCCTCCCGTATAACATCTCAAAGGGAGGACGGTCAATACTCGTGTGGTAGCTGTTGTTGTAGGAGAACTCAGCCAACGGAAGGTAAGTATCCCAACTACCACCAAAATCTAACACACACGCCCGCAACATATCTTCCAGAGTCTGGATGGTCCGCTCGCTCTGGCCAGCCGTCTGCGGGTGAAAGGCGGTGCTGAAATGCAGACGAGTACCCAACTCGTCGTGGAATTTCTTCCAAAACCTGGATGTGAACCAAACATCCCTGTCAGAAATCACGGAGACCGGCACCCCGTGACGAGCCACCACCTCTCGAATATAAATATCGGCCAGCTTCTCGGCTGATATGCTCTCCTGGATTGGAATAAAATGGGCACTTTTGGTCAACCGGTCCACGATAACCCATATGGAATCCACTCCCCGCGCCGTCCTGGGAAGCTTGGTGATGAAATCCATAGTAATATCTTCCCACTTCCACAGTGGAATATCCAACGGCTGCATCTTGCCGTGTGGCCTCTGGTGCTCGGCCTTGACCTTCCTGCAGGTCAAGCACCGCTCCACATACCATGCTACATCCCGCTTCATGCAGGGCCACCAATAATCAAGACGAAGATCCCTATACATCTTCGTCGCCCCGGGATGAATGGAGAATCGGGATTTGTGCGCCTCCTCCATCAAAACCTGGCGCACGCCTCCGAGGTATGGAACCCACACCATGCGGTGTAATGTCAATAATCCCCTACTGTCAGAGTCGAAGGAGGAAACCTGACCCACTATACGCTCACTCTTCCGATGTTCCTCCTTTATAGCCTCCTGCTGGGCCTCTCGGATCTGCTCCAATAACGGGGTCACTAATGTCATCCGCATGCAGATATCTCTGATCGGCGCCGCCTTGCGGCTAAGCACATCGGCCACCACGTTGGCCTTCCCCGAGTGGTAAAGGATCTCACAATCATAATCCTTTACCACGTCAAGCCACCGAAGCTGCCTCATATTTAGATTTGGCTGGTCCATGAGATACCTCAGGCTCTTATGGTCCGTGTAAATGGTACAACGGACCCCATATAGGTAATGACGCCAAATCTTGAGGGCGAATACAACAGCCCCCAGCTCCAAATCATGCGTCGGGTAATTCGCCTCGTGAGGCTTCAGCTGCCTCGAAGCGTAGGCAATAACGTGCCCTCTCTGCATCAAAACCGCGCCTAAACCCGAAATAGACGCGTCGCAGTATACCACAAAAATCCTCTACGCCCTCTGGCAGGGCCAATATCGGCGCCTCACACAATCTCTGCCTCAGGGTCTCGAATGCGGCCTGCTGCTCAGGCCCCCAACGGAAGACTACGGCCTTCTTCGTTAGCCGAGTCAATGGCACAGCTATCTTGGAGAAATCCTGGATGAATCTCCGATAGTAGCCGGCCAATCCCAGGAAACTCCGAATCTCAGATGGAGATTTCGAAACCTCCCATCTCATTACGGCCTCCACCTTGGCCGGGTCGACCAGAATCTCGTTCTGATTGACAAGGTGCCCAAGAAACTACACCTCGCGCAACCAGAACTCACACTTGGAGAACTTGGCGTACAAGCTCTCCCTCCTCAGAGTATCCAAAACCTCTCGCAGATGTTCCTCATGCTACTCCTGCGTCTTGGAATAGACCAAGAAGTCGTCAACAAATACTATCACGGACCGATCCAACATCGGTCTACATACGCGGTTCATGAGATCCATGAACGCGGCAGGAGCATTGGTGAGCCCGAAGGGCATCACCACGAACTCGTAATGACCATAGCGAGTCTGAAACGCCGTCTTCTGCACATCCTCCTCTCTGACCCTCATCTGATGGTAACCTGAGTGCAAATCAATCTTGGAAAACCAAGATGCTCCCTGCAGCTGGTCAAAGAGGTCATCAATCCTCGGGAGTGGGTAATGGTTCTTCACCGTTACCTTGTTCAGCTCCTGGTAGTCTATGCACATACGGTGCGACCCATTCTTCTTCTTGACAAACAGGATCGGGGCTCCCCAAGGTGAACTACTCGGCCTGATAAATTCCTTGTCTAGCAGCTCCTGCAGCTGCGTAGACAACTCCTGCATCTCGGGAGGAGCCAACCGGTACGGCGCCTTGGCAATCGGGGCTGCACCAGGAACCAAATCGATCCTGAACTCCACCTGACGCTCCGGGGGAATCCTAGGAAGCTCCTCCGGGAACACATCTGTGTAGTCTCACACCACCGGAACATCGCTCACTGACGTCTTACCCCAACTCTCGGGTGTCCATGACATAGGCGACATATCCTGCGCAACCCTGCTGAAGGTAACACCTAGCCCTCGCCGCCGAACATAAAGCTGGTCCTCGATGTGGCCTCTCGCCCTGAATCACTAACTCTCCCCCACTTGGGGTCCTGATCCGCACCAACTGTTGCGCGCAGTCGATCACCGCCCAATTGGGGCTTAGCCAATCCATGCCGATAATAACCTTGTTCCCCCGTAAAGGTATGGGAACCAGATCCACCAGGTAGCGCTCCTCGAATAATCTCAGCACACAATCTCGGAATACCGCCGATGCTTGCACCGATCGATCATCGGCAATCTCTACCTCTAGAGGGCAATCCAACATGCCCGAAAACCCGGGAAACCTCTTGCTGAGTGCAAGAGAAACAAACGATCGGGTAGCACCCGAATCAAACAATATATGCACTGGGATACCGTTCACATGGAACGATCCCGTCACCACATTGGGTGCAGCGCGTGCCTCCTCGGTAGTCAACTGGAAGGCCCGGCTCCTCACCACTGGAGCCTCTGCCTTGCCCTGCTGGCCATCAGAATCCGCAGGGTCGCTGGAGCTGGCGCCTTCACTAGCGTTGCTGCTGCTGTCAACTGGGGGCAACTGGCCTTCTTGTGGCCCCTCTGGTTGCAGTGGAAACACAGCAACTCTGATGTCTGAAAAGTGGGTGCAGGGGCGGTACAATCCCTGCTGAAATGCCCCGTCTTGCCTCACTTGTAGCAGCCATACGATCCCATCATGCACGCTCTCTCATGAGACCTGCCGCATTTCTTGCAGCGGCCCTGTCCCGGCTGGCCTTTCGGCCTACCATCTGATCCCTTAGGCTTCTTCCCCGAAGCCCCAGTCACATGCCCCTCCTCTACCTTCCTCTTCTGGATGTGCTCCAGATCAATCTCCCTCTCCCTTGCCCTGGCAATCATGGAATCCAGGGTAGGGCAAGCTGAAAAACTAACATGCTCCCGAATGTCAGCTCGCAGCATGTCATGGTAGCGGGTCCTCCTCATGTCCTCATCTCCCGCATACTGGGGCACTAGCAACGCCCTCTCCCGGAACTTGGCGGTGATCTCCGCCACAGTCTCAGTAGTCTGTCTCATATCTAAGAACTCCCTCGCCAACTGCTGGAGCTCCACTGCTGGTGCAAACTCCGCTTTGAACCGAGTCACAAAGTCCGACCATGACATAGCCTCAATAGCTGAGGCTCCCAGGGAGTCACCGACTGACTCCCACCAATCTCTGGCTCTGTCTCTCAAACATCTTGCTGCATATCTCACCTTCGACCCCTCAGGGCAGAAGCTGGTCAACTGTGCAGACTCAATGTCTGCAATCCACCGTCTGGCCACAATGGGGTCCTTCGCCCCATGGAAATCCGACGCACCACTGCCCCTGAAGTCCTTAAAGGACAGTGTGCGTGATCCCGACTGGCTGGTCGCCATGTCGCTCCTGAATGCCCGGAGGCGATCCTCCATCAGCTCGACAATCCCTTCCTTGATCGACCCAAAGATGACCGGGGTCGCATCAAGGATGCCTCTAGTGATCTCGGACGCGATAAACTCGCATAACCTCTCATCCACTGGTTCGGAACCAGAGCCCGAACCCGATCCCACTCCTGAACTGCCAACTGCTAGCCTCGAACGCAGTATCACCATTCTGCAATACATAACGACAACCATAAGTGATACTGATACATCTAGAGGGATCTCACCCATCACAAGTTCCCTGGTCTTGCCTCAGCCTTCCTCGATTCAAGTATGGATCCTCTGCTTTCAGTAGTACGGGCCCATACTACCGTCCACATCTATCCGTACTTTCTTCAAGAACTGCCTCGACTCCACCAAGTTCCTTCTACTACTACTGCTGATCTCATGCTAATCTCGTCCTAGGCTTGCCCTAGGTAATCGCCAACCCACTCTCCGCCATCAGCTGCATAAGAAGTCCCTGCTTTCTTCCCCTAACTAGCTCGCGCATACTATTACATACTACTCAGACTAGATAATTCTTCGAATGAGAGATCCTACCCTACAACGGTTGGACTCAAACAAGAGCTGCGAAACAGAGCTAGACCCAACCTTCTGAAATTATTTAGTCCTTGCAATATGTAACTTAACATATTCGTTTACTAGTTAGTGAAAGACAACTAGAACTCCTAAAAGCACAAAGCAAGCAGCATTCGGGCGTTGAGTACACATAATCAAGTATATACTACTCTGGCTATCATACTGACTAATCTGTACTAGCATGCAGTTCTCAATAAGCTGGTACGCATATAACAGGCACATAAAGCATCCTTCCTAGATCTTTAGCCCTAACTAGCATGCAATTCTCATAAAGATGATACTCATACAATAGGCACATAAGGCATCCTTCCTAGATCCTTAGTCCTAATCTAGCATGCTGTTCTACTGAAACTGAAACTGATAATCATAACATAAACTTGTATGGGTACTTTGGGGAATACTTACTTGAGCTCGGCCGGTCGCGCACATCACACACTTTGTTCTTTTTCATAACTCTTTATCTTAACTTTTAGAAAAATCATTTTCTTTTGTAAAAATCTTTTAGTCCCTCGATTTGAGTCCAGACACTCCCGAAGGTGCGTCCGAATCCCTCAAACCAGGGCTCTGATACCAACTTGTAACAGCCCAATTTTCACGCCCAAAATTTTCATTTTTATAAATTACTTTAATTAAAACATTCGGAGGAAAAACATTGTAAAATCATAACATCTCATAAAATAATGTCTGAAAATCCAAATCGTAAATAGTGATAATGTCAGAGCATAATCCCAAGGAAACTCATAGTGCGGAATCTGGGGTGTGTGTATGATGTGCAGCTACCGCGCCGGCTCCTTCCCCTTTGAAGAAGAGGTACCTGAAACAAAACTGAAAACCGTAAGCACAAAGCTTAGTGAGCTCCCCATAATACCACATACCATACACATATAATGAACAGCTAGGAGATACGGGCCTCGCCTACACGCCGCTAGCTGGGAGATACGGGCCTCGCCCACACTCCACTATCTGGGAGATACGGGCCTCGCCCACACTCCACTATCTGGGAGATACGGGCCTCGCCCACACTCCACTATCTCTGAGATACGGGCCTCGCCCACACTCCACTATCTGGGAGATACGGGCCTCGCCCACACTCCACTATCTCTGAGATACGGGCCTCGCCCACACTCAGCTACTAAACCATAACATACAAGTATCACACAGACAACGAGTATAAACAATTCTATCGTACAAGCATATATCATAATCAAGCTCAACTATGAGATACGGGCTCTGCCCACACTCCAATACTAACGTATCATCTATACGGGCCGGCCTTGGTGCCTTAGACCCGTTCCTACTGGAAGGAAACTCACCTCAAACGAATAGCTGCTGATAATCTGTGCGGGGGAATCTCTGACTGCTGCTGCTCCGGAAATCCTCCGGCTATATTCCCCACAAAACACTTAATCAGAATCTGGTATCTACCCTTTAGGGTAAAATGACTATTTTACCCCAGACCAAGTCCAAGTCAAAGTCAAAGTTAAAGTCAACTTCCGATTGACCCGACTCGCCGAGTTGGGTCGTCAACTCGTCGAGTCCCTACCTCTTCAACTGTCCTCCTCTACGTTCCTACTCGTCGAGTTTAGCGATGACTTGACGAGTTCTCCTTCTAACACAACCTCAGATGAACCTTCATCCGACTCGCCGAGCGGTATGAACACTCGTCGAGCCCGTCTTCATCCTAAGAAAACGTCCTGTCCTCGACTCGCCGAGTTGTATGAACAACTCGTCGAGTTCATCTTCAAGGGTTGGGAGATTGCCTTGGACTCGCCGAGTCTGTTCTAGCACTCGTCGAGTCCCATGAACTCCAGGTCTAAAATGAAGTCCAATGCATTGGGTCACTCTTTCTGTCCTGCTACAACCCTACTAACACCCAACTGAGTTCTTTTGACCCTCAACAGATATGGGACTCAAAGCCTTGGACTCGTCGAGTCCCAAGAACGGACTCGCCGAGTTGGTCACGTCCACACCCTAAATCCTCGATTTCTAATGTACAACTCATGACCAAAAGATAGATCTAGGCTCCAACAATCGTTCTAGCACGTAAAGTTACAAACTTTACGTGCATGCATGGGACTTTGAGTCCAAAAGGTCCCAAAACAAGCTCTTGGGTTGCATGGAGTCTTCCTTGGGTGGAAAAGCACCCACTTTCTGCCTTGTGACCCCTCAAAGGACCTAGATCCGAAGCCTTGTCCCCAACCATGCTTGCATTCATGGTTGACTACCTAAAATGGCTTATAAAAGCCCTAAATATCCACAAAATGGGATCTAGCAAATGAACAAGCAAGTTAGCAACTTTATACCTTCTGAGGACTGAAAATGAAGCACAAACTCGAACCCCTCTGGTCTCCTCTTGTTTCCTCAAGCTCTTCTCCTTCCTTCTTAAGACCACAAACACCAAAATCCACCAAAATGACTTAGATTGCTTCAACAACGGCTAGGGTTTTCTATAGAGGGTTTCTGGGAGCATAAGGGACGATGGAGGCTGTATAAGGTTGTTTAAATAGGGTGCAAACCCTCAGTTTAGGGTTTTGTCCAGACAGAGTCTACTCGTCGAGTCCGGGACTCGACTCGACGAGTCCATCACTTAAATCCCGCGTCTCATCCCGCTTCTACTCGGCGAGTTGGGCCTTCAACTCGCCGAGTCCCAGGCCAAAAATGCAAAATTACTAAAATAACATACATACCAGGAAGCGGGTGCTACATACACTACCTGTCATGCATATATGAGTGTACCTAGTTTTCCCTGACATATCTATTTGGGGCACACTTAGCTACCAAATGGGCATATCTTGATCCAAGGGGGCACATCTTGCTCTAAGGGGGTACATCTAACATTAGTAGCACATCAACAACAAGGTAGCGCATCTTGAAAGACTAGAAGCACATCCTCTACAAGGTGACACATCTGTAAATACATCAACAGTAAAGTAACACATCCTAGAAGACTACGAGCCTATCCTCCACGAGGGGACACATCCTGGAAGACTATGAATGCATCCTTGAAGGTTCTAGCACATCTTCAGGATGTTCCACCCCACATCAGAATGTTATAGCCTACATCAGAATGCTCCACCACATTCAGAATGCTCCATAGTGTTTCCGGATGCTCCATTTTGATCCCAAAAGCTCACGTCACATTTAACGAAACGAAATAACTTAAACGAAAATTTGATTAGCTAAATCCACATGGTGTACTAATATTTAGATCTCAATTTTCCCTGACATCTAGATAGATATTATGAAAAAAGTCTAGATCAACGAGAAAAACTCAAGTTCTCGTCAACTACCGAGAATTCCATAGGAAAAAATAGATGATTAGTGATTACTCTTAACAATCGGGTTTTAAGTAATTTGTATTTCTTGCTTTCATTTTATTTATTCTTCATGCTAATATATATTATGTTCGAAAGTATTTTCCATCTCTCGCTCGCAAATATTTCTTGCAATTTCCAACACCAATAACAATTATGTTATTTCGAAAATATTCTTTGCATTTTCGAACACTAATCAAACACAAGACTCTTATTTATACTGACATTTTCAGCAGTATTCTTTTTTCTTTTCGAAAACATTCAATGTATTTTCGAATTACTTTACAGAAATGATGGTTCATAGTTCCAAAGTTTCGAAAACCTTAGTTAAATGTTGATATATTTAAAAAAAATACTATCTCTCACACATATGATCGACCTAAGGTCAATAGCTCTTTAAATTGATATATTTAAAAAAAAATACTATCTCTCACACATATGGTCGACCTAAGGTCAATAGCTCTTTAAATCGTGAAAAGTGAAAACCTCAGTTAAATGTGGATATATATATATATTTTTTAAAATAATTACTATCTTTGATACATTTGGTTGACCTAAGCTCAATAGATCTTTAATCATATAATTTGTGAAGGGAACATCCAATGGAGATTGGAGAGGGTGTAGTAGGTTAAAAGAAGAAATTTGACAAGTGGTACTTAATGGATGAGTTTATGCATACGTATTACGTAACACCTAGAAATTCTTTCAATGTCATCTCCCTTTTTCAAATATCCCCTCCCTCCCACCCCACTCCACAAATTCAACAACTTTTCATCAATCAATCAAATTCCCAAATCTCACAATTCATCCATTAACAAAGTCAAGGGAGTTGAATTTGTTACCGCGTTTGAACAACGTTCGAACTACATAGAAATTTCTGCTCATTGATGACATGCAATTACTCAAACTCTGACTAGATCCGACTAGATTTTGTGGGTTTTTGATTTTATTATATAATTCTAAGCTTGGTGATCTCAGCAGATACAACAATGGTGGCCGAGCCTTGGTTAGTTAAAATTGGAAGCCATGTGAGTTCCAATCTCAAGCATGCCCTCCTCTTAGAACCCTCTTCCAAAAAGTCCACCAGAAACAAGCAA
This sequence comes from Lactuca virosa, assembly GCF_052849685.1. Taxonomy (NCBI): domain Eukaryota; kingdom Viridiplantae; phylum Streptophyta; class Magnoliopsida; order Asterales; family Asteraceae; genus Lactuca; species Lactuca virosa. The sequence continues at coordinate 225,155,128 of NC_136430.1, read as the reverse complement.
GAAATTCAAAGCAAAACACCGGAAACAATCGGAATTCTCTCGTTTGAGGTTGCCAATGTGATGTCAAAAACCGTTCGACTCCACAAATCTCTAACCAATTCAGAGATATCCAAGTTGAAAACCCAAATTCTCTTCTCCGATGGCGTCAAAGCCCTAGTCTCCTCCGACGAGACCTACCTTTTAGACCTCGCGCTTTCGGAGAAGCTAGAAGAATTAAATTTCATCGCCGGCGTCGTCTCCAGGCTCGGCATGAAGTGCACAATCCCTCAGCTTCAAGGATTTCAACATGTTTACAGAGATATAGTCAGTGCAGCCATGGATGTTACGGAATTAGGGTTCCTGGTGAAGGATATGGACGCAATGATGCGAAAATTCGAGCGCTTTGTTAATTCCACAACCACTCTCTACGGAGAAATGGAGGTCTTGAACGAATTAGAGATTACAACGAAAAAGTTCCAACAAAACCAGCACGAAGAAAGCAGAAAAGTCTTCGAGCAGAAATTGATTTGGCAGATCCAAGATGTGCGCCACCTGAAGAACGTTTCACTATGGAATCAAACTTACGATAAAGTCGTCGAGATGCTAGCAAGAACTGTATGTACTCTTTACGCTCGAATCTTTTCAGTTTTCAATGATTCAATTTCCCGAAGAGAGATGTTCTCATCTAGCAACACGTTAAATTCATCTAGAAGTTCTGCTCAAAACTCGAATCAAATTAGCGGTTCTTGTAGTTCGAGCTTAGTGGAGAAGAAGATAGTTAGTGTCAAGCCACAGATTCAAACAAAAAAAGGGGAAACGAATCTTTTCAAAGCCGAAGACTTCAATTTTGCTTGTGGATTGGGACCAAGGAGATTGTTCATGGAATGTTTAACCATGAACACTTCAAAATTACACGATTTCAACGATGGGTCTGTATCTATTCCAATAACTGATGATCAAAGCAGCCATGTTTCTGGTTCTTGTAGCGTTTCAAGTAGCTTAAAGAAAGAGATTACGAATCTTCAGGGGTGTAATGGTAATTTGATAAAAACTCATAAAACTGTTCCACAGATCAAATTAATGGTGAAACCACCTCCCAACACCATCGGAGGCTCTGCTTTAGCATTACATTATGCCAACATTATCATCGTGATTGAGAAATTACTTCACTACCCTCATTTAGTTGGAGAAGAAGCTAGACATGATCTATATCAAATGTTACCAAAAAGTTTAAGATTAGTTTTAAAGAGAAATTTGAAGTCCTTTTCAAGAAATTTAGCGATTTATGATGCTCCTCTTGCACACGATTGGAAAGACAGGCTTGATGGGATACTATCATGGCTAGCACCCATGGCACACAACATGATTAGGTGGCAAACTGAGAGAAACTTTGAACAACAACACATCTTGTCAAGATCAAATGTTCTTCTTTTGCAAACTTTATATTTTGCAGATCGAGAAAAGACAGAGAATGCCATTTGTGAGCTTCTTGTGGGGTTGAATTATATTTGTCGATATGAACATCAACAAAACGCGTTATTGGATTGTGCAAGTAGTTTTGATTTTGATGATTGCACGGATTGGCAATTGCATTAATGAGATCTTTATTGGTTTTTCATGGTGATGAATTTTGTTTCTTTGTTTTGCTTTCTCTAATGAAAGATTACAGATATGTAATGGGCCACTGTGTATCTGATTTAGATCTTGCATGTGGGCCAGTTCAAGGGTTACTAGAAAAAAAAAGATAGATGATAGACGTTGTGCAACATAATGTGAATAAAAAGATTTTGGGCTTGTAGATGTTTGTAATTATCTTTGTTTTGAATCATATGGTTTGGCCTTCAAAGTACATACCGTAAACTTAATCAAAAAGTTCGTGTTCTTTTAATGTAAATTGTGTTATAATCTATTGTTTGGCCAAATTTTTGTTCAATTTAGCTAAAAAAAATTGATCTTGAAAACACGGTGTGGTGATATGAGGTTGTTTTTGTCGTTCATTTCGATTCTTGAACTTGTTTTTGTGAACATGGTTACTTTACCCTAAGGGTGGCATTCAGGGTTCGAGTCTTAGCAGTCATAGTGTGAGAGGTTTTAATCCAATGTGGACTGAGCTCTTACGTGAGGTAGCAGTCACAGTGTGGGTGTTTCAGTTTCGTTATGAAATTGGGCTCCCTGTGAGCACTAAGTTGACAGTCAGTCACCGTCATCTAGCAGACTGTTGTGTATCTGATTTACATATCACAGTATGCTCAAATGTGTACTTGATTTACATGTGTATCTGATATACATGTCATGTGATGCTTTTGAGAGACCGTGTGAGCCAGCTCAAAGTTGTGATTTTGGAGATACATATTTCTTTGTACCTTTGAAGTCTTGAACCGTACCATTATTTTTAGGACCACCCATGATGCATGCAAGAAAAGTTACTAATTACTATTGACTGTGATGTGGGGCCCACATGGTGTGACCATGGTGATTATGGTGTTGGTGTGGCTGCAACTTCTATGAGATTGAGAGCATGCGTATATGAATGTTGGGTAAAGCCTGCTCAAAAGTTTTTAAAAGAAGCTTCTGTTGAAAGGCTCCCACTTTGTTTCTTCTGTCATTTTGTGTTTTCCTCACTCCCAAGCTTGTAATATTCATTGCACAAGTTCACTTTTCTTAATCTTATCATCAACGAAACTTATATAATTAAGTCGTGATGATCGGATGGAGGGTGGTTTATGGATGATATAATTCTATTGTTAATCTGTTTTTGTTCATATACAAGTCTAGTTTTCTAGTTTTTTCTTAATTTTGTTGTTTCTTTGATTACATTAATCTTGTAATTATTTTAGACTTTTTTTTTATGCAAGACTGGATGGAATGAATAATTGATGTTTTTGTTTCATGAGATGTATTGCATCGTTTTAGGTGAAGTTTGTCGGTTTTGAATGATACAAGTACATTTGTACATGTGAATTTGATGATACATATTTTTTTAATATGAAGATGTGTTCTTGAATTAAAGTATTAAGTGCTTCTCTTTTGAAATATATACTGTAAATGGGTTTCATTGTTGTATGAAACAAATACAAGTTTGTTTTAGTTGTATGATAAAAAAAATAGGTCTGTTGTAGTTGCACAGTATTGAAACTTTTTATATGTACTTCTGTAATATTTGTTGTGTTGGGATTTTGATTTTTGTGATTTGATAAAATATGAGTGAATTATGTTGATTATAGTTTAATATTATATTAAAATAGTTCTTAAAAAGTTTTGAAACTATCAGTTACAAAAACAAAAAGGTAATTTGCTTATATTATAATTTGGGTAGGTGGGATTTGGTGGACAGTGAACATGTTTATGGCCATATTGTCAAAAATTAAAAATTAAAAATATTTAAAAACTAAAAATATATATTTATTTACATTTAAAAAAAATAAAAAATAAAAATCACTTGTCCATATATAATAATTCTTTAAATTCTAACATAATGTATATAAAATATTACTCATAAAAATATATTAGGACTAAAATATTATATATATGCAATATTTTAGTAAAATATTACATATGATATATTTTTACGGGTAATATTTTAAACAAGTGATATTACAATATGTAGAATACTATATATTTTTCATTTTTTGTTTCATATAAAAAAATTGAAATAAATTTTTTTGAAGTATAAATATTCTTTTTTCATTTTTTTAAAATCTTTTTGACGCCCAAAAATATGAAGCCATAAATGCATATCCTTTGTCTCATAAAATTTCTTTACTATCAAATGAACATTTACTTCTATAATTATTTATACTTTATTTTTATAAATTTTTTTTATAAAACATAATATTTGCATGAATAAAAGTGACAATTCATTCAACATAAATGCAAATATTGATAGATTTACAAAACAAAGATTCCATAAAAAGGTGGATTTCAATTGCACAGTAAATCGTACAAACCAAAGAAAATGATTCAAAATCCTTTGATAGATCCAAATCTAACAAAAATATCATCAAAGGTAGTGATGATTTAGAATTTTGTGTAAGCTTAAAGACACTAATATTTTTTAGGGAAGATGCGACAAGTTTTTATTAATATCATGATATTAGAGGCGGATCCATAATATGTCGACATGTTAAAGGTTAAAAAACAAAAAAGAACTAAATTATATTTTTTTTAGGATAGAGTCAAAAATAGTTTTAAATACCGGTAACAAAAAAATGTTCTATTAAAAGAAAAATGTTAAATTACGTCCAATAATTAAGGGTGTTCCTAATGCGTTATGTGTTGTTTAAAGTCAAAACTTTAAAGCGCATTGCATAGAGGGTTTAACAAAATCATTTTAAATCTTGATCTAAACTTTGTTATGTGGTGTGCCTCGACTTGGACATTTAAAAAAAAAAATACTTGTTTTGATTTCCAATTCGTTTATTCCAAACAAAAACTATATGACATACTCTAGTTATTAATTAAGAAAACAACAGTAATATAAATTGTCTAAAACAACAACTAAAATTTTTCTAAAATAGCAGAAAATTGATCAAATAAATTGAACGGCAGCACTATTGCTATCGAGGAAAATAAAATAACATATACTAAAGAATGACTACTAAATATAAAGAGATTTAAAAAAAAAAATGGTGTGGTCGAGGTCTAGAGGATTTGAATATGACTATTGAGTTTAACAAAAAATGAATAAAGAATATGGCTTTTCTTTTTATTTTGTAAATTCTGTGAAAGCTCAAAACCCTATTGAGTTGAACAAATAATGAAAAAAGAATTATAGGTTTTTTCGTTTAAACTTTGTAAATCATCCGAAAGCCCAAGGCCCAAACTCGTCGAGGGCCTATTTTGAATAAATAAAAAGTTCCTTCATTTATAGAAAATTAACCGAATCGTGCCCACTCTCTACTCTCTATTAAGGCTTTACTTGATGTTTATTAACCCACTTATTTTTTTTTAAGTTTTTTTAGTTTATTATACTTTATTATTTGAAGAAATCAAATATTTTTTTTTCTTTCTATTTATTTTCCTACTTGTATGTGTCAAAATCTAAAAATCAGAGTACCATTCTTATAAAAATTTGCGAAATTTGTTCCCAGAAAAACATGATAAATGTGTTATCAAACCATTTTCGAATAAATGTATTTCATTTCTTTTAAAACTTGGGATGTCATCATCAATACAGAAACATAAGCATAAACAGACATTACATTCATTTACTCTAGTGATATACATCTCCTTAATCTCTCAGTGTAAAGTAGCTTCGTATCGACACCTATGATATAAATAAACTTGAGTGAGTCAGGTTGGGAAACCTGGTGAGTACATAGGGATTTCAATCCCATAATGTTATATCATATATATATATATATATATATATATATATATATATATATATATATATATATATATATATATATATATATATATATATATATATGTGTGTGTGTGTGTGTGTGTGTGTTTTAGAACTCACAATATATACAATTTCACCTTATACAAACAACTCTTACCCCCACCCCGTCAATCCTCACAACGACACTATCCATACTCTCGAACCTTAAAATTTACCTCTTTACTTAATCCATACTCCCGGATCTAATCCATGCTCTCGGATCAATAATTGTGCCCATTCCATACTCTCAGACTGGGGACATTTTTCTATGTCTAAATTCATACTCCCGGATTAATGACAAATAACTATGTCCTATCCATACACTCGGACTAAGGACAAATGACCATGTCTAATCCATGCTCCTGGATCAATGGCATATTTTAAAGTTCTATTCTCCGTATATATCTCACTCATACTCATAAGAAGATACTACCCAATATTCCTCATAATTAATTTAGGTTTACTCTTTATCCTAAATCATCATATATTATTAGGTATGTTCTTTAACACGTATTTCAGGGAACATCAAATAATTCGCACATAAACATATATATAATACTTCAATCAATACGTGTATTAAAATCATGTTCATGAAAGGACTATGCAATCACTTGTTAAAGTGATGTTTCCACACTCGGGCAGCGCTTCGCTTCTAACAATTCTATTTTCCTTCGACGAAACCTAGCATTATTATCGCTAAGTTTTAGTCTAATCTTTATTGCAACTAATTATTAGTCTTGATTCATCATTAACTCAAAGTCTACTTTCATAATCTATCAAGTAAGGAACAACCAGGTAGGATCATATCGGAGGTAGGGTCCGTTTGGTATACGAAGTATACTCTTTGGAAATCCCACTTTAAACACCTTACTAAATCACAGCCTAGACATCATCCCCGTAAGTAGATCAATCAGTATAACGACTTGGAATCACTGATAAATCTTGTTTATAAGTTCATAATAACGATAAAGAACTTAAACATAAGTTATACGTAAAGTAGGGTAAGCATAACTCACTTACCGGGGGGTTTGGTTAGGAACCGGGCTCTGCGGGGACGGAACTTCTGAGCCGAAATTTCTTCTTCTCGGAGCCTTCTTGCGCTCTGGGACTCGCCTCTAGCACTTAGAAGTTGTTAGGGTTTGGGAGGGAGAGATTGGGAGTGTTGAGAGAGAAAGAAGGGTGAAGGTGTGAAGAAAATGGATGATTTCCGCCTCTATTTATAGGCTGTCTGGGCCAATTCACGTCGTGGACTTAAAATCCACATCGTGGCCATGCGTAGGCACCAAGGCTTTGCCTGGTGCTGACACGTGGCGCTGGGCGCAGGTAAAATAGCCAATTTTAAAAAATTCATAACTTTCGCATACGAGCTTTGTTTTCGACGTTCTTTATATCCACGTATAGGTATTGACAAGATCGACAACTCTCATTTTGATTTCGTCGGCTAATTCTCGACCGATTTTAAATTTAAAAGTATGAGAAGATTACATTGTTAAATGACCGTGTAAAATTCATAACTTCTACATACGGACTCCGTTTTCGTCTGTCTTGTTATCGTTGAGATCCTATTAATGAGATCTTCATTTCTCATTTAGGTTGCGTCGGCCAAAAATCAATCGATCTAAAATTCGAATTCTGGGTTGGACGTTCTTTTTATCGTTGCACTGATATGTTAAATCTTAGAAAAATCATAACTTCCTCATACGAAGTCAGATTTGGACGTTCTTTTTATGTACGCTCTCGGTCTAACATATACTATGACTTTCGTTTAGATCCCTAAGGCTAAAAGTATTTTATCGCAAACTCACTTTTTAAGTCACACAGCGTCGTGCCGGTTTTGCCGTAAAACTTCGACAGATCATAACTTCTTCGTTATAACTCAGATTTCAGCGTTCTTTATATGTACAGAACCCTTGTGACATATATATATCTTAGTCAAGTTTATTCCTTCTAAATAATATTCTATTAAAAAGTCATTTTTTGACGCTTATTGTCTATAAATTGACTAGCCTGAATCTACGCGCGTTACAATTATCTCCCCCTTAGGATGATTACGTCCCAGAATCATCAACAAAACAGGGCTTGTATAATGACTCCATATGTTATCTCTTCATCCTAGGTAATAATCGTAACTTCTATGTTCCTTCGAATGAGTATCTAACTCCTGGACTTCTTGACTGGAGGCGGTGCTCAATCTTGCACCCGCTCTTTATCCTATGTTGGACTTCCAATCGTAACCTTCGAGTTACAAAATCGATCCTGATTGGAGAGTCCTACTTCTTCTTAAACAGACTTATCTTAAGAGAAGTTATTTGATTACCACAATAGACCGATGGGTCATGTTGTAATGACCTCTCATCGTATGATGCAACGCTTAGACTCAGGCCTTTTAGAGTCAAATTATAGAACAGAATATACATTCCTTCATGTTCTAATGTGATATAATCATATTCTAGCATGTAGCACTTCTAGCTACAAGCTTCTTACCTTAACAACGGTTGCGATACTTCTATTGATCGCTTTGATTATCTTTCACTTCAATCGTTTGGCTTAAGTCGGATGCTGCATCGATCTTGGTAACATACTCATCTTAGTCGGACTCGATTTGATATAACCACTAGGGTCGGATTAACAATCATCTTCTTAGTCATTACCAAAACGATGGTAACGACATACTTGAACAAAACGGAATTAATTACTAGCTTCTTGGTAACCTTGTGCCTTTCCCTGATCTAAGCGTGGGTCTTGTGCTTCCAGTAGTATAGGCCTCTACTACCATTCACACCTACTCATACTCGTCCCAAGTATTGTCTTGTAGTCCTCCAAGTCACCATACAAGAATTTCACATAATCATTTAACACATCAGATAACATAATAAAGCTTTATATTATTTCTTGAAACGATTACATAACGTTCAAGTTTAACCTATATTATGCCTCTAATAGGCTTCACCACATGTCACTATGGCTACTTCATATCTTGATCTTTAGATATGAAGTCCTCATCCTTGATTCCTCGCATTGTCATCTGCTTCGTCGAGGATCATTTGGAATGCTCTTGCCTTCGGCTTCGGCGGTACATTTGGCTTTGTTGCTCCTTCCCTATTTGGGCAGTCTTGCTTGAAGTGTCCTTCTCCACCACACTTAAAGCAGACTTCTCTCTGGGTTGTGCATACGTGGGCATAGTGACCAGTCCTCCCGCATTTGAAGCAGGTCACCACTTTAGGACATCTCCCGGTGTGTTTCCTTTTGTATTTGTCGCACCACCTTTCTTCATTAATATCCCCATACCTCTTTTTGTTGGGGTCAGACTTTAGGAACCTATCTTTATTTTCGGATCTTGAGGATCCCTCAAACTTCCTCTTCTCGCCTACCTCAGCTCTTTCCAAACCCATTTCCGTAAGTTGGATCTCCACATTCTTGGCTACTCTAACGACAAAGTAGTTGCCATTTTTACTGTTGCACCAACGTCTGCTGGCAATCCATTAGCAAACATATTTATCTTGGAGAGTTCAATAGGCACCAAATAGGGGAATAGCTTCATCCTTTCGGTGAATGTAGTGGCATACTCATCAACACTCATCTTCCCTTTCTTCAGGTTTTGAAACTCGTTATTTAGGTCTATCAGATCTATCTCTAAGCAGTACTGCATTTTCAACTACTCCATGAATGCTTCCCAAGACATTCACATGCCTTCTCCTCGTGGCATTGTATCTGCCAACAACTTCCACCAACTTAACACTCAGGTCTTTAGTTGTCTGATTGCAAAGGCGGTCTTTTGCTTATCGCTGCAGTTGCAGCTCTCGAATACCATTTCCATCTCGGAGATCCAGTCCATGATCTCTACAGGCTTCGGGCTTCCAGAAAGACTTGATGGCTTAGCACCCAAGAAGTTCTTATACATGCGCCCATCCCTGTCAGTCCTTTTGTCTGGGTCATTCCTCTTAACCATTCGGGGTTCAATTTGACTCACAGTCTGACTATAGTTCCCTTCATCAGATTGCTCAATGTTCATATCGGGTTGTTCAACAGGCATAGTAGGCTCGTCCCTATTATGTTGAAGTAAACACCTTGTTTCCTCCATCTGACGAGCCAACATCATTTGGATCATCGCTTGCACTCCTGCCATCGTGATTAGCTCAGGTGCAGCTGCTACTTCTGGTGCATGCTCAATCACAGGCCGTTGATTTATGTTTCCATTCTCGTTTCCGCTTCGGGTTCTTGTCATTTCGATCTATACACCAAATCAGACGTTCGGTGTGTAACGACAAGAATTAATATAGGAAAGATTTTATTTACGCTCGACATGTAAATCTCCTTATCACTCCGAAAAGTTACATGCCAGTTCTAATACTATAATTAAACGTTTAGAAATCTGAACACATAAAATTTCTAGATCCGGTCGGCAAGAAACCATAGATCCGATCATATAATACATATCATAAATCTTTTAAATCATAAAAGCATTTTAGACATATTTCCTAAAACAAGCTAGTGCTTGTGTCTATTTAGGTGTATTACCTAAGTTATATTAGACATACTCAACTCAAAATCATTACTTAACATTCTATGTTTAAGTCTAGAAATTTTCTAAAATTCCTAGTTCGCTTAAACTAATGCTCTGATACCAACTGTGAAACCACCGTTTTCACGGCCAGAAAAACACCGATTTGTTTATGCCTTATTTAAAAATCAGAGTACCCTTCATATAAAATGTTGCGGGATTTGTTCCCAGAAAAACATGATAAATATGTTATCAAAACATTTCCGAAGAAATGTATTTCATTTCTTTTAAAACTTTGGGATGTCATAGTCAATACTGAAACATAAGCATAAACAGACCTTACATTCATTTACTCTAGTGATCTACATCTCCTTGATCTCTCGGTGTAAAGTAGCTTCGTATCGACACTTGTGATACAAATAAACTTGAGTGGGTCAAGTTGGAAAACCTGGTGAGTACATAGGGATTTCAATCCCATAATGTTATATCATATATATATATATATATATATATATATATATATATATATATATATATATATATATATATATATATATATATATATATATATATATATGTAACGCCCCGATTCTCGAATACCAATTTATGGTTATGAATTCAAGATCTACTCGACGAGTTGGTTGCCTGACTCGTCGAGTAGCAGTGGGTTTGGGCCACGTGTTAAGTGACCAACTCGCCGAGTCGGCGGCGGGACTCGACGAGTCGGTGCTGGGAAGAGAAAACCCTAATTTTAGGGTTTGCACCCTATTTAAAGGATCTTATGTCCTTACCCCAGCCTCTTTGTTACCCTTGAGAGTCAGTAAACCCTAAAATCGTGTGAGCTTCCATTGTTGTAGAGATTTGAGCTTTGGAGGAGGAATATAGAGAAGGAAGCTTGTAGATCAAGAGGCTAGCATCAAAGAATCCTTGTAGATCCGGAATCTACTTCATTTTGGGCACGTTTCTGAGGTAACAAGATGTTAACTTGAGCTTTTCCCTTTTAGATCTATTCATGGTTAAGGTTTTGGGGGCTTTTTAGCTTGATTGGGATCCATTTCGGGTGTAGGGACTAGATCTGAGGTTGCAACTTCAGATCTAGGCTGGTTCTGGTCCATGGAAGCATAAAGCATCAGCCTTTGTGCATGTATAAGGGCATTCTTGTCTTGAACCTTCTTTCTAGCTTGTGTTGAGCATATATTGCCTTGCATGCACGTAAAGTTGGAAACTTTACGTGTGAAACTAGCCCTAGGAGTCCAGATCTATGAGTTGGAAGCAGTGAGATGGTCTGAAATCGTCTGAATAGGGATGACTTAAGTAGACTCGGCGAGTCTGTTCTTGCACTCGACGAGTCGGGTCGCAAACCCTAACCCATCTGATTATGATGCGGATCAGTGACTTGAGTGGATTCAGTGAGTTGGACAGGCTAGGACTCGAATTGAAGGGCTCGACGAGTCTTGGGGTGACTCGACGAGTCGAGTCGCGAATTGTGGGGTTTCTGAGTTCATGGACTCGGCGAGTCACTAGGTTGACTCAGCGAGTAGGGTCAACTAGGAAGGTTGACTTTGACCAGGACTTTGACTTTGACCAAGAGTTGATCAGTTTGACTTCCAAGGGTATTCTGGTAAATTGGGCACTTATAGATATGGTTTCATCAAGTGTTAGGTGGTAGAGTTCGTGGCCGTGAGCAGAAGATTTGATCTTACCTCTTCAGTTCAGCATTTCAAGGTGAGTTATCCTCACTATACTCAAGGGTCTAAGGCACCAAGGCCGGACCTTTGATTTGTTATTTGGGATAGTTACTATTGCGATATGTTAGCTCGACATCCTGGTAGATAGGATGGTTATATGTTTGTATGATCGGTTAGATCTGTATCCTGTGAGAGCGGATGTGTTTATGCTTAGTGGCCTATAGTGGTCTGACTGTCTGGATGCTGGTAGGAGATTACCTGCTATATGTGCACATGCTTGTTATGGTAGTGGAGGGTATTCCATCCCGAGGATGATAGGGCCCTAGTATGTTGTCTGGTAGACTGTTATATGATTATCTGATATAGGTGCACATGTTTGATTGGTTATGTGGGCAATCCAACCCGATGGTTGTGGGCCGAGAGTATTCCATCCCGAGGATGATTGGACTCATAATAGGTGGGCATTCCAACCCGATGGTTGAGGGCCTGGGGTATTCCATCCTGATGGATGATTGGACCCATAGTAGTTATTATATGTGTAGGAGTGTGGGCATTCCAACCCGATGGTTGTGGGCCGAGAGTATTCCATCCCGAGGATGATTGGACTCATAGTAGGTGGGCATTCCAACCCGATGGTTGAGGGCCTGGGGTATTCCATCCTGATGGATGATTGGGCCCATAGTAGTTGTTGTATGTATAGGGGTGTGGTCATTCCAACCCGATGGTTATGGGCCGAGAGTATTCCATCCCGAGGATGATTGGACTCGTAGTATGTTGGCATTCCAACCTGATGGTTGAGGGCCTGGGGTATTCCAACCCGATGGTTGATTGGATCCATAGTATGTTGTTCATTGCTGTATGTGTATGGTTATGTGTGTATGGGTATTTTGGGGGTAACTCACTAAGCCTTCGAGCTTACATTTATCGATTATTGTTTCAGGTACATCAGGAGATCGTGGCAAGGCAAAGGCGTGATCGTACCGCTCCTCATTTTTATGATGTTGTTTCTAGGATACTCTGATAATAAACTATTTGGAAACCTTTTTGTAATAACTAATGGAACTTGGGTTGTTTTTGAAAGTTTAAATTGGTTTTAAATTTTTGGGCGTTACAAGTTGGTATCAGAGCCTTGGTTTGAGTGAATTGGAGGAACATGTGTGTGAATCCAGTCTCAAATCAAGGAAAGGTTTTCAAAATGATTTCTAAAATGGTTTTCAAAATAAGTAAATGAGGATGCAGGATGCAGGATGTACGATCAGCCGGAGCCAGTAAGTAGACCCCAAAATACCATACAAGTTATTTGATATTATGTGATATGTTAGAACAGCATGCTAGTAATAAGATAGGGATCCCCAGGAATCGTATGATAGAATTGCCTGATCTTTGATGCCTTATATTATGTAGAGTACCTCATTGATTGTCTTATGACTCTTTCGTGTGTGAACTAACTATTGGATGAATACTCCAAGTCACATGCTACAGGGGTTAAATGGTCTTAGGGTAAGGGATTTGGTCCTGCTGCGCAGCTCTTGTCTGAGTCCAACCGTTGTGGGATTAAATCTTTTAGTCTAAGATTGTTTAAGCCGTGCGACATGTGATTGTATTCATGCAATAGTTAACTGGCACCAATGGAGGGTCGTGTGGCAGTTGGTGGATGGGTGGGTAGTGAGAGGCCAGGAGGCCAGTTATGAGATATTTAGCATTCCTCTAGGAGTGAGGATTTATCGCTCGCTATGTATATGTATATGTAGGGTGTTGTGGTGATACTTGAGACAAATATGGGTAGGTGTGGAAGGTAGTATGAGCCCGTACTACTGAAAGCACAGGATCCATACGCGTATCAAGGAAGTCACAACCCCTAGGGTTGGGTTGGAAGTTGGTTCCCAATTATGGTATGGAATATTCGCGACGTCTTGAGACCGGATCTAGGTTAGGATCGGGATCGAGCAGCCAAGATGGGCCAGCATTTTCAGGGGATCGTGTTAGTGAGATCATCCGGAAGTAGGTGATCAAGATTGTCCGGGGGCAGTTTCCGGAGATGTCGGGTCTATTAAGACCGCCATGGTTGAGTATTTCGTCGAGCGCTATGCAGCCATTACCGAGACGCTTGCCGCGACAGCTTAAACAGCTGTAACGACGGCAAGGGGAGGAGTTGGTCGAGCTTCCCAGTTCTGATACATATTCTGATGAGCAGAGGGCTGCAGTTATTTGGGATTGGGAAGATGATCTGTACTCGTTATATTTCCGCGGGTGGAGCGGGAGAGGCTAGCATGTGAAGTTTCTAGATTTGAGGCTCGGGGGTTTGCTCGAGGCCGGAACGTGAGTCGCGAGAGCTCCGGAAGGGAGTGGTGATTATGTACAACTGGGGTTTTGCAGCTGGAAGGGGAATGATTTATTAAGGGATTGGATTGTCGTTTTGTAGAGCAAGGATTTTTTTCGAGCTCGAAGGAGTGAGCAGACTTGTGACCCCAGGATCAGGTTGTATTCCAGCTCAGGGTCAGTTGGTTACAGGAATAGGCAACATTATTTTAGCACCGGTGAGCACAGAACGGTCAACGTGGCATAAGTATTTGTGAGGTCCGATTTGCCTTGGATCTCTTGTATCGGATGGAAAGGATTGATTGCGCGATCTATTGCACTTTCAGGATTGTAGACTATGTCTTGGGAGTAGTTTGTAGCCCGGTTTAGGGCAGAGGTTGTTTCAGCTGCTGCAGTTCCGCTGTGGGCGTTTGAGCTGGTATGTGAGTCAGGGTGCGAACCCTGAAGAGAATGATTTCTAGAGCCCAAGAGCGGGAAGCTTGTTTGGGACACCTTTGGAAAAAGGGGGTATTATGTGGGAGGCCTGCGGATAGGGTCCCAATGAAGGGTTATTCAGCATTGTCCAGATTCAGTGGTTAGCAACCGTTAATGATTGACGGACTAAAGCGCCAATGGAAGGGGTTCGTTGCCGAGGAAGTGTTCATCTGGTTCTTAGAAGTGTGTGATCAATTGGGATTATCTAGCAATGGAGCACTAGCAGGAAAGAGTTGGTTGTCATTGGATCGATCGTTGGGAAGTGAGAAGAATTGAGAGTCCTCCAATTTTCATGTATTATGAAGGCTTAGTCGAATCTAAGTGGGGGAGTGTTACCCCGAGATGCAGAAGTGGGAGGGGTTTTGAAACGGGGATAAGTTTCACAACCCGATAAGGAGAATGGAGGCCCTAGTGGCTGCTTGGGGTGAGGGTTGTGTTGTTTGGGGGTTCGGCAAAACTCCCCAGCATAAGAACACGTCTTCTGGGTGCTTGATAGCAGAAGTTGGGGAATCAGGTTGGGATTCTAGCCATGAATTGATTTCAGTTGTGTGTTAGTTCGAGTACGTGTTCGACCAGTATGGAAAGTGTTGTAAGACTACGGGGGTAGCCGTAGCAATCACTAGCAATCAGTAGGTCTGTCCCCAAGTATTGAACATGTTGCTGGAATAGGCTGAAGACTCCAGTGTATTTTGGTTTGATCGGAAGTTGTTGTTAGAGATCAGATGGAGTGCAAAGGATCTTGGTGATCCCATCAGTTCAGAGTGTCTCCGAGGTTTCATCTTCTTGGATCGGGTAATACTCCAGTTGGGGACTGAGAGTGGATTCGAATGGGTATTAGTCAGTTTTGGGAAGGTTCAGGATTAGAATTGTTGGGTTTTGAGCATTCTAACACTCCTATGGTGTACATGCAACCCTATAAACCTTGGATCTATGTTTTCTCTATTATACATGCAAATATTAACTATTCCAAGGTTTCATCCTAACTAGCATATTATGAAGCACCTATACTACAAAGTTCTAGTTAGATGACATACCTTTTGATGTAGCTTGATGTCTTCAAGCTTTAAGAGCTTAGCCCCAATAGTGTGGAAGCCTCAAATGGAATCACAAATCACCAAAACACCTTGGAAGAACTTGAGAGAATATGTATGCACACTAAAATCGGCCCACTCTTATTTTCACACACTTGTGCCAATTTTGTGAGCCAATGACCCCTTTATATATTATGGAGGATTAGGGTTACATCCATGTAAACCCTAATACCCATGACCTTTCATTTACATAGGATCCATGGGTTAAAAGCTCCATGGACCATCCATGAAAGCTTAGCCCAACCTAAATGAACTTGGCCCGTTCCATATATATAAGAGTCCATATTTAATTAGTTCTTTTTGATCACTTAATTAATTCTAAATTAATTCTTGATCAATACTAATTAAATAATATGATTCCATATTAATATATTAGAACTTATAATATATTAATATAAATCATAAATATACTATTCTCAAAAGACTATCCATATAAATTGTGCCGGTGAAGTGCAACCCAAATGGACCATGCCGGGTCGGGTCAAGTACATACCAAATATAGTTATGGACTTAGACATTAATCCAACAGTCTCCCACTTGGATAAGTCTAAAACTATTATTGAGTATGACTTCAAAACCTAACTGACAATCGTAGCTCTTAAAGCCGCTGTCGAACTCTGACCTTGTCAATGACTTGTCCATTAGATAAGGGATCATATATTCCTCCATTCTAGATATCATATGGACTGAGACATGGATTATAATCATTTTCTCTGTCCATTTGTTGTTTCCCGATTTTCGATTTATGATGACTGACTGATTGAACAAATCAAATCAGTCCTGGCTTGGCCAAGCACTGACATGTGTCATCGCTAAATCATCGAGGGGCCCACAGATATCGCTTTTATCCCGAAGGTAAAAGGAATGGATAAACTTCGACTCATATGGCTTGTCTACTACTTGTTGAATCATACACAAAGGCACGTTTTATAACATCGAGTTACCAAATGCGTTTTCGTGCAATCAATGTATAACCAACTCATAGTAACAACTCATATCTCTAGGTTTGAAGAATATAAGATATTATCGTCTCATGATCACTCGTGATAAAATCCATGAAGTGATTCAAATGAGCGCGGGTTGAATCCAATACTCAGAACTTATGAGCACTCATGAGTGTTGTAGCACCACTTTGTCCACCAACTTGGACCTCTACAAACCAACCCATGACAGTCTTGATTCATATCTACTTCCAACATATGACCGACTGTGGATGGTTTGAATAACTTAATCATTCAGGAAGAGCGACTTAGTTATTCTGGAAGTCAAAACATGCAAAGTGAAACACAAGAATAAATGAATCAAATATGGTATCAAACCCTATGAATATAAATAAACACTTTTATTTATCACCATACTGATTACTCATTATTCATTGTTTCGGTTTTATCAACTTTATACTTGTATTAAAAACACTAGTTGTCCCATGCTCCAAGCATGTACACTATGTTTTTCTTAAACAATAGCTTTGCCATACACCAAGTATGCACTCTATGTTTGTCTATGATCCTTACTTTATGAAATAAACCAATTGAACATAATTTCAATGATTCTAATTTCACACTCCCAAAATCCTTATCGAAAAATGTGAGAATTTCAAATTCCTATCATTTATCGAAATCTGTTTAGATTTTAAACTTATATGCACTGACCCTCCTGTAATGAATATATACAAAGTCACAAAGACTTGTCAACAGTCATTATAAGGTATTCCAATGGAGATCAACTCCATGGAAACTAAGTCTCATATTCAAAGTACATTGCTTTGGACATGCTTCTTGCATTAAGTTTTCTAATCTTACACAGATAACTTCCACCTATGGAGACAACTCCATATTCTCATTTTGACTATCACTTCTGAATAAGAGATGCCTCTTTTCAGAATATGTCAATATGGTCCTTCCAAAATTAGCACTATACTTCCAACTGTCCCTGAGCAACCAATCTTTGGTAAACCTCAGATTGTCCTCGACAATTGCTTAATCATTTTAGTCATATCCAATTCTAGACCTTTTCCCTTCTTAATGCCTCTGGGCATTTGGAAAAATTTAGAAATGACAAATATTATAGCACATGCAATCGATCCTGTACCCAAAGCAAATGGTACACGATTCATGATGTCTCACATAAAGACATGATTCTAGACCAGTCTTTTGCTACAATATTTTTATTTGCCATGTTTTCAAATTTTGACTATGAAGAGGGATGTCGTAATCATAATCGAATTTTGAGAATGCAATATATAGAATTTCCTTAAGTTGAACCAATCCAACATGAAATTCATATATATATTCTTGACTAAAGATGATTAAGGTCTCAATCTAAGCCTTTAGAACTGAAATGAAGTATATCATCTCCCTTAATTATAGCAAAACAACTTTTTCAATCCCTGCAGCCTCACGAATTGAAACTTTTGTTTTCTATAATTAACATTGCTAACTTGCAACACTAACAATAATTATCATGCTCCCATTAACATGATGATTATTAGCATAACACTTATGCTCCCACTAGCTTTGACATGTACTCAGAAATCAGCTGGACTTCTAGAAATCAATACTTTATAAACTTTTGTTGTCCCATGCTCCAAGCATGTACACTATGTTTTTCTTTAACAATAGCTTTGCCATACACCAAGTATGCACTCTATGTTTGTCTATGATCCTTACTTTGTGAAATAAACCAATTGAACATAATTTCAATGATTCTAATTTCACACTCCCAAAATCCTTATCGAAAAATGTGAGAATTTCAAATTCCTATCATTTATCGAAATCTGTTTAGATTTTAAACTTATATGCACTGACCCTCCTGTAATGAATATATACAAAGTCACAAAGACTTGTCAACAGTCATTATAAGGTATTCCAATGGAGATCAACTCCATGGAAACTAAGTCTCATATTCAAAGTACATTGCTTTGGACATGCTTCTTGCATTAAGTTTTCTAATCTTATACAGATAACTTCCACCTATGGAGACAACTCCATATTCTCATTTTGACTATCACTTCTGAATAAGAGATGCCTCTTTTCAGAATATGTCAATATTGTCCTTCCAAAATTAGCACTATACTTCCAACTGTCCCTGAGCAACCAATCTTTGGTAAACCTCAGATTGTCCTCGACAATTGCTTAATCAATTTAGTCATATCCAATTCTAGACCTTTTCCCTTCTTAATGCCTCTGGGCATTTGGAAAAATTTAGAAATGACAAATATTATAGCACATGCAATCGATCCTGTACCCAAAGCAAATGGTACACGATTCATGATGTCTCACATAAAGACATGATTCTAGACCAGTCTTTTGCTACAATATTTTTATTTGCCATGTTTTCAAATTTTGACTATGAAGAGGGATGTCGTAATCATAATCGAATTTTGAGAATGCAATATATAGAATTTCCTTAAGTTGAACCAATCCAACATGAAATTCATATATATATTCTTGACTAAAGATGATTAAGGTCTCAATCTAAGCCTTTAGAACTGAAATGAAGTATATCATCTCCCTTAATTATAGCAAAACAACTTTTTCAATCCCTGCAGCCTCACGAATTGAAACTTTTGTTTTCTATAATTAACATTGCTAACTTGCAACACTAACAATAATTATCATGCTCCCATTAACATGATGATTATTAGCATAACACTTATGCTCCCACTAGCTTTGACATGTACTCAGAAATCAGCTGGACTTCTAGAAATCAATACTTTATTGACTTTCTTACCAAAGTTCAGATTTCTGATACGAGATGCTTTGATAAAACTTTATCAAAATCATACACCTTTCCTTAGATAGCATGCATGTGTGTCTAAACAATTTCAGAACTATAAAAAGGGATGCCATAATCATAGTCTCAATTGTTTAGACCTTTTGCTATCTGCTTCAAATCTACTTGGTGGAAGTGTTTCCTCACCATCATTTTCATGAATCGGAGAGAAACCTTATGACCCTTAGATTTTATGGTGTATGTGTTCTTATCCATGTGAATCGTCAAAACCATAGTCACAAGACAAGGATAATGGCAAATCCAAACTCATATGGACTGAACTTATGCAATCTTAACTTCTTGCCACCTGGCAGTACAGGGCCTGCCATTGCTTCCAAGTTGTTATGCAACCAATTGAGAACTTTCAGAACTCCTATGCAAATCCAACTTTAGCTGGAATGGGCACAGAATATGTCAACACGATAGGTTATAAACCTCAAGTCGTGTGCTAGTGAAGAACCTCAGGTTTTATTCTTGATTAGTTCTTGAAATATCTTGTCATTCAGGTTCTGGGAACCGGGTTAGATCTTTCTCATGATCGTCTATGGCATTTGGATAGGTTTGAGGCGGTCCTGCTCTATGCAGTAGGCCAAGATACCCGGTGCAGGCCGACTATAAGTCGTAGGCACGGAGGCTCGAAGGGAGCGGTAGGGTTGAGGCGGTAGGCCAACAAACCCTGAGAATTTCGACTAGATAGTTGAATTGATTAGACATGTTGGTATTCTAACCCGAAGGGGGTGATATGGGTTAGATATGAGTGTCATGCTGGTTGGCCGGTAGTGGTAAGTATGTTGATGATGGTTTGAGTTATTGTGATGTGTCTTGGGATTCGTGTGTGGTAGTGGTTTTTGTATCGTATGTTGTTCGTTGATGAGATGAGCGTCGTTTAGGCCCTTCGAGTGGCGGAGGAAAGTTGATATCTGCAGGTTCGGAGTGTTGGGCAACTGAAATGACGACAGTAGTGTCGATCGGTCATTGGGAGCATTCCAGTCATGAGCTGAGGGCCGGGGAGGGCATACCAGACTCATGCTGTGGGCTCAGAGGCAATCCAGACCTATGTTGCGGACCACGTAAGGGTATTCCAGTCATAGGATATGGGCATAGAGATTGTGTGGTTATGTCTGTTGGAGGAACACCTTCAGATTGGATGTATTGTTGAAGATTCGGGGGAGTTGCACTCGGTTGTGACGAATCCGAGGAGGGTGGATGAGACGCAAGGATAGATCCTTGGATCTCAAGTTATGAAGTAGACCCGAGTTATGTTCATAGAGGTATTCCAATATAGGGTATTCCATCCTAGGGATGACCGGACCCTGTGATTGATTGGACCTGATACGTTTGGTATTCCAACCCGAGGGTTGACTGGGCCAAACATGTGTGGCACGCGAGGGTATTCCATCCTAGGGATGACTGGACCCGTCGTAGGCATGCCTGGTATTCCAGCCCGAAGCTGATTGGGCCAGGCATGAGTGTTCGTGTTTCAGTGGATTGGTTTTTGTATGATGTTGAGGGACAATTGTCCTGTCAGCACAAAGGGTTCGCTTCAGGAAAAGGGAAAGTTGGGTTTCAGATACGTTGGATCATCAATATTTTGTCAGTTGGCAAGTGGCTTGTAGGTTAGACCTTTCTAAAAGGTTCGGTTAGGTTTTGCATCATCTTTCACGTTTCGCAGTTGCGAAAGTGCATCATGGATCAGGGGGGTAGAATCGTTGGACGACATTCAGGTCGGTAAGCGCCTTTGTTATGATGAGAGGCCTGTGGCCATTCTGGAGAGAAAGGGGGAAGGTTTTGCGGAACAAGGAGGTATCTTTGTAAAAGACACAGTGGGTGCCCAAACGAGGGTCTGAGTGGACGTGGGAGCCGGAAGTAGAGATGCGAGAGCACTATCCAAGGTTGTTCACCGCAGCAGACTTCGAGGACGAAGTCTAGTTCAAGTGGGGGGAGAATTGTAACGCCCCGATTCTCGAATACCAATTAATGGTTATTAATTCTCATGAATTCAAGATCTACTCGACGAGTTGGTTGCCTGACTCGTCGAGTAGCAGCGGGTTTGGGTCACGTGTTAAGTGACCAACTCGCCGAGTCGGCGGCGGGACTTGACGAGTCAGTGCTGGGAAGAGAAAACCCTAATTTTAGGGTTTGCACCCTATTTAAAGGATCTTATGTCCTCACCCCAGCCTCTTTGTTACCCTTGAGAGTCAACAAAACCCTAAAATCGTGTGAGCTTCCATTGTTGAAGAGATTTGAGCTTTGGAGGAGGAATATAGAGAAGGAAGCTTGTAGATCAAGAGGCTAGCATCAAAGAATCCTTGTAGATCCGGAATCTAGTACATTTTGGGCACGTTTCTGAGGTAACAAGATGTTACTTTGAGCTTTTCCCTTTTAGATCTATTCATGGTTAAGGTTTTGGCGGCTTTTTAGCTTGATTGGGATCCATTTCAGGTGTAGGGACTAGATCTGAGGTTGCAACTTCAGATCTAGGCTGGTTCTGGTCCATGGAAGCATAAAGCATCAGCCTTTGTGCATGTATAAGGGCATTCTTGTCTTGAACCTTCTTTCTAGCTTATGTTGAGCCTATATTGCCTTGCATGCACGTAAAGTTGGAAACTTTACATGTGAAACTAGCCCTAGGAGTCCAGATCTATGAGTTGGAAGCAGTGAGATGGTCTGAAATAGTCTGAATAGGGATGACTTAAGTAGACTCGGCGAGTCTATTCTTGCACTCGACGAGTCGGGTCGCAAACCCTAACCCATCTGATTATGATGCGGATCAGTGAGTTGAGTGAACTCAGTGAGTTAGACAGGCTAGGACTCGAATTGAAGGGCTCGACGAGTCTTGGGGTGACTCGGCGAGTCGAGTCGCGAATTGTGGGGTTTCTGAGTTCATGGACTCGGCGAGTCACTAGGTTGACTCAGTGAGTAGGGTCAACCAGGAAGGTTGACTTTGACCAGGACTTTGACTTTGACCAAGAGTTGACCAGTTTGACTTCCAAGGGTATTCTGGTAAATTGGTCACTTATAGATATGGTTTCATCAAGTGTTAGGTGGTGGAGTTCGTGGCCGTGAGCAGAAGATTTGATCTTACCTCTTCAGTTCAGCATTTCAAGGTGAGTTATCCTCACTATACTCAAGGGTCTAAGGCACCAAGGCCGGCCCTTTGATTTGTTATTTGGGATAGTTACTATTGCGATATGTTAGCTCGACATCCTGGTAGATAGGATGGTTATATGTTTGTATGATCGGTTAGATCTGTATCCTGTGAGAGCGGATGTGTTTATGCTTAGTGACCTATAGTGGTCTGACTGTCTGTATGCTGGTAGGAGATTACCTGCTATATGTGCACATGCTTGTTATGGTAGTGGAGGGTATTCCATCCCGAGGATGATAGGGCCCTAGTATGTTGTCTGGTAGACTGTTATATGATTATCTGATATAGGTGCACATGTTTGATTGGTTATGTGGGCAATCCAACCCGATAGTTGTGGGCCGAGAGTATTCCATCCCGAGGATGATTGGACTCATTGTAGGTGGGCATTCCAACCCGATGATTGGACCCATAGTAGTTATTATATGTGTAGGAGTGTGGGCATTCCAACCCGATGGTTGTGGGCCGAGAGTATTCCATCCCGAGGATGCTTGGACTCATAGTAGGTGGGCATTCCAACCCGATGGTTGAGGGCCTGGGGTATTCCATCCTGATGGATGATTGGGCTCATAGTAGTTGTTGTATGTATAGGGGTGTGGGCATTCCAACCCGATGGTTGTGGGCCGAGAGTATTCCATCCCGAGGATGATTGGACTCGTAGTATGTTGGCATTCCAACCTGGTGGTTGAGGGCCTGGGGTATTCCAACCCGATGGTTGATTGGACCCATAGTATGCTATTCATTGCTGTATGTGTATGGTTATGTGTGTATGGGTATTTTGGGGGTAACTCACTAAGCCTTCGAGCTTACATTTATCGATTATTGTTTCAGGTACATCAGGAGATCGTGGCAAGGCAAAAGCATGATCGTACCGCTCCTCATTTTTATGATGTTGTTTCTGGGATACTCTTATAATAAACTATTTGGAAACCTTTTTGTAATAACTAATGGAACTTGGGTTGTTTTTGAAAGTTTAAATTGGTTCTAAATTTTTGGGCGTTATAATATATATATATATATATATATATATATATATATATATATATATATATATATATATATATATATATATATATATATATATGTGTGTGTGTGTGTGTGTGTGTTTTAGAACTCACTATATAGACAATTTCACCTCATATAAACAACTCTTACCCCACCCCGTCAATCCTCACAACGACACTATCCATACTCTCGGACCTTAAAATTTACCTCTTTACTTAATCCATACTCCCCGATCTAATCCATGCTCTCGGATCAACAATTGTGCCCATTCCATACTCTTCGACTGGGGACATTTGTCTATGTCTAAATCCATACTCCCGGATTAATGACAAATAACTATGTCATATCCATACACTCGGACTAAGGACAAATGACCATGTCTAATCCATGCTCCTGGATCAATGACATATTTTAAAGTTCTATTCTCCGTGTATATCTCACTCATACTCATAAGAAGATACTACCCAATACTCCTCATAATTAATTTAGGTTTACTCTTTATCCTAAATCATCATATATTATCAGGTATGTTCTTTAACACGTATTTCAGGGAACATCAAATAATTCGCACATAAACATATATTTAATACTTCAATCAATACGTGTATTAAAATCATGTTCATGAAAGGACTATGCAATCACTTGTTAAAGTGATGTTTCCACACTCGGGCAGCGCTTCGCTTCTAACAATTCTATTTTCCTTCGACGAAACCTAGCATTATTATCGCTAAGTTTTAGTCTAATCTTTATTGCAACTAATTATTAGTCTTGATTCATCATTAACTCAAAGTCTACTTTCATGATCTATCAAGTAAGGAACAACCAGGTAGGATCATATCAGAGGTAGGGTCCGTTTGGTATACGAAGTATACTGTTTGGAAATCCCACTTTAAACACCTCACTAAATCACAGCCTATACATCATCCTCGTAAGTAGATCAATTAGTATAACGACTTGGAATCACTAATAAATCTTGTTTATAAGTTCATAATAATGATAATGAACTTAAACATAAGTTATACTTAAAGTAGGGTAAGCATAACTCACTTACCGGGGGGTTTAACTAGGAACCCGACTTTACGGGGGCGGAACTTCTGAGCCGAAAGCTCTTCTTCTCGGAGCCTTCTGGCGCTCCGGAACTCACCTCTAGCACTTAGAAGTTGCTAGGGATTGGGAGAGAGAGATTGGGAGTGTTGAGAAAGAAAGAAGGGTGAAGGTGTGAAGAAAATGGAT
Organism: Lactuca virosa; assembly: GCF_052849685.1. Taxonomy (NCBI): domain Eukaryota; kingdom Viridiplantae; phylum Streptophyta; class Magnoliopsida; order Asterales; family Asteraceae; genus Lactuca; species Lactuca virosa. The sequence goes on along the minus strand of NC_136430.1, from coordinate 225,130,533 downwards.
TATTTCCTCCTCTATTTATAGGCTGTCTGGGCCCAATTCACGTCGTGGACTTAAAATCCACGTTGTGGCCTTGCGTTGGCACCAAGGCTTCGCCTGGTGCTGACACGTGGCGTTGGGCGTAGGTAAAACAACCAATTCTAAAAAATTCATAACTTTCGCATACGAGCTCCGTTTTCAACGTTCTTTATATCCACGTGTAGGTATTGACAAGATCTACAACTCTCATTTTGACTCCATTGGCTAATTCTCGAATGTTTTTAAATTTAACAGTATGAGAAGATTACACTGTTAAATGACCGTGTAAAATTCATAACTTCTACATACGGACTCCGTTTTCGTCTGTCTTTTTATCATTGAGCTCCTATTAATGAGATCTTCATTTCTCATTTAGGTTGCTTCGGCCAAAATGTCACAACTAGGAATTCTAGTGCTTTTGTAAACATTAACAATGATAACATTTGTGACTAAAACTTGAAAGTATGCATGATGTTTATTCAATAACACCAAAGTTCCATCAATCACCCTATGCAAACATTTCAAATAGTCAACAAAAGATTAGAAACCCTAAAAATCCCGGTTTAAGTCCATTACGGACTAGGATTTCCTTATTGGGCCTAATGGACCAATAAGTTTCCAATTTGACTAGTTTGGGCTTAGAACCCTTAATTGGGCTCTAATTCAACCCACCTTCATGAGATTTGACATTTTGGGCCATATTGGGCCTAAAATGGAAATAAACTACTCCAATAAGCCTTATTGGGCCATAAATAGCCTAATTAACCTTGTTGGGCCATAACTAATCTAATTAGCCCTAATGGGCCACAAACCTAATCTTTTATGCTAATTGGGCCGTGAACCACCCTAAGGGCCCAGTGGGCCGAAAACTTCTTCATGGACCTCAAAATTTCGAACCAAGATAAGAAGTGGGCCAAATTAATCTATTTCCTTCCTCCTAGCCCAAATATCAGCCCAAGTATAAAAAAAGTATTAAGGGGAGGGTTGACTTTGGGAGGTGCCACCTCCATATTACACAACATATCTCCATGCATGGACCAACATGCATCCATAAGAGTCACTTCACTTCTTTCTCTCCCCTCTCTCTTCTTATCTTCGCCCGAGGCTACCCACACACACACACATCACCATTTTAATTTACTACAAACTCTCTCAAGAACATCTTCATCCTTCCTCCAAATTTTCGAGAATCATAAGGGCTTCAAGAAGAATCATCCAAAAATCACTTCAAACTACATACTAGTGGTAAGATATTGCAAACATGTTTTCCTTCTACACTTAATCACTCTTCTTACAACCTTAAATTTTTGATCATACTCCATAGAACTCTTCAAGTTCGAGGTCTCTTCAAGTAGCTTGTTAGGGCCAAAAACAACACCATCTTCTTCCATTTTTTCTTCAAAACCGTGAGCAACAAAGTAAGGTGAGTTCATACCCCCTTGTTTTTGGTTTTTACTTGTTTTTGGGGGAGAATACAAGTACTATGTGTTGATCTATGTGTGTATGCTTGTTATATGTGATTTCTTTGGTTTATGTTGTGAAAATATGATATTATTTGCTAAATCTTGAAATCTATGGCTAAAGTGTAAAGAATACATAAACAATGTACATAATAAACAACTTACTTCAAAGATCTAAGGATCTTTAGGCTTTAGAAGTGAAAACAAAGTCAAAATCCTTATAAGTGTCATTTTTGCAAAAATAATCAAAGTTTTGGTAAAATATGATATTTTCGGTTTTATAAGGACAAAATAGTAATATTTACATAGAAATCTAACTTTTATGAAAATAACACTTGTCTAGGGGTCAAAAACATAAATTCTAGCTTAATGGGCTTTAAATTTGGGCCTTACAAGTTTTGGGCCCAAAGTTGCGAAAAATGAAGTATTTGAGGGGCTGAAAGGGAAAAGTTAACAAACTATGAGTTTAAAACGTGAATAAAACTGTTTTAAGGGCTGAAAATGACTTTGATGTAAAAATTGGACTAAAATTGCAAAATTTTTGACTTTGGGGTCAAAATTGTAAAACTTACGGAAATTGACCCAAAAATGTAAAAAAAATATCAACTAAGGGCTGGAAATGGCAAATACAATAGTTTTGGGCTGAATTTATTATTTCAAATAAAGTTTGGGTCTAAAACGTCAAGAAAAACGGTTTAAGGACCAAAAATGTCAATTTTCATAAAAGGGGACTAAAAGTGCCATTTTTATAGATAAAGGGGCTGAAATGGTCAAACTAAATGTTTTTGGGCCAATTAGACGAATATTAAATTATTGGGTTAAAAATATTAAGTTTATAACGCATGGTTATATATATATATATATATATATATATATATATATATATATAACTAAAGCTTCGTTATAAATCAAACGTCAGAGTATTTTAATACTTCGAATAAACATTTTGCTTATAACAAATAGCTACATTACGAACTTAAGATCAATAAATTATAAATGATTCAATGGTTGGGCTCAAATACCTTATATTCGTGCTATTTGGCATATGTGGCCCAATATCATGATTATTGGGCCCAATATAATCACATATGTTTATTGGGCTTCCGGTGACCCAATTACATGCCCGACAAGCCTTTCTTAGTTTAAAAATGCTATTGGCCCTAGTGGCCCGATTGCATTGCTAATATGGTCCTAAATATTCGACATGTGCTTAATGGGCTATAACGTGTCCATAGCATACTCGACAGCCTGTATTAACATACAAAGTTAGTAGGCCTCCGTTGTCCTCTTTTCTTTGTCTGTTAGGCTTACCTTATATTCAAGTAAACATAAATCGGGTCGTAAAACAATGTTATTCAATTTCATTGGGATTTAGTGAGAAATAACGGGCGACACCAATAAGTGTCGGTCGTAGTATCTAGTTATAATCAAAGTCTCCTGGAGGGAGAGCTAGAGTTTGTGTATAGATCTATACGGGGGTGACTCTCCCACACCTAAGTTGTTCGCTACAGTTAGACTCGGCCAGTCTAGGGTGACAAAATTTTAATTCAAGACCGGCATTCGCTAGAATGCCAAGACAGGCGAATTAGTCATTATTATGCATGGTTATAACGACTCACATAGAGATCCATTACCAACTAAGTAATCATTGGGAAATCATGTTCATATGCTGTGACGATACAATAATACAAAACTATCATACTATTTATATCGGAAAACATCGGGTTTTCCGGAGGAACAACATTATTCACTTTTACTTACAACAACTATAATACAAGAAACTATTATGAACAACATTTCACTTTTACATGTTTTGAAATCATTCACACGTACACTTATGGATCATCACACCTTTTTCGTAAACAATTTCAGTTTCAGAAAATATCGGATTTTCTGGGTTTTACAAACAATACAAAACATTTTCATATCAAACCTACTTATGAACTCACCAACATTATATATGTTGACCGTTTTCAAAATAACTTGTGTACTCAGGTAACCGTTAGAATGAAGAATTATCAAGCGTGTGTCTGAATGTCTTTTGTGTGATGTCATTTGATAAACAATTTATGTTTGGGATTATGTAATGTAAACAATGTACTTGATGTGAACAATGACGGTTGTAATGTATTAATGCATGGTGATGTTTATGTTATGTTTCATGTATATTCATTGTGATGATATTTCAATTTAAGTCACACGAGCCCTCGGACGTTTCCGCCGTCTGGTTCGGGGGTGTGACAGGTTGGTATCAGAGCTCTGTTTATAGTGAACTAGCATATCTAACCACACATTGATATGAAACTATAAACCCAAAGAGGGACTAAAGAACTCTGAACAAAACAAATAAAATATAATAATAAACACTCCTACTTGTGCGACTTAGAAAAATAAACATAATAACAATTCAAATAAGATGATTGGAAAATCCTGACATCTCGGTAAAGCCAGGACTGTCCACAGTTGTATTAGGGATGAATGTAGCCTGATCAACTACATTTCCTTCAGAATACAACTATCACATGCCCTGGAGCGATCGCGATGGTCAGTAAACCTAAGGCATACCCTTTTGTTAACCAAGAGGAGAACATCAAACCAATTTTAATAACAACTAAAATATCTTAGGAATAATAATAGTTTATTTATATACCCTCTTGCAGACAGTATGGCTGGCTTCCATCATCCTGGAGATCCGTATTTCCCTAATCAGGGGAATAACGGATGGCTGGAGGAGGAACCTGAAGAGGAGTCTGAGGAGGAACTCGAGGAGGAACAAAGAGGACGGGATCGAAGACGGACCTGCGGAGCTTGTGGCTGACTCTGGAGGGGAAGAATCTTGCGACAATAGTGACGATGACTCGGACGCAGAGTCCGTAGTCATCAACCCACCATTTCCAGTTAGGGTGCCAGCGCATCGTATGGGCCCTAATGGCCCTACACCCCCATGGGGAGTCGACATTTGGAGATGGAGTAGGCAGCAAGGTCAGCGACCCCCGTACGACATGGTGAGGGAATTCTATGATCTGAGGGATGGAGGACCGGTAGACCGAGCACTTCCTGTTATGGTTAGACGATTGAGGGATACCGGCAACTTAGCACAGAACACCGCTGACCACATACATCAGATGCAAGAGAGGGTTGCAAGGGCCGAACAGGAAACACAGGAAGTTATCAGGGAATTCCACTTGAGACAGGAGATGTGGGAGGCCCGACTTCGAGACATGGAACGACAGGTGGCTCGACTTCAGGGAGCATCCACATCTACAGCTCCACCCCCCGATACATCTCGTCGTGATTAGGACCAGCTTTACCCTACTAGTACTATGTTCTCTTATGCTTACCATGTTATGTATTACCGACTCCATGTTTAAGTGATTACACTACTCATAGAGTCGTTATGTTGCCGAACTTTGTACCCTTATGTATGCTCTTTCGAGCAAATTTTCATGTATCAAAGTACGAATATTATTACTGGAAAATATTATGTGTTTTATCGTGATGTTGTTATCTGTTATGTGTAATATATTCTTATTGTTGGGTGTAGACGTATGAAATCACTTAGATGCACAATCAATTCACGGAATTCCCAACTTAAATACAATACGTACTCAACATCTTTCTGTTCCATAACAGCAAGATGCCGCAAAGACCAAACCGTGGAAACAATCAACCACCGACACCACCAGAAATCAACTCAGTTGCATTTCAAGCAGCTGTATCTGCTGCAGTCACAACAGCACTGGCGTAGATCCACAATGGGAACAATGGTGGAGGAAACGGGCAGGGGGCCGAAAGTTCAAACAACGGGATAAATCAAGGACCTACCAAGACATGCTCTTACAAAGATTTCACCAACGCCAAGCCACGAACCTTTAATGGCACATGGGGAGTGATAACCCTGAAGAGATGGATTGAAAAGGTGGAACCGGTGTTCGAGATATGCGGATGCCCTGAAGAAGTCAAGGTGAAGTTTGCAGCATGTACATTTGTTGATCAAGCTCTCACCTGGTGGAATGGACATGTGGAGGCTATGACTCTTCCGGTGGCAAATGTCATGCCATGGGCGGAATTGAAGGAAATGCTGATGGCTGAATACTGCCCGCGTGGCGAAGTTCAGAAAATGGAGAAAGAGTTATGGGACCTCACATTCCGAAACTCCGACATCGATGCCTACATATCAAGGTTTAGTGAACAGTCTCTGTTGTGCCCTGGCATGATTTCCTCGGAAGGAAAGAAGATCGAACGATTTATCTGGGGATTAAACCCCCCGATTCAAGGAAACGTGATATCCGCAAACCCTGAAACTTTCGATAGTGCCAAGAGGTTGGCCAAGAAGCTGTACGACCACAACAACAAGAAGGGTGAGAAAGCAGGGGAAACTGAAAGCAAGAAGGAGAATGATAACAATAAGGGAAAGAATAACAAGCGGAAGGGACGACAAGGCACCGAGTCATCAAAGAAACAACAGACAGTGACAGTTCATGATGCAACCACCCAAGTTCCCTCCACACCACATGCTCCAGCCTCATCCACCCCAAGTGCTCCTAGGCAGTATTCCGGAAATCTCCCAAAGTGCAACAAGTGCAATCTCCATCACAATGGTGAATGCAGGGAGATGCATTGTACCAGTTGCAACCGAAAGGGTCACACGGTAAAATATTGTAGGACCTATCCTCCCCAGAACCAGCAACAAGGTAACAACAACAACAATCGCAACAACAACAACAACAACAACAACAACAACAACAACAACAACAACAACCACGACAACAACGCTGGGGCTAGCCACACCTGTTATGGATGTGGAAGGAATGGGCATTTCCGTCGAAACTGCCCCAATGTCAACAACAAAGGGAATGGAGGAGCAGGGAGAGTGCTGACCATGGGTCCAGGAGAAGCGGTTCAGGATCCCGCTGTTGTCACTGGTACGTTTCTCCTTAACAACACATAGGCATGCATCCTGTTTGATACCGGGGCAGAGCGGAGTTTTGTGAGTAATAAATTCAAACATTTGCTAAAACAACAACCCCAGAAGCTTAATGAAACCTTTACGGTGGAAATGGCTAATGGGAAAACAGAATCAACTGGGGAAATCTACGTAGGATGTACCCTAACCTTAAATCACCACGCATTTCAAATAAACTTGATGCTTGTAACTATTAGGAGTTTTGATGTGATTATCGGCATGGATGGGTTGAGCCCCCATCATGCCGAAATGATGTGTCACGAGAAGGCCGTTCGCCTTCATCTCCCTAACTACGAAACCCTAATTATATACGGAGACAAACCCAGTACGAACCTTCGTCTTATCTCGTGTATTAAGGCACAAAAGTGTCTACAAAAGAAGGACTTGGCGTTTCTGGCTCACATCGTGGATAAATCCAAGGAAGAGATCAATATTCGAGACATCCCAGCGGCTTGCGATTTCCCTAACATCTTTCCTGAAGATCTTCCGGGGATACCCCCAGAAAGACAAGTCGAGTTCCAAATCGACCTTGTGCCAGGAGCTACACCCATCACCAAATCGCCCTATAGGTTGGCTCCTGCAGAGATGCAAGAACTGTCAAGCCAACTCAGCGAACTCTTGAGCAAAGGATTCATCCGACCTAGCTTCTCACCCTGGGGAGCTACGGTCCTTTTTGTTAAGAAGAAGGACGGATCCTTTAGGATGTGTATCGATTATAGAGAACTGAATAAGCTCACTATCAAAAATCGCTACCCACTTCCACGAATCGACGATCTATTCGACCAGCTTCAAGGAGCAAATTACTTCTCTAATATAGATCTGCGATCCGACTACCACTAACTCAAGGTCCGGGAAGAGGATATCCCCAAGACCGCTTTCCGAACTCGTTATGGACATTATGAATTTGTTGTAATGCCCTTCGGTCTAACGAATTCCCCTGCCGCATTTATGGACCTGATGAATCGAGTTTGCCGACCATTCCTCGACAACTTTGTCATTGTTTTCATCGACGATATTCTGGTCTATTCTCGAAGCGAAGAGGAACATAGTCGACATCTCCGACAAATCTTGGAAAACCTGCGAGCCGAAAAGTTATACGCAAAACTCTCTAAGTGTGAGTTCTGGCTCCGTAGCGTAAACTTTTTAGGTCATGTTGTCAGCCAAGAAGGGATACATGTGGACCCTTCTAAGATTAAAGCCATTGAGGGATGGGCAGTCCCAACGACACCCACAGAAATTCGTCAGTTTCTGGGTCTCGCAGGCTATTACAGAAGATTCATTCAGAACTTCTCCAGAATAGCCAAGCCACTTACCATGCTTACACAAAAGGGCGTACCATTTGAATGGACAGAAAAGCAGGAGGTTGCCTTCCGAACTCTGAAACGAGCTCTCTGCAGTGCACCAGTACTATCATTACTAGAGGGAACTGAGGACTTCGTAGTTTACTACGATGCTTCGAATCAGGGTTTAGGTTGTGTACTCATGCAGCGTGGGAAGGTGATAGCATATGCATACCGACAACTAAAGACACATGAGGTGAATTATACCACCTATGATCTCGAATTGGGGGCTGTGGTCTTTGCTTTAAAGATTTGGAGGCATTACCTTTATGGTACAAAGTGCACCATTTTCACTGACCACAAGAGTCTCTAACACATTCTAAATCAAAAGGAGTTAAACATGAGGCAGCGAAGATGGGTTGAGCTGCTAAACAATTATGAGTGCGAAATCAAGTACCACCCAGGTAAGGCTAACGTGGTAGTTGATGCCTTGAGTCGGAAAGAATACTCAAATCGTCGTGTGAAAACTCTTTCAATAACCATTCAATCCTATCTATCCTCGCAAATCAAAGAAGCCCAGTTTGATGCCATGAAGACAGAAAACAGAACAAGCGAAGCGTTACGTGGAATAGAAAAGAACTTCGAAGTGAAGGAGGATGGAGCATATTATTTCATGAACCGAATTTGGGTTCCTAAATTTGGGGGATTCAAAGAGATAGTCATGAATGAGGCCCATAAGACACGATACTCCATCCATCCGGGTTCAGATAAAATGTACCTGGATATCAAGCAACATTATTGGTGGCCAAACATGAAGGCAGAAGTTGCCACTTACGTTAGCAAGTGCCTCACTTGCGCTAAAGTGAAGATAGAATATCAGAAGCCCTCGGGACTATTACAACAGCCGGTAATACCCGAGTGGAAATGGGAAAGGATTACCATGGAATTTGTGACCAAATTACCCAAGACAACTGATGGATTGGATGCCATATGGGTAATAGTTGATAGGTTGACAAAATCCGCTCATTTCCTGCCAATAAAGGAATCATACAAGATGGAACGATTGACGGGAATCTACATCAAGGAAATTTTGAGACTCTATGGAGTACCAATATCTATCATCTCAGATCGAGATAGTAGATTCACTTCACGCTTTTGGCAATCACTTCAGAAAGCTATGGGAACACAACTCGACATGAGCACTGCTTACCACCCACAAACGGATGGTCAAAGTGAGCGAACCATTCAAACACTTGAAGATATGCTTCGAGCATGTGTGATAGACTTCGGAAGGTCGTGGGATACCCACTTACCTTTAATTGAGTTTTCGTACAACAACATTTATCACAAAAGCATCAAAGTTGCTCCTTTTGAAGCATTATATGGGCGTAAATGTAGATCACCGTTGTGTTGGGCTGAGGTAGGTGACACTCAGCTAGCAAGAGGACAGACACCAAACAATGCTTTAACAGGCCTAGAAATCATACGTGAAACGACAGAGAAGATAATACAAATCAGAGCTCGACTTTAAGCATCACGAGACCGACAGAAGATCTATGTTGATAAACGGCGAAAGACCTTGGAATTTCAAGTCGGGGATCGGGTGTTGTTAAAGGTCTCTCCCTGGAAAGGAGTGATTCGTTTCGGGAAACGGGGAAAATTAAACCCACGGTACATTGGGCCATTCGAGATTCTTGCCCGAATCGGTCCAGTGGGCTATAGGCTGCAGCTAACTGGTGAGCTCAGCAGTGTACACCCCGTGTTCCATGTTTCCAATTTGAAGAAGTGCTTATCCGACGAAACTCTTGTCATCCCATTGGAAGAAATCGAAATCAACGAGAATCTCCTGTACATCGAAGAACTAGTTGAAATCATGGACAGGGAAGTGAAGCGTACTAAGCAAAGTCGCATTCCGATTGTGAAAGTTCGGTGGAACGCAAAACGTGGACCGGAATTCACATGGGAACGCGAAGACCAGATGAAGCAAAAGTACCCTCACCTATTCTCGCATTCTCAAATCTAGCTTCAAAAAGAATTTTAGGACGAAATTCCCTCTAACGGGGGGATGATGTCACAACTAGGAATTCTAGTGCTTTTGAAAACATTAACAATGATAACATTTGTGACTAAAACTTGAAAGTATGCATGATGTCTATTCAATAACACCAAAGTTCCATCAATCACCCTATGCAAACACTTCAAATAGTCAACAAAAGATTGGAAACCCTAAAACTCCCGGTTTAAGTCCATTACGGACTAGGATTTCCTTATTGGGCATAATGGACCAATAAGTTTCCAATTTGACTAGTTTGGGCTTAGAACCCTTAATTGGGATCTAATTCAACCAAACCTTCATGAGATTAGACACTTTGGGCCATATTGGGCCTAAAATGGAAATATATTACTCCAATAAGCCTTATTGGGCCATAACTAGCCTAATTAACCTTGTTGGGCCATAACTAATCTAATTAGCCCTAATGGGCCACAAACCTAATCTTTTATGCTAATTGGGCCGTGAACCACCCTAAGGGCCCAATGGGCCGAAAACTTCTTCATGGACCTCAAAATTTCGAACCAAGATAATAAGTGGGCCAAATTAATCTATTTCCTTCCTCCTAGCCAAATATCGGCCCAAGTATAAAAAAAAGTATTATGGGGAGGGTTGACTTTGGGAGGTGTCACCTCCATATTACACAAAATATCTCCATGCATGGACCAACATGCATCCATAAGAGTCACTTCACTTCTTTCTCTCCCCTCTCTCTTCTTATCTTTGGCCGAGGCTACCCACACACACACATCACCATTTTAATTTACTACAAACTCTCTCAAGAACATCTTCATCCTTCCTCCAAATTTTTGAGAATCATAAGGGCTTCAAGAAGAATTTCATCCAAAAATCACTTCAAACTACATACTAGTGTTAAGATCTTGCAAACATGTTTTCCTTCTACACTTAATCACTCTTCTTACAACCTTAAATTCTTAATCATACTCCATAGAACTCTTCAAGTTCGAGGTCTCTTCAAGGAGCTTGTTAGGGCCAAAAACAACACCATCTTCTTCCATTTTTTCTTCAAAATCGTGAGCAACAAAGCAAGGTGAGTTCATACCCCCTTGTTTTCGGTTTTTACTTGTTTTTGGGGGAGAATACAAGTATTATGTGTTGATCTATGTGTGTATGCTTGTTATATGTGATTTCTTTGGTTTATGTTGTGAAAATATGATATTATTTGCTAAATCTTGAAATCTATGGCTAAAGTGTGAAGAATACATAAACAATGTACATAATAAACAACTTACTTCAAAGATCTAAGGATCTTTAGGCTTAAGAAGTGAAAACAAAGTCAAAATCCTTATAAGTGTCATTTTTGCAAAAATAATCAAAGTTTTGGTAAAATATGATATTTTCGGTTTTATAAGGACAAAATAGTAATATTTACATAGAAATCTAACTTTTATGAAAATAACACTTGTCTAGGGGTCAAAAACATAAATTCTAGCTTAATGGGCTTTAAATTTGGGCCTTACAAGTTTTGGGCCCAAAGTTGCGAAAAATGAAGTATTTGAGGGGCTGAAATGGAAAAGTTAGCAAACTATGAGTTTAAAACGTGAATAAAACTGTTTTAAGGGCTGAAAATGACTTTGATGAAAAAATTGGACTAAAAATGCAAAGTTTTCGACTTTGGGGTCAAAATTGTAAAACTTACGGAAATTGAGCCAAAAATGTAAAATTTTTTTCAACTAAGGGCTGGAAATGGCAAATACAATAGTTTTGGGCTGAATTTATTATTTCAAATAAAGTTTGGGTCTAAAACGTCAAGAAAAACGGTTTAAGGACCAAAAATGTCAATTTTCATAAAAGGGGACTAAAAGCGCCATTTTTATAGATTAAGGGGCTCAAATGGTCAAACTAAATGTTTTTGGGCCAATTAGACGAATATTAAATTATTGGGTTAAAAATATTAAGTTTATAACGCATGGTTTTAATATATATATGTATATATATATATATATATATATATATATATATATATATATATATATATATATATATATATATATATATATATATATATATATATATATATATATATATATATATATATATAACCAAAGCTTCGTTATAAATCAAACGTCAGAGTATTTTGTAACGCCCGTAGATCCGGGCTAGTCAATTTAAAGACAATGAGCGTCAAAAATGACTTTTTGATTGAAGATTATTTAGAATAAATAATCTTAACCAAGCTGTAGAATTTGTCTCAAGGTTTCCGTACATATAAAGAATGCCGAAATCCGAGTTATAACGAAAAAGTTATGACCCGTCGAAGTTTTGCGACGGAACCGACACAATACCGGGAAGCGTAAATAGTGAATTTATGATAGAGCGACTTTTAGCCTTAGCGATCTAAACGAAAGTCATAGAATACGTTAAACCAAGAGCGTCCATAAAAAGAACGCCCAAATCCGACTTCGTATGAGGAAGTTATGATTTTTTGAAGTTTCGGCGTAGCAGTGTACAGCCCGAAATTCGAATATAAGATCAAGCGGTTTTTAGCCGAAACAACCTAAACGAGAATCGAAGATCTCGTTAATAGTAGTGTAACGATAAAAATACAGACGAAAACGGACATCGGATGAAGAAGTTATGAATTTTTAACGGACCAATCCTGTCCCGGCCTGTTAAAAATATAACTTTTAAAATAAAGTCAAAATTAGCCAACGGAGTCTAAACTAAAGTTGTGGAGTACGTTCCCGCCTACGTGTGGATATAAAGAACTTCAAAAACGGAGCTCGTATGCGAAAGATACGAATTTTTAAAGTTTAGACTCGAATTTGCGAAGCCTGTTGATGACGTGGCAAGATCCTAGTCGTTGCTTGCTGATCACGCCTCGCTTCGGATGAAGGACACGTCGCCCTTCGCTACGCCCCGCGTCCGAGGTTGGGTACGCCCAGCGTACCTCGGCCTTATCCCTTCCGAGCCACATGCGAGACAGCTGGATGCGAGGTGGCAAGCTCATCCGAAGCTACGCCCAGCGTAGCCTTCGGTACGCCCAACGTAAGTCCGAGCTGCTGGCCCTATAAATACCATGCGAATTCTCCCGGATTTCTCACACATTTTTCCACTCTTTCTCTCTCTAGGGTTTCTAACCCCCCCCCCCCCCCCCTTAAAGCCTAGGTGAACCCCTAGCACCCGAAGGAAGCCCCAAGGTTCCCGGAGTCCCGAGAAAAGGGTCTTTCGGTTCGGAAACGCTGCTCCAAGCGAAGCCCGGTTTTCAAGAAAACTCGTTGTAAGTGAGCTACGCCTATGAAATTTTTAATATAGCTTTTAAATAATTATAGTAATGTTATTAGGTCCTGAAAATAATTATTTGGGCTATTATTATGAGTTATATAGAGTGTTGTTTAACGCTTATATAATAATAATAATAGCTAGACTATTAATTAGTCGCGGTTAACGTTAGACTAAACCCTAGTGGTATTGATACTAGGTTTTGTCAAGGGAAAATTATTTTGAGATAACGAAGTGCTGTCCGAGTTCCGAGTCACCACCTTAACAAGTGAGTGCATAGTTACTTTCATCTTACACATAGATATGAAGTATTTAATATAAATTACATGCTACGTGTGCATATTGTCTGTATACTTGCCGTCTATGCTAGGTGAAAGATTTTTATACATGTTTTAAATGATTTAAACTGTATATGTATTTTATATCTACAAAATGTGTTGGGTAAAACATGGGTAGATGAAATAGTTGCTGTGTGACAAAAACAAAATGATGAGAGGTGATATAGACCACGAGATAAAGGTGAGAGGTGAACCATGAGAGAAGCCTTTTACCCAAGTGTTGGCCCTGTCATCTAGCAGAGTATGGATGACAACCACGGACTATTCTAGACAGTCCAGTGGAACACTATCAGGCTCGCAACCTGTAGGTGTATTTGAACTGTGTATTCACCAGCTGTACTCTAAAAACCCATTGACACGTATTGCGAGTGGATTCTCGGAAACGATACTGTCGATAAACGAGATAACCATGGCGACTATGAGACTTAGTGCTTAAACCCTGGCGACTATGAGACTTAGTGCCTAAACCCTGGCGACTATGCGACTTAGTGCCTGTCGAGTAAACCCTGGCAACGATGGATTTCGTGTCGATTCCTTAGGATGATCCTTAGGAATGAATGAACGAGGAATAGCTAATTCTTAGGGTAGATCCTTAAGAGTAAAGAAGATAATGGGGATGGATAATTGGGTTGATTGTTTGATGTTTAAACATAATAATTACATTATTGTGGGTTGAAAACCCTATGTACTCACCAGGTTTCCCAACCTGACCCGCTCAGTTTATTTGTATCACAGGTGTCGATGTGAAGCTACTTTACACTGAGAGATTTAAAAGAGATGTAGATCACTAGTGTAAATAAATGTAAGTTCTGTTTATGCTTATGTTTCTGTATTGACGATGACATCCAAAGGTTTTGAAAATGAATAAAAATACATTTCTTCGGAAATGCTTTGATAACGTATTTATCATGTTTCTGGGAACAAATTCTGCAACACTTTTATTAAAGGAGATACTCTGATTTTTATAAAGCATAAACAAAATCGGTCTTTTCTGGCCGTGAAAATGGGGATGTCATATATTTTAATACTTCGAATAAACATTTTGCTTATAACAAATAGCTACATTACGAACTTAAGATCAATAAATTATAAATGATTCAATGGTTGGGCTCAAATACCTTATATTCGTGCTATTGGGCCTATGTGGCCCAATATCATGATTATTGGGTCCAATATAATCACACATGTTTATTGGGCTTCCGGTGACCCAATTACATGCCCGATGGGCCTTTCTTAGTTTCAAAATGCTATTGGGCCCTAGTGGCCCGATTGCATTGCTAATATGGTCTTAAATATTCAACATGTGCTTAATGGGCTATAACGTGTCCATAGCATACTCGACAGCCTGTATTAACATACAAAGTTAGTAGGCCTCTGTTGTCCTCTTTTCTTTGTCTGTTAGGCTTACCTTATATTCAAGTAAACATAAATCGGGTCGTAAAACAATGTTATTCAATTTCATTGGGATTTAGTGAGAAATAACGGGCGACACCAATAAGTGTCGGTCGTAGTCTCTAGTTATAATCAAAGTCTCCTGCAGGGAGAGCGAGAGTTTGTGTATAGATCTATACAGGGGTGACTCGCCCACACCTAAGCTGTTCGCTACAGTTAGACTCGGCCAGTCTAGGGTGACAAAATCTTAATTCAAGACCGGCATTCGCTAGAATGCCAAGACAGGCGAATTAGTCATTATTATGCATGGTTATAACGAATCACATAGAGATCCATTACCATCTAAGTAATCATTGGGAAATCATGTTCATATGGTGTGACGATACAATAATACAAAACTATCATATTATTTATATCGAAAAACATTGGGTTTTCCGGGGGAACAACATTATTCACTTTTACTTACAACAACTATAATACAAGAAACTATTATGAAAAACATTTCACTTTTATATGTTTTGAAATCATTCACACGTACACTTATGGATCATCACACCTTTTTCGTAAACAATTTCTGTTTCAGAAAATATCGGATTTTCTGGGTTTTACAAACAATACAAAACATTTTCATATCAAACCTGCTTATGAACTCACCAACATTATATATGTTGACCGTTTTCAAAATAACTTGTGTGATGTCATTTGATAAACAATTTATGTTTGGGATTATGTAATGTAAACAATGTACTTGATGTGAACAATGACGGTTGTAATGTATTAATGCATGGTGATGTTTATGTTATGTTTCATGTATATTCATTGTGATGATATTTCAATTTAAGTCACACGAGCGCTCGGACGTTTCCGCCGTCTAGTTCGGGGGTGTGACACAAAACTCGATCGATCTAAAATTCGAATGTAACGCCTTGTGACAACCAGAAACTTTTCCGTTTCTGTTATACGATTTCCGTTAATAAAATTTGAATTTTATTAATTTTTCCGTCAAACTTCTTTATTTAGAAAATCATCTAGTTTTATATAATTAAATTTATATATGCGAGTCGGAACCAAATCACGCGAAAACCCGAATCTCTCGAAAAATCAAACAATTTCCGGCCTAAGTGAGTTTACGGCCGTAAACCCGTGTACGGCCGTACAGTCGTTTACGGCCAGCGTCGGGTGGACCCCCACCACCGACCACGAAGACCCCTATAAATACGAGTCCCTACCCTTCATTGAGACATTTCTGGCCAAAAACTCTCTCCTTCTCTCTCTAAACTCTTGACCGTAAACACCTGAAACACCCTTATTCTTCCGGAAATCATCGAGAATCACCATTGGGAGTCATTTCGGAGCATTTAGAACGCATTTTCATCGAAATCCAACGTCACTGTTCTTGAGTTTACGGCCGTACACACTTCATATCTTCAAATCTTCAAAGGTCGTAAACCCGTTTACGGCCGTACACTAATCGAATCTTCAAAAGCCGTAAACCCTTCAAGAGACAGTTCACGGCCGTAAACCCTGTTCACGGCCGTAAACCCTGTTCACGGCTGTAAACCCTGTTCACAGTCATAAACCCTGTTCACGGCCGTAAACCCCATTCACGGCCGTACACACTTTTTAAGTGGTGCATTTGACTGAAAACTCACTTTCCTCGATTCGATCAAGTCCTGGTAACATTTCTTAACCGAAAGCAATTGTTTTCCTAACACATTATCTAACGAAATCGCTAATTTAGATACATTTATGTATTTAATTGTTATTAGGATTCCGTTAAGTGTGACACTACAACTCGAGGGTCTTCATTTCAGTTCATTGATTCGACGCTTGTACACAGCTAACAGTGAGTTCATACCCCTACTCTTTTATGGGTTTTAAATGTTTTCAGGGGGTGGGGAATACAAGCCAAACACAAATGATTTTGTGAACTAAAACAAAAGGATTTTAACAAGTATAAAGCTTATGCAATTGATACAGACAAACGATTTCCACATTTTTATAAAATATTTAGATATTTTATCCCTTTTGTACTATGTTGAGCATAAGGGACGTTTTCAACGTATAATCATAATTGCATAGTTTTCAGATCAATATACGAACCGAATACACAATATACATGCAAACTATAATAGGTATAGTTTGGGGTTTTTAATACACTGCTTTTACGAATTCAGAGTTATACATTGCTAAACATATAAACTATGACAGATTTAGTTTATGATATACATTACTACAAGAGTACAACATTTAATAATTATTTAACTATAATTATTACCTTATGCAGCATTCAACGGATTCAAATACAAGAAAACAATACAGAATTACACGTAAACTAGATTATACATAATTGTGAGACTCTACTTCAAAAATGTACTCTTAGGTGTACTGAATTAAATCCTATCATAGTATAACCAGGGTCTCCTGGAGGGAGAGCGTAAGATTTGTGAATAGATCTATTCGGGACTGAGAATCCCATACCTGAACTGCTAGCTACAGTTAGGCAGGCATGCCTGAGGTGACAAATCTCATTTAACCGACACTTGAAGAACGTCGAAAAGGTCACTAGGTCATATCAAGCATGGTTATACGACTCACAATAAGTATAAACTAACCTTTGTTTACGGGATTTCATTCTTCATTAGTTTTATTTTCATTAATAGGACTATTATACATTACACTGGAGGACTCCAGGGATACACTACTCGGTTTTATTTTAAATAATAAAACATACTATACATACTGGTGGTAGCCAGGGTTTTCAAACAGAACATACTATACATACTGGTGGTAGCCAGGGTTTTCAAACAGAACATACTATACATACTGGTGGTAGCTAGGATTTTCAAACAGAACATACTATACATGCTGGTGGTAGCCAGGGTTTTCAAACAGAACATACTATACATACTGGTAGTAGACAGGGTTTTCAAACAGAACATACTATACATATTAGAAGTAGTCTAGCATACAAACTAATATGTTTCTTACGCTACAAATGATGCAATAACAAATATTCATATTTAGTTCTATAATTCCTTAGTTTATGCATCAGGGTCACGTATGAAGAATATTTGATAGACCGTGGAGTATGTGGTTTCCGCCTCATTTCATGTTCCTTGTTTGGTTGTGGGCTTAGGTCAGATCCATATAATCTACTGTCTGTTCGATATTGGTTTATGCGTGACTAGTATGAACTAAGTGGTTATAGAAGGAACTACTAATATCATGCTTTTACTAAAGAAAATATTGGATTTTCTTGGAAACATACGAACATTTTTCAGATCCATCAATAGGTTTTCACTACAAAACATCGCTTATGAACTCACCAGCTTTATGCTGATACTCTTTCAAAACTGCTTGTATTCTCAGGGAATCAGTAGACAGGTACCTCGCTCAGAGTTTTGCGAAGACGGAGCGTTAGAGTCACGTCTTTTCTTTTGATTATACTTTTGATGTATAAAAACAAGAATCAAACAGATGTAAACCTTTTTCATATATGTATGCAATGTTATGGTTGTGTTTACTATGATTACTATGATGCAATTGTTGTGATACTACATATGACGTCATCCACCCCCCAACGTTTCCGCCATTCCGGTTTGGGGGTGTGACAGATTGGTATCAGAGCTATTGTTTATAGTGAACTGAGTATACCGAACCTTACATGGTATACAACTATAAACATTAAGGGGCTTAACCGCTCTGAACTAAAAGTATACTTTTAAAATATAAGTATTTTATAAGAAGTATACAAGTATACATACGTATCAGAAACAGTAACATAAGTAGAACAAAAGAAAAGTATTTGGATGTTGGACACTGCGGTTAAACCTGGGCAGTTATGTAATCATGTCTAGGGTCAATATAGCCTTATCAGCTATATTTATTCGAGACATGACCAACATGTGCTTGGGAGTGATTGTGGTATTGCAGCAAGCCTAAAACTTACCAAGTCGATATACATCAGGTATCGATGGAACAAAGCATACAACTTAAAATACTATAGGAGTATTTTAGCTAGAGCCGAATACAGTATAGAGATTCATTCCAAGTGTTGCTACATATTTCTTCTTAGCGATAATTTACTTTCATTAGTAACCCTTCTCTATTTATCGCTTCGTAGAACACTTTATCTATCGGGCTGAGATATATTTTGTGTTATATCTCTTGGTTCTAAAATTCTAGAGGACTTATCATCCTCTTTTTCCTCATTCTTTTAGAACAAGATGCCTCCCAGAAAGAGATCTAACAGGAAGAACAACAATCCCCCAACTGATCCAACGCCACCACCTCTACAGTTCGATCCTGCCATGTTCCAGGCAGCAGTTACAGCCGCCGTGACTGCAGCAATGGCGCAAATCAATCAGGGCAGCTCTGGTGGATCGGGAGATGGACCAGATCCCCAAAATCTTGGTGGAGGCCGGGGACACCAGAAGGTCGAATCCATCTTCGAGATTTGCGCCTGTTCCGAGGAAAACAAGGTGAAATTCGCCGCCTGCACTTCACCGACAGAGCACTGACCTGGTGGAATGGTCGTGTCAAATCCCTAACCCTGCCGGTAGCAAATGCCATGGGTTGGGATAACCTAAAAGAACTCATGCTTGCTGAATACTGCCCAAGGGGCGAGATGCAGAAGTTAGAGCATGAGCTCTAGAACCTGAAGATGAAGGGTTCCGACATTGCCGCCTACATAGCTAGATTCTGTGATCTGGCTCTCCTCTGTCCGGGAATGGTCACCCCGGAAAGCAAGAAGATTGAGAGGTACATTTGGGGATTGACACCCCCAACACAAGGAAATGTTTTGGCTGCTAAGCCCACTACTTTTGACAGCGCCAAGTGCCTGGCGCAGACCCTGATAGATCACGGGGTCGATCTTGATGAGGTGACAGTCGCTCCTGAACCACAAAAGGAGAGTGGCGGGAGGAAGAAGAAATTCTGGAACAAACGAAAGGGCCAATCTTCGCAGGAGCCCTCCAAGAAACAACAAACAGTGGCATCCCACGCTGCTACTACTCTTGCTGCTGTTCCGACCACCCAAGAACCTACCAGTGGATATGATGGTACTCTTCCAAAGTGCAATAAGTGCAACTTTCATCATGACAGACCCTGCCGTGATTTACAATGCAACATTTGTGGTAAGAAGGGGCACACGGCTCGATTCTGCAAGGCACCAGTCCAACCAACCAATCAGGCCCCTGGAGCGGGCGCTGGTCAAGCCTGTTATGGGTGTGGAGAGGTTGGACACTTCAAAAAAAATTGCCCCAAGGCAACAACAGCTGGCAACACAGGGAGGGTGCTAGCTACGGGCCAGGAGGAAGCAGTCGCTGATCCTACTGTTGTTACGTGTACGTTCCTCCTTGACAACTCTTATGCATGCATTCTTTTCGATTCTGGTGCGGAGAGGAGTTTTTTTAGTCATGCATTCAAACATCTACTCAAATGTAAATCCCAACCTTTAACTGAAACATTTACCGTCGAGATGGCTAACGGAAAGAAAGAGAGCACTAACGACATATTCATAGGCTGTACTCTTACCCTAGATGATCATTCCTTTCCCATCGATCTTATGCAAGTTTCCATAAAGAGCTTCGATGTCATAATCGGCATGGATTGGTTGAGCCCCAATCGTGCTGACATCCTTTGCTATGAGAAAGCTATCCGTCTCAATCTTCCCTCTGGCGAAGCCCTCACTATTTACGGTGATAAACTCAGTTCGAACCTTCGTATCATTTCATGCATCAAAGCTCAGAAATATCTGCGGAAGGAGTGCCATGCATTCCTAGCTCATGTTGTTGATGAAACGAAAAAACTTAAAGACCTCGGGAGCATCCCCGAAGTCTGTAACTTTCCTGATGTCTTCCCCGAAGATCTTCTAGGAATCCCTCCCGAGCGCCAAGTCGAGTTTCGTATCGACTTAATCCCCGGAGCTACTCCTGTAGCTAAATCTCCATATCGTCTAGCGCCGACAGAAATGCAAGAGTTATCCAGCTAGCTCAATGAGCTGATCAGCAAAGGATTCATAAGACCGAGTTCCTCACCCTGGGGAGCCCCGATCTTATTTCTGAAGAAGAAAGATGGATCCTTCCGGATGTGCATAGATTATCGAGAACTGAACAAGCTGACCATCAAGAACCGTTATCCCTTACCCAGAATCGACGATATCTTCGATCAACTTCAGGGAGCCAGTTACTTCTCGAAAATAGACCTAAGATCGGGGTACCATCAGTTACGAGTTCATGAGGATGATGTTCCTAAGACAACATTCTGGACTCGTTACGGACAATAGGAGTTTGTAGTAATGCCCTTTGGTCTAACCAACGCACCCACGATATTCATGGATCTGATGAATCGGGTGTGCCGCCCTTTCCTCGACAAGTTTGTAATCATATTCATTGATGATATACTCGTCTATTCCCGAAGTGAGGAAGATCATAAACAGCACTTGAGACAGGTGTTGGAAACACTAAGGGCAGAGAAACTCTATGCAAAGTTTTCAAAGTGCGAATTTTGGATCAGAAAACTAACCTTCCTTGGTCACGTGGTTAGCGAGGAAGGCATGCATGTGGACCCTTCTAAGATCAAAACGATTGAAAATTGGTCAGCACCGAAGACGCCCACAGAAATCCGTCAATTCTTGGGTCTCGCTGGCTATTATCGCAGGTTTATCCAGAACTTCTCTAAAATCGCTAAGCCTTTAACCACCCTAACACAGAAAGGTGTAACCTTTAGTTGGGTAGAAAGACAAGACACCGCGTTTCAAACATTGAAGCAGTCCCTATGCAGCGCACCTATCTTGTCCCTGCCCGAAGGGACGGAAGACTTCGTTGTCTACTGTGATGCATCCAATCAGGGCCTAGGCTGTGTGCTCATGCAGCGAGGAAAGGTTATTGCCTATGCCTCGAGACAGCTGAAAACACACGAAGTCAATTACACAACTCACGATATAGAGTTGGGAGCAGTGGTCTTCGCGTTAAAGATCTGGAGACACTATCTCTACGGAACCAAGTGCACTGTCTTCACCGACCATAAGAGCCTACAACATATCTTTGATCAGAAAGAGTTAAACATGAGGCAGCGGCGATGGGTAGAGCTACTCAGTGATTACGAGTGCGAAATTCGCTACCATCCCGGCAAGGCCAATGTGGTAGCGGATGCCCTCATCCTAAAGGAGTATTCAGGTCGTAGAGTGAAGGCACTGACAATGACTATCCATTCCCATTTATCCGCTCAAATCAGAGAGGCTCAGCTGGAAGCCTTAAAACCAGAGAACATGTCAGATGAAGCCCTGAGAGGAATGGAAAAGAATTTAGAGATCAAGGGAGACGGAGTTTACTATTTCACGAACCGAATCTGGACCCCAAGGTACGGTGGTTACAGGGAGGTTATCATGAATGAAGCTCACAAGACTAGATACTCTGTTCACCCGGGTTCAGATAAAATGTATCTGGACCTCAAACAACTCTATTGGTGGCCGAACATGAAAGCAGAAATCACTACCTTCGTGGGCAAGTGCCTGACTTGCGCCAAGGTGAAGGTAGAATATCAAAAGCCCTCTGGTCTACTTCAACAGCCAGAGATACCCGAGTGGAAGTGGGAAAGGATTACAATGGATTTCATCACTAAGTTACCCAGATCTCCGAGTGGACATGACGCCATCTGGGTAATTGTCGATCGACTGACTAAATCCGCCCACTTCCTGCCAATCAAGGAAAACTTCAAAATGGAGAGACTGACACGAATCTACATTCGAGAAATAGTTCTCCTTCATGGTGTACCTGTATCCATTATCTCCGATCGAGATAGCAGGTTTACCTCGAGATTTTGGCAGTCACTGCAGAAGGCTCTTGGAACTAAGCTGGATATGAGCACAGCTTATCATCCACAGACAGATGGGCAGAGTGAGAGGACCATTCAAACATTGGAAGATATGTTGAGAGCCTGCGTCATCGACTTTGGCATGTCGTGGGACACTCATTTACCCTTGGTCGAATTTTCCTACAACAACAGCTACCATACCAGCATCAAGGCTGCGCCGTTCGAAGCCCTCTATGGTCGTAAGTGCAGATCCCCTCTGTGCTTGGCTGAGGTGGGTGACACGCAGCTAGTCAAGGGTCAAGTCCCCGATAGCACTCTCATGGGCCTAGAAATCATCCGAGAGACTACTGAAAAGATCGTACAAATTCCGGAACGACTAAAAGCGTCAAGAGATAGACAAAAGAGCTACGCCGATAAGAGAAGAAAACCCTTGGAGTTCCAGGTTGGTGATCGTGTTCTCTTGAAGGTCTCACCCTGGAAGGGCATGATACGCTTCGGAAAGCGTGGAAAGCTAAATCCAAGATACATTGGACCATTCGAGATCCTCGCCAGGATCGGTCCCGTAGCATACAAACTTCGTTTACCCCGAGAACTTAGTAACATTCATCCTGTCTTTCACGTCTCGAACCTGAAGAAGTGTCTGTCCGATGAGACACTTGTGATTCCCCTCGATGAGATCAAACTAAACGAGAACTTACAGTTCGTAGAGGAACCCGTAGAAATCATGGATCGGGAAGTCAAACGAACGAAACAAAGCCATATCCCGATAGTGAAGGTTCGCTGGAATGCCAAGCGGGGACCTGAATTCACTTGGAAGCGCGAAGATTCAATGAAACAGAAGTACCCTCATCTATTTCCGACTCCATGATTTGTATTCTGTGTCTGAATTTCAGGACGAAATTCCATCTAACGGGGGGATGATGTGACAACCCGAAACTTTTCCCGTTTCTATTATACGATTTCCGTTAATAAAATTTGAATTTTATTAATTTTTCCGTCAAACTTCTTGATTTAGAAAATCATCTAGTTTTATATAATTAAATTTATATATGCGAGTCGGAACCAAATCACGCGAAAGCCCGAATCTCTCGAAAAATCAAACAATTTCCGGCCTAAGTGAGTTTACGGCCGTACACTCGTTTACGGCCAGCGTCGGGTGGACCCCCACCACCGACCACGAAGACCCCTATAAATACGAGTCCCTACCCTTCATTTAGACATTTCTGGCTTAAAACTCTCTCCTTCTCTCTCTAAACTCTTGACCGTAAACACCTAAAACACCATTATTCTTCCGGAAATCATCGAGAATCACCATTGGGAGTCATTTCGGAGCATTTAGAACGCATTTTCATCGAAATCCAACGTCACTGTTCTTGAGTTTACGACCGTACACACTTCATATCTTCAAATCTTCAAAGGCCGTAAACCCGTTTACGACCGTACACTCATCGAATCTTTAAAAGCCGTAAACACTTCAAGAGACAGTTCACGGCCGTAAACCCTATTCACGGCCGTAAACCCTGTTCACAGCCGTAAACCCTATTCATGGCCGTAAACCCCATTCACGGTCGTACACACTTTTTAAGTGGTGCATTTGACTGAAAACCCACTTTCCTCGATTCGATCAAGTCCCGTAACATTTCTTAACCGAAAGCAAGTGTTTTCCTAACACATTATCTAACGAAATCGCTAATTTAGATACATTTATGTATTTAATTGTTATTAGGATTCCGTTAAGCGGCACACTACAACTCGAGGGTCTTCATTTCAGTTCATTGATTCGACGCTTGTACACAGCTAACAGTGAGTTCATACCCCTACTCTTTTATGGTTTTTAAACGTTTTCAGGGGGAATACAAGTCAAACACAAATGATTTTTTGAACTAAAACAAAAGGATTTTAACAAGTATAAAGCTTATGCAATTGATACAGACAAACGATTTCCACGTTTTTATAAAATATTTAGATATTTTATCCCTTTTGTACTATGTTGAGCATAAGGGACGTTTTCAACGTACAATCATAATTGCATAGTTTTCAGATCAATATACGAATCGAATACACAATATACTTGCAAACTATAATAGGTATAGTTTGGTGTTTTCAATACACTGCTCTTACGAATTCAGAGTTATACATTGCTAAACATATAAACTATAACACATTTAGTTTATGATATACATTACTTCAAGAGTACAATATTTAACAATTATTTAAGTATAATTATTACATTATACAACATTCAACGGATTCAAATACAAGAAAACAATACAGAATTACACGTAAACTAGATTATACATAATTGTGAGACTCTACTTCAAAAATATACTCTTAGGTGTACTGAATTAAATCCTATCATAGTATAACCAGAGTCTCCTGGAGGGAGAGCGTGAGATTTGTGAATACATCTATTCGGGACTAACAATCCCACACCTGAACTGCTAGCTACAGTTAGGCAGGCATGCCTGAGGTGACAAATGTCATTTAACCGACACTTGAAGAACGTCGAAAAGGTCACTAGGTTATATCAAGCATGGTTATACGACTCACAATAAGTATAAACTAACCTTTGTTTACGGGATTTCATTCTTCATTAGTTTTATTTTCATTAATAGGACTATTATACATTACACTGGAGGACTCCAGGGATACACTACTCGGTTTTAGTTTAAATAATAAAACCTACTATACATACTGGTGGTAGCTAGGGTTTTCAAACAGAACATACTATACATACTGGTGGTAGCCAGGGTTTTCAAACAGAACATACTATACAAACTGGTGGTAGCTAGGATTTTCAAACAGAACATACTATACATGTTGGTGGTAGCTAGGATTTTCAAACAGAACATACTATACATACGAGAGGATGTCAACTTGTAAATTCACGAACTTCGTGAAGATATGAAAAGAGAAATAGCAACTGTTCAACATGACTATGCATCATTGCATCAAAAGGTTGATATAATTTGTGATGCAGTCACTCGATTTGTTAAGTTGTATGAAAATTTGAGTCCTCAAATTACTCAACTTTCAACATCCAAAAGTGCAAGCTTTGAGGAGGTGCTTAAGTTGCTCAAGGAGTTAAAGGAGATTTCTGATAGGCCAATGTCTTCTTCATTGATTACTCCTGAATTTTTATCTCAGAAGTTTATACAATTCGAAGCCATTCTCAACAAACAACTCGCTCCTCTCTTTCGCATATCAAGCCTTCTTCCAACAACAAATGCCCCGCCTGTTTTCACAGGGGTGCAAGGGGGAGAAAGAAAAACTACTGAGTCGAAGGCTAGTGGTGAGGATGCGAAATTTGTGGGAAAAGTTTTTTCTTCAAAAATCCCAACAACAAAACCAATAATTGTTTCTGCTGAAATGGTTACTTCAACAGTCGTAACAACAATACCAATTGCAAGACCAATTTCGAAAGGAATTGTGATTGGTAAATCTTCGGAGACTGGTGGGAGTGGTTCGAATCCAAAAGAAACAATTGATAATCCAGCCTTGAAAGATAAAGGGAAATCAATTCTTGTGGAAAAATCAAAAGAAGAAAAGAAGGCTGAAGCAGAAGCTGAAATTGAAAAACTGAGGATTATCCAAAGCATTATGACTCAACGAGCTAGTGATCCGAAGGGAATGGATAAAGGTGATCCAGCCAAACATTATAATTACGAAACAATCGAGGCCAAGGTTGCGTTCAATCACATGCATACATTCGAAAAGAAACCAAAGCAGAGCTAGTTGGTCACAAACACTGATGCAAGCCAGCTGGATTTTCCCATAAACGAAATGATGTTTATCATGCCTCAGTTCAAAGCAGAAGGGAATTTTAAAAATAAAGATGAAGGTACACACATGAAAATTCGTTTTCATGCTGTTCTTGGAAAAGCCCCTGAGGAAGTATGGTCATTGATTAAAATCAAGAAAGTGATCAGTATGAAGAAGGATGTGATTTTTGAAAACACAGTCCAGAATGTTAAGTATGTGGTTGCCAGGGCAAATGGAAAGATTTGCGAATTTACGATTGCTGATTTTCCTTTGATGAACTTGTATGATCTCATACAAGTTGCATTGCTCTTAAAAGACAAATCATTTTCATTCCTTCAAAACACTGAACCGGATGAATTCAAGCTTGGAGTTGCTCACATCAAGATTTTTATCGAAAATTATTATGAGTGCTTGGCACTAACAGATGTGGAGTTAGCTACTGCCAAGGGAATGAAAATAAAAGCACCTATGGCTCCTACGAAGACTCAGGTTGAATTGAAAAAGTATGCTGATGGTGAAATTTGCCTGAAGCCTTTTGGAATGGTCTTCGCAGGAAAAGACAAAGCTGGAAAAGCTAAAAGGTTTTTATTCCAGGCAAGTGAAGTGGAGAGGTATTCAACGTCACAGTATACGAACTTAATTGTTCGTATGAATCATTGCAAGAAGAATAATGAAGGTGACAAGAAAGAGCTGAAGAAGATTATCTCCTGGTACACAGAGATTCGAAGAGTATTACTATATTCCATCACGCTTCTTACAAATTGAAGACTTCGACTATGATTACAAAGGGGGAGATTGTAAAGGTCGAATTGTTGTAATTAGTCGAAGTATGTTTAGTACTCTTCGAATATTTTGTAATGTATTTTACTAGGGCACTTTTATTCGAAGCTTTAGTGTCTATGCCTTAGTATATTTTTTGTACGCTTTCAGTTCCCTATAAGTAGGGTTATTTACTAGAGTTAGATAAGAACTTTTACAGACTTGTCTCTTGTCTCTTGTACTCTGTAAAGAATTCGAAAGCGTAATAGAGCATAACAGATCATATTTACATTCCGTATTCAAATCTCGCACTCTTACTTGAATTCATACTCTGATTAATTCATTACTCGATTCTTTGATTCATCAGCTTGTACTCCGGCATTGTGATTGGCTCAGGAGCGGCTACCACAACCGGTATTTGTTCAATCACGGGTGGTTGATTTCTGTTCCCATTTGCATTCCCGACTCCACTGCAGGTCCTTGCCATTTGGATCTATACGCCGAATAAGGTGAATTTAGATCTTTATTTAGGATAGACGTTTAAATCATACTTATCACTCCGAAACGTTTACATCCTAGTTCTAATATCGTAGTCGTACGCTTAGAATCCTAAACACATAAGGTTTCCAGATCCGGTCGGCCACAGACCATACATCCGAACAAATAACAGCGTATAAGGCATAAGCATTTAGCACATAAAGCATATTAGGCATATCTCCTAAAATAAGCTAGTGCTCACACCTCACAATCATCGCTTAGCATTCTAAGTTTAAGTCTAGAAATCCTACAAATTCCTAGTTCGCTTAAACTAATGCTCTGATACCAACTGTGACATCCCCATTTTTCACGTCCAGAAAAGACCGATATTGTTTACGCTTGTTTAAAAATCAGAGTAACATTTTACATAAAAGTTCCCAAAATAAAATATGATAAAGATTTATCAAAGCATTTCCGTAGAAAAGTATTTCATTAAAAAGACTCGGGATGTCATGTTCGATACAGATCAAAAGCATAAATAGTACAATATAAGCCTTACTACATTATTTCATATCTACAGGCCTATATCCGTAATCCCTTATCCAAAACATCACATCTATGCTCGAGCGCCACTACCTGTAATACATGAAACGTAGTGGGTCAGGCTTGGGAGCCTGGTGAGCACATAGGGTTTTCAACCCACAATAAATAAGTTTATTAATTTCATCAATCAACAATAACCCGATTACCCGTTCCCGTTATCCTCACATTACGTCCCTAAAACACCTATCATAAGGGACCTAGACTAAGGATCAACATCGGGATGGACACTACTACCAAGGGGGTTCCTCAGCAATAAATGTCCTAAAGGCAACCATGTGGGGGATGGAGTACACCGGTGAACACATCGTTCACAAACACCTACAGGTTGTGAGCCTGCTAGCGTTCCACTGGACTATCTAGAAGAGTCCGTGGTCATCATCTATACTCCGCTAGATGACTGGAATCAACAACAACAACATCGAGGCCTCTCATCATTTTATCACACATCATCTATTACATCTACCCATGTTTTACCCCAACATTTTCGTAGATATAAAATACATATACAGTTTAAATCATTTAAAACATGTATAAAATCGTTCATCCAACATAGACAGCAAGTATTCAGATAATATGCACACATAGCACGTAATTTATAAAATACTTCATATCTATGTGTAAGATGAAAGTAACTATGCACTCACTTGAAAAGGTGGTGATTCCGAACTCAGACAGCGCTTCGCTTCTTAAAAATTATTTCCTTCGACGAAACCTAGTATTATTACCACTAGAGTTTAGTCTATTATTTACCGAGACTAATTAAAAGTCTAGCTATTATTACTATTATATAAGCGTTAAACAATACTTATATAACCCATAATAATAGCCCAAGTACTTATTATAAGTTCCTAATAACGTTACTATAATTAAATAAAAGCTATATTAAAAATAACGTAGGCGTAGCTCACTTACAGCGGGTTTTATAGAAAACCGGGCTTTTCTTGGAGCAGCGTTCCCGAGCCGAAAAACTCTTCTTCTCGGAGCCGTCGAGCACTCCGGGGCTTCCGCCTCGTGCTAGGGAGGTTCCCTAGGCTTTTCGGGGGGTTTCGGGGCTAGAGAGAGGTTCTAGAGAGAGAGTAAAAAGAAGAAAGAATGGGAAAGGTGTGAAGAAAATAAGGGTGGGAGAGGTTCTATTTATAGGGTGAAAAATGGCTGAACTTGGTGCCACATGTCACCATCTAGTGGCAAGACTTGGGGAGAAAGCAATGGCCAAGATTGTGCCACATCACCCATTTTCGCACAGCACACTTCCGACTTCTAAAATCCGTAACTTTCACATACGACCTCCGTTTTTGACGTTCTTTATATCCACGCGTAGGTAAAAATAAGATCTACAACTTTCATTTTGACTCTGTCGGCTAATTCTCGACCGATCTTAAATTTAACAGTACGAGGAGATTATACTGTTAAATGTCCGCGTAAAATTCATAACTTCTACATACGGAATCTGTTTTCGTCTGTCTTTTTACCGTTGAGTTCCTATTAATGAGATCTTCAATTCTCTTTTAGGTCAAAAACCGCTCGATCTAAAATTCGAGTTTTGGGCTGTGCACTGCTAAGCCAAATCTTAGAAAACTCTTAACTTCCTCATACGAAGTCAGATTTGGGCGTTCTTTTTTTTTTGTATGTTCTCGGTTTAACGTATACTACACCTTTTGTTTAGATCACTAAGGCCAAAAAGTCTTTCATCGTAAATTCACTATTTACGCTTCTCGGTGTCGTGTCGGTTTTGCCGTAAAACTTCGACGGGTCATAACTTCTTTGTTATAACTCGGATTTCGGCGTTCTTTATATATCCGGAATCCTTGTTTCCACCACTATAACTTTATGTAAAGATATCGGGTTTATCTCACACTTTAATTTTGACGCTTATTTTATCCTTTATTTATTTTACGTTTATAATTAAGTATAAAGCACATAATTTCACATAATTCACATAATACTCAAATAATTCATCTTTATTATTTCAAAAAGTGTTACAATAGTTGAACTAGACTATTA
This sequence comes from Lactuca virosa, assembly GCF_052849685.1. NCBI lineage: Eukaryota > Viridiplantae > Streptophyta > Magnoliopsida > Asterales > Asteraceae > Lactuca > Lactuca virosa. The sequence continues at coordinate 225,100,369 of NC_136430.1, read as the reverse complement.
CATCATCTAATTAATGCTTAGCCCCAAAACACGGGCGTTACAATTCTCTCCCCCTTAGGATGATTCCGCCCCGGAATCTTGCATCAGCAAACATATGTGGGTAGCGACTAATCATGTCACTCTCTGTTTCCCAAGTGAGATTCGGCCCATTTGAATGTTTCCAACGGACTAGCACTAATTCGACAATCTTGCGTCGTAACTTCCTAGTCTTACGGTCAACGTTTGCCTCGGGCTCTTTGATTAGCCTCTTATTCTCATCCATCCTTAACTCTGAGATTGGAATTATGTCGGGAACTTCTCCCGTGAACTTTCTCAGGTAACACACATGGAAGGTGTTATGAATTCCATCTAGTTCTTCGGGTAATTCGAGCTTGTAAGCTTGGTTCCCAATCTTCTGAAAAACTTTGAAGGGTCCAATAAACCTTGGACTCAACTTTCCTCGCTTTCCGAATCTTATAAGTCCCTTCCACGGTGAGACTTTAAGCAAAACGGAATCCCCAACTTGAAAAGTCATTGGTCGTCTTTTCTTGTTAGCGTAGCTCTTTTGACGATCCTGAGCTGCTAACATTCTTTCCCTGATCACCTTCAACTTTTCAGCTGTCTCATGGACTATCTCGGGGCCCATAAACTGCTTTTCCCCAGCCTCAAGCCAACAAGACAGCGTACGACACTTCTGTCGATACAAGGCTTGATAGGGTGCCATCTTGATGCTCGAGTGGAAACTGTTATTGTAGGAAAATTCTACCAGAGGTAAGTGCTCATCCCAGTTCCCTTGGAACTCCAGGGTACATGGTCTCAGCATATCTTCGAGTGTTTGTATCGTTCTTTCGCTCTGACCATCAGTCTGCGGATGGTAAGTAGTACTCAAACACAACTTTGTACCCAATTCCTCTTGTAGACTTCTCCAAAACCTCGATGTGAAACGACTATCTCGATCTGATACAATCGTTAGAGGAACACCATGAAGTGTTACAACTTCCTTCACGTAAGCATTTGCAAGCTTATCCATAGACCATTTCTCATTGGCTGCTATGAAGTGTGCACTCTTAGTGAAACGATCCACGACTACCCAAATCATGTCGTGACCGTTCTTCGTTCTAGGTAGTTTAGTCACAAAATCCATGGTGATGTCTTCCCATTTACCCATGGGTACATGTAAAGGTTCTAAACTCCCATACGGTTTCTGATGTTGTGCCTTAACCCTTGCACAAGTTACACACTCAGCAACATACTTCGCAACGTCGAGCTTCATCGTCGGCCACCAGTAGTAGGGTTTTAGGTCCCTATACATTTTAGTGCTACCGGGATGAATTGAGTACATGGTCTTGTGTGCTTCTTCCATCAGAAGATCTCTCATTCCTCCCATCTTAGGTACCCAAATCCGATCTTGGAATACCTTCAGTCCTTGACTGTTTGTACCGAACTCCAACGTTTTACCCAAACATTCTTCTTTTCGGTCATTATTCTCTGAAGCTTCTTCGTGAGCTTTTTTGATGCTTTCCACAATGGTCGAGACAACTTCAATTCTCAACGCTCTTGGCCTTTTCCTTTCAAGATTGACTTTTCGACTTAGAGCATCGGCGACTACATTTGCTTTACCGGGGTGGTAAAGTATCTCGCAGGCGTAGTCCTTGAGTAACTCTAACCAGCGTCGTTGCCTCATGTTCAATTCCTTCTGATTAAAGAGATACTGGAGACTCTTATGATCAGTGAAAAGTTTGCACTTCGTGCCATAGAGGTAATGCCTCCATATCCTTAGAGCGAAAACTACCGCTGCCAACTCCAGATCATGAGTGGGGTAGTTCTTTTCGTGCTCCTTCAATTGTCGAGATGCATATGCTATCACCTTTTCTCTTTGGGTCAGAACACAACCCAACCCGACTCCTGATGCGTCACTATAGACCGCGAAGTCTTCAACTCCATCAGGTAGAGAAAGAATCGGTGCTTCACACAATTTCTTCTTTAGCTTCTCGAATGCTTCTTCGTGCTTCTCACTCCACGTATACGTAGCTCCTTTGTGGGTCAAAGCTGTCAATGGAGCAGCTATCGAAGAAAAGCCTTGTATAAATCCTCGGTAGTATCCAACTAATCCTAGAAAGCTTCGAATCTCCGTGGGACTTTTTGGTCGTTCCCACTTCATCACCACTTCAATCTTTGCTTGCACAACCATTATCCCTTCTTGGTTAACCACATGACCCAAGAATTGGACTTCTCGGATCCAAAAGTCGCATTTGGAGAACTTTGCATACAGCTTCTCCCTCTTCAAGACTTCTAACAGTTCTCGTAGATGCTTGCCATGCTCCTCTTGGCTTTTTGAGTAGATCAGAATGTCGTCTATGAACACTATCACGGATTTATCGAGGAATGGTTTACAAACCCTGTTCATCAAATCCATGAACGCTGCTGGAGCATTGGTTAGTCCAGATGACATAACCAAGAACTCGTAGTGTCCATATCTAGTTCTGAATGCAGTCTTCTCAATATCCTGCTCTCTCACCTTCAGCTGATGATACCCTGACCTAAGATCGATCTTTGAGAAATAGCTCGAACCATGCAGCTGATCGAATAGGTCATCAATCCTTAGCAATGATACTTGTTCTTCACCGTTTCCTTGTTCAGCTCTAGGTAGTCTATACACATTCTCATGCTCCCGTCCTTCTTTTTCACGAATAACACCGGAGCTCCCCAGGGTGATGAACTCGGTCTAATGAAACCGTTGTCCAACAACTCCTGAAGTTGCGTCATGAGCTCCTTCATCTCCGTCGGTGCTAATCGGTATGGTGCCTTCGCTATCGGTGTTGTTCCTGGTAACAAGTCTATTCTAAACTCCACTTGTCTATCAGGTGGTAATCCAGGAAGATCTTCGGGAAAGAGCTCCGGATAATCACATACGACCGGTATAGTCTGTACCTCCTTCTTTTCCTTCTTAGCATCGATAACAAATGCCAAGTATGATGCACATCCCTTGGACAAACATTTTTTGGCCTTCATCAGGGAGATGATTCCAGAATTCACTCTGTGTTTGTCCTCGTACACCATAAATGTCTCTTTTCTAGATGGGTTCACCCTTACTATCTTCTTCCTGCAAAGAATCTTAGCATCGTTGGCGCTAAGCCAATCCATTCCCAAAACGATGTCAAAACCGTTCAACTCTATGGGTAACAGCTCTTCGTGGAATTCGTTTCCGTTTAAGTCGATGACGATGTTCCTAATACGATCACTAACAGGTATGAATTTGCCACTGGCAACTTCTATAATTAGGGCGTCATCAAGTTTTTCTACAGGCAATGCTAATTTTTCTCCAAATCTATCCGATACAAAGGAGTAGTTTGCTCCGGAATCAAACAGTATACTGGCAGGTAAACCATTTACAAGAAAGATACCTGAAGCGACATCTGCTACCTCCTTTGCAGCCTCGAGTGTCATCTGGAAGGCTCTCACCTTCGGCTTCGGTGGAATGTTGGGTCTTCCTGCCTCCTTCTTCTTCGGGCAGTCCTTCGAAATGTGCCCTTCCTCGTTGCACTCATAACAGACCTTCTTAGTGAACGTGCACTCGTTGGCATAGTGCCCGGGCTTTCCACACTTGAAATAGGTAACCCCTCCATCACATTTTCCTTGGTGCTTCTTCTTGCATTTGTCGCACCATTTTGCTTCAGCTCCTCCTCCTCCTATCGAACCAGACTTCGAGAATTTACTCTTCTTGCCGGACCTCGAGGATCCATCAAATTTCCTTTTCTCACCAACCTCCGCTCTCTCCAGGCCCTTCTCTCGTATCTGGGTTTCCACATTCTTAGCAGCCCAGATGGCGGCTTTCAGAGTGGTTGCTTGCTTGACCATTGGACCGAAGTCCGCTGGTAATCCAAGGGCAAATTTGATAACCTTGGAGAGTTCGGTTGGAACTAGGTAAGGAACTAGCTTCATCTTTTCCGTAAAGCTTGCAGCATATTCAGTGACGCTCATTCTTCCCTTCTTCAGATTCTGGAACTCATTGTTGATTTCCAGAAGATCCTGCTCATAGCAGTATTGCATCTTCAGCTGCACCAGAAAATCCTCCCAAGACATCTTACTAGCTTCTCCCTTAGGCATTGAATCAGCTAGTAGCTTCCACCAGCTCAGTACTCCAGATTTTAACAGAGGAACCGTGAGAGCGGTCTTCTGCCTGTTGCTACACTTGCAACTCTCAAACATTGTCTCCATCTCGGAGATCCAGTTCATGAATTCCACCGGTGTCGGGCTTCCAGAAAGACACGGTGGTTTGGATGCCATGAAATCCTTGTACTTGCATCCACGTCCGTCGTTTCCTCCATCCTGGTTGTTCCGACGAACTATTGGTGGGTTGGCTTGACCAACGGTGCCACTGTAGTTCCCTCCCTCAGACTGCCCATCATTCAGTTCGGGCTGTTGGATCGGTATGGTAGCTTCCTCTCGATTCTGTTGGAGTAAACGTCTAGTTTCTTCCATTTGACGATCCAACATCATTTGGATCATCGCTTGTTTCCAAGGACCCAAAAAGCCTTGTTTACTCCAACAGAATCGAGAACTTATGTTTCGGTTCCTTTAAATGAAGAAGTAAACTTAATTGATAGTCTCAAAACCAAAGTTTGTGATTGGGTTAAAAGTTCTTCATTACATTCGAAATTGAAATCTAATTTCCAAGGACCCAAAAAGCCTTGGGTACCTAAATTTTTCAATTGAATGTAGGTACTATGTGATGAGCAATATGATAATAAATGGTACATCGATAGTGGTTTCTCTCGTCACATGACTGGGAAGAAGGAGAATTTACGAGATTTTCGAAGTCTCAAAAATGTTGGAGTAGTGAAGTTTGGGAACAATCAAAAATGCCAAGTCAAAGGATATGGGAAGATCACGAATGGACAATTCACAGTGAATCGTGTTGCATATGTTGAAGGTCTTCAACATAACTTGATAAGTGTTTCTCAACTTGTTGTGGGCACTGGCAATCAAGTTCTTTTTAACGAAGAAGGAAGTGTAATTTCGAATGTCAACACAAAAGAAGTATTACTGAAATCCAAAAGGAAAGGTGACATGTTCACTTTGGATATCAATCCGATAGTAGGGAAACCTGCTATATGTCTTCTTTCGAAAGCAACAGCAGACTTAAGTTGGTTATGGCATCGAAGACTTTCTCATCTCAATTTTCGAAACATCAATAAACTTGTGGTACAAGATCTGGTAAGAGGTTTACATGTACTTAAATTTGACAATGATTCTTTATGTGCAGCTTGTGAAGTTGGCAAACAACATAAACAAGGTCATCCAATTACAATAGATTCGAAAATTGTTGCACCACTGGAGCTTTTACATATTGATTTGTGTGGACCTTCGACTGTTTCAACTCTCAACAAGAAACGGTACATTTTAGTTATTGTTGATGATTTTTCCAGATTTACATGGGTTTATTTTCTCAGGCTTAAATCTGAAGTTGCAAAAATTATGATCGATTTTATCAAAAAGATGGAGACAACATTGAAGAAAATTGTTCGAAAAATTAAGAGTGATCATGGAACTGAATTTAAGAACAATGTTCTTGATTCGTTTTTGGTGGACAAAGGAATTTCGCATAATTTTTCATCTCCATACACACCACAACAAAATGGTGTTGTTGAACGAAGAAATAGGTCTCTATGCGAAGCGGCAAGGACTATGTTGGCATATGCGAAACTTCCACAATACCTTTGGGCTGAAGCTGTATCAACTGCATGTTTCACTCAAAACAGATCGTTCATTCATCGTTGTTTTAACATTACACCATATGAAATTCTCAACAATCGAAAACCTAACGTCAAATTTTTCCATGTTTTCGTATGCAGATGTTTCATTATGAATCTCAAGGATCATCTTACGAAATTTCAAGCTAAAGCAGATGAAGGGATTTTCTTGGGATATTCGCATAATTCAGTCGCATATCGTGTGCTGAATAAAAGAACACGAAAAGTTGAAGAAACTTTTAATCTTACATTTGATGATTACTACATTAAACAAACAACATCACAGTTTGAAAATCATCCTATTCTGAAAGACATACAAGATGAATCTGAATCCTCACAAACCTTAGATATTGATTATGATTTAATTTTTGGAATTTCAGATCATGCTGTTGATGCTGAAATAAATGCAAATGATAATCATCTCTCTAAACAAACAAAGCTTATTGATGATTCAACATCCAATTCTTCAGAGAAAGGCGAAAGTATGCAAACTAATCCAGTAGAGGGGGAGCTTTTGGATTCGAATACATTCAATAACGGAGAACATTATTTCGAGGGGGAGAAAGAAAGATTGAATTCTGATGTTGAGGGGGAGCATAATGTTGAGGGGGAGCATTTAGAGAATATTGAAAATAATACTGATTTAGATGATGCTTGTTCGATTGCAGGTTCAGAGAATGATGATATGTACGAAGATGCACCATTGGAATTTGATCCAACATATCCACCAATGGAAAAATGGACAAGAGATCATCCGAAGGATCAAGTAATTGGGAATCCACAATAGGGAGTCTTAACAAGAGCTCAAATTAGTGCAAAGAATGAGGTATTGAATACTCATCAAGAATTTTGCATGTTCAATGTTTTCATCTCTAAAATTGAACCAAAAACAGTTAAGATTGCAATGGAACACTCAGATTGGGTTGTTGCAATGCAATCTGAATTGTCTGAATTCGAACGAAACAAGGTTTGGAGATTAATTCCTAAACCTGAAAATGTTTCGATTGTCGGGTTAAAATGGATCTACAAAAATAAAACCGACAAAGATGGAAATATTGTTCGAAACAAAGCCAGACTTATTGTCAAAGGTTATTCACAACAAGAAGGAATCGACTATGAAGAAACTTTTGCCCCTGTCGCAAGACTCGAGGCGGTTCGTATATTTCTGGCTTATGCAGCTCACAAGGATTTTGATGTTTATCAAATGGACGTGGAGTGTGCATTTCTAAATGGAGAGCTTGAAGAAACAGTATACGTGGAAAAACCCCCAGGTTTTATTAACGAAGAATTTCCAAATCATGTTTATATTTTAGATAATGCAGTTTATGGTTTGAAACAAGCACCACGAGCATGGTATGCAACTCTTACTTCATTCTTGAAACAATCTAAATTTAAACAAGGATCAGTTGATCCTACATTATTTCGAATGAAAGTGGGGAATCATCTAATGCTTGTTCAAATTTATGTTGATGATATTATTTTTGGCTCAACTGACCCTGCTTTGTCTAGAGAATTCGAAGATTTGATGAAAAGTAAGTTCGAAATGAGCATGATGGGAAAAATAAATAATTTTCTTGGTTTGAATATTCGTCAAAACAGAGAAGGAATTTTTATCAATCAAGAAAAATATATGAAGAATCTGTTGGAAAAGTTTGGATTGACGAATAGCACGAAGTTACGATTTCCAATGGCAACTGGAATAAATTAACACCTTCGTTAGATAAACCTGCAGTTGACCTAACTCTTTACAGAAGCATGATTGGTTCATTACTTTATCTTACTGCAAGTAGACCTGATATCATGTTTTCTGTGTGTAATTGTGCAAGGTATCAGTCAAATCCACGAGAACCACATCTCACTGCTGTGAAGAATATATTTCGTTATCTTAAAGGAACAATTTCGTTAGGATTGTGGTATCCTTCGAACACTGGGTTCTTTGTACAAGCATATTCGGATGCAGACTTGGGTGGTTGTAATCTTGATCGAAAAAGCACAAGTGGTGGATGTCAATTTCTCGATGGCAAATTGGTGAGTTGGCAGTCGAAAAAGCAAACATGCGTATCAATCTCAACAGCTGAAGCAGAATATGTGGCTGCTGCTGCTTGCACTACACAAATAATATGGATTCAAAGTCAATTGCATGATTATGCAATAAATATGAAAAAGATTCCATTATATTGTGATTCTCAAAGTGCTATAAGAATTTGTCATAATCCTGTGCAGCATTCGAAGACTAAACATATAGCTCTTCGTTATCATTTTATCAAGGATCACGTGGAGGATGGAAATATTGAAGTACGTTTCGTGAAAACAACTGATCAGTTAGCTGATATTTTCACAAAACCTTTAGATGAAAAATCCCTTGTAAGAATTATAGAGGGACTTGGAATGATCGATGGAAATTCTTTTCCATGCGAAAAAGAAGAATGATGCACGATAAGGAATGAATCAGAGGCGCTTAATAAAAGACAAGGCAAAGTCATTCAGCATTCAGCTGTTACTGTTCATAGTCAACGCTTCGACCTCTTCGATTTCGCACATTTGTTACTTATTTTAAGGGTTGATTCAGCTGTTACTGTTCATAGTCAACGCTTCGACCTCTTCGAATTCGTACATTTGTTACTTAAAAGAGGATGATAAAATTTCGCATCTTTACAACAAGTATTGTTTATTTTCGAAAATTCAAAAATCCAAAAAGATTTTAGTTTTTTTTGTCTTTATTTTCGAAAAAATCAAAAATCCAAAAAGATTTTATTTAGTTTTGTAATTCAATTTTCGAAAATTCAAAAATCCAAAAAGATTTTAGTTTGTTTTGTCTTTATTTTCGAAAAATCAAAACAACAAAAATATTTTGATTCTTATTTCTTTTTAGTATGTTGTTGTAGATTATCATGCAGATTCAGAGGGAATTACGATTGCAGTACTAGGGTAAGGTACATTTTTCGTATGAATTGATAAAATTTTCATCATTCGAACTAGTTAGGTTGTCCCTAGAAGCATGCTGCTGCATGTTGACCAAAGCCTCCATGACTCAATGTGTGTGTACGAAAGCCTTAATGAAATTATTCATACAGAGATTTCTTCCCAATCAGGCTTATATTCACATTAGTCTCTGAGCTACCTTACTCTTCTCAAAATGAGTTAAGAGTTTACTGTTTGGTCCAAACATAACAGAGGTACTTTTCGTGTCTTAAATCAATCTTTTTCATCCATAAAGTTCTTACACGATCACACACGAAGACATATGTCCGAGAGGTCTCTGATCAAACCAATCGAGACTTAGATATATCAAAACTTTGTGTTTATGATCTGACATCATGAGACCGTGATGAAAGTGAAACCCAATTTTCATTATCTTTTTTAAGGAATTGACGGGGAACTAAGTTCCAGATTTTCACGAAACTTATGTTTCTGTACCAAAATTCGAAACTCCAAATCATATTCATTTCGAATGCGTGGTCTTGATCAAACATTCGAAACCAATGATGTTTGTTACCCAACAAGATCCAGAACACAAATTTTTTTTCTTGAATATGATTTCCGTGTAAGTTTCATTCGAATGTCCTAGTTATTTCAAAAATTTTCAACGCCAACTTGTCACTGACTACACTGGTCAAACAAGTAATTTATGTTACAATTTCTAACCTTATGTTTAGGTTGACATGTAACAAAATTTTTTGAACTACCCACGAAGCATTATAAAAGAAGCCCTTCGATACTTATCAACAAGTATTCGATTGTAATTCACGGGAACCCACACAAGCTATTGATCATTTCTCTTAATGATTAATGAAGTAATCTTTGCTCGGGATTGAATTTGCTTTTGTGTCAATAGTTTGACATCACACTATCCCATATTTTTCTTATATTTGTTTCACGTCTCTATTCTTTGGAACACAGCACTCACGAAATCCTTGAGGTTCTGATTAATACCAACTCAGGCTGATGATTTCGAACTTCTGGCGTATGACTTCGCTTTTCATCCCAAAAGTGAAAGAGCCTTGCTTCCATTCGAAGGGTTCTGACGGTTACAATACTCTTGGTGATCACAAGACAGGCTGTTTTTAAATGACGTATGGTATTCTGTCCGGTTTTCAAGGTGATGTGACAACTACTTTTTGACGCATGGCTACTTTTCATCAGTAATGGTCCGACTTTCAAGGTGTCACGTCGGATTTCATTAAATACACATCCCGCTTCAAATTCAAACTTCAGGGTTACATATAAAAGGGGATTCAAGGGTTCATTGTCCGTTTACGCGATCAAAAAGCAAATTTCCCAAAATTCTCTGTTCACTATCTTCTTCAAACCCTAACAATGGCGACTTCTGCTCATGTTGATTCTCATACAACTGAAGATGCCTCTTCATTACCAATAATGAATATTCAAGCAACAAACTACTACTTGGAGGGTGAAGTTTCTCAGTATCCGGAAGAATTAAAGATGCTCATAGTTGCTTTGAAGAACTCGGTTTTGGCTAAAGCGATGTTTAACTCTTTCTCTGTTCCATTGTCCTGGCTTTCTCAAGCAGGATCGACTGCAACATACAACAAAGCATCTGATACGATTACATTTCATCTGGTGAACGATAAAAAGGTCAGGCTAACCAAGAAACTATTTTGTCAAATTCTTGATATTCCGAATTCGCCTCCATATGTTTCATTTACTTTTCCATAAATCGTTCACATGTTCAATGAGATGGGATATCAGCCACCATTGTCCAAGATTAGTGATTTTAATAAATCTGGACTTCCAAGAATCTGGAATTTCTTATTTGGAATTTTTCTAAGATGTTTGACTGGGCGATATGCTGGTCTTGATAAAGGAATGATGGAAGTTTATGCCATGGTTGCTAGCATATATTATGATATTCAAGTGGACTATTCTACTCAATTATGGAAGGAATTTCAAAAGGGTGTAGAACATACGAATGTCATTCATGACATTTCGTGTGCAAGATACTGGAGCTTGATCTTGCAACATTTCTACAATAAGGAAGGTATTTTAGTACCCAATGATGAAGAAAGAGCAGTTTTTCAACCATACCACTATTCGAAGGATGTCACAGACAGTGCTGAAATTTTTCCATCAGTTGCTCGTATTCCCGATGCAATGCTTAAAAGGATCGACCCTTCGAATTCAGTTTTAGTGGCATATTTGCAGACTATTGATTCTACAATCGAAACTGGCGTACTATTGGATAGAGAAGATACGAAAGCCAAGAAGACGAAGAAGAATGAAACTGAGTCAAAATCTTCGAAATCTCCCAAGAAGAAGCCTGAAACTGTTGAAGTATATGTTGCTCAGACTCAAGTGGTTGAGTCCATTCTTGAGGAAACACAAGAAAATGTTATCATTCCTTCAAAGACTGGAATGTTTCGAAGAATTAAAATGAAGTCTTCCCATAAACGCAAGTCTCCCACACAACAAATGATTCGAAAGCCTCAAATCACTCATCAAGGCGTTTTAATTAGGGAAGTGCCCGCACCTGTTTCTCCTGTGTCAAAGAAACGAAGGGCTGAAGATATGGAAAAACATTTGTCGAAGAAGAAGAAGAAGACTCGCAAACTTGTGATTTCTACTGAGTCAACCGAAGATGAAAGTGAAAGAATTCCAGAAACTCCAGAGTTTACTCTTATCACAGAAAGTTCTACTCCTGAGAAGACAGTCGTCATACCACCCGAAGTTTCGATTGCCAAATCAGTTCCTAAGGAGGTTCGAACTTCAGGCATCCCTGCACACGTATCTGATACGGATGCAAATGTCAATATGGGTGAAGGAGGTTCGAAAAATGAAGCTAAAGGTCCATCTACTTCTGCTCCTTTTGCAAGTATTGTTTCCTTACCATTATCTTCTACTCCTCTTACTTCAACAACAGATTCCCCAACATTCGAACACATTCTTGATCAACCCTTTACTTCTATTTTTTCTTCTCAATCTACTGAGCCACCCAAACCAAATTCACCTGTTGAAGAAACTGTTTGTATGGAGACAGAGACTGATAATGAGGGGTTTGGCGGAATGTTTGAAGATTTGGAGTTTCATGACGAAGAAGAGCAGTTTCCAGATCACATGTTGATGACCATAAAGCAGTTTAAGATTTTAAATCAAAAGTTGAATTCTGTCATTCAATCTCAAGCAGATCTCGGGGTTGGTTCGTCTGTTTCAAGTATTGAAGTTGATTCGTTGCTGAAGGTGTTTGAATCCAGAATCATAAGTAAAGTATCGGGGATGATTAAAGATTCTGAATCTCGAGTCTTGGAGAATATTGATCATAATGATCAAAACAATGAACTTCGGATCAATTCTCAAAATTCGAAATTTACTGGTGATCTGAGAGAGTTGAAGAATGTTGCAACGGAAAGATACGTTCTTTTTATTCAAGATGTGAAGAAAGTACGAGAGGATGTCAACTTGCAAATTCACGAACTTCATGAAGATATGAAAAGAGAAATAGCAACTGTTCAACATGACTATGCATCATTGCATCAAAAGGTTGATATCATTTGTGACGCAGTCACTCGATTTGTTAAGTTGTATGAAAATTTGAGTCCTCAAATTACTCAACTTTCAACATCCGAAAGTGCAAGCTTTGAGGAGGTGCTTAAGTTGCTCAAGGAGTTAAAGGAGATTTCTGATAGGCCAATGTCTTCTTCATTGATTACTCCTGAATTTTTATCTCAGAAGTTTATACAATTCGAAGCCATTCTCAACAAATAACTCGCTCCTCTCTTTCGCATATCAAGCCTTCTTCCAACAACAAATGCCCCGCCTGTTTTCACAGGGGTGCAAGGGGGAGAAAGAAAAACTACTGAGTCGAAGGCTAGTGGTGGGATGCGAAATTTGTGGGAAAAGTTTTTTCTTCAAAAATCCCAACAACAAAACCAATAATTGTTTCTGCTGAAATGGTTACTTCAACAGTCGTAACAACAATACCAATTGCAAGACCAATTTCGAAAGGAATTGTGATTGGTAAATCTTCGGAGACTGGTGGGAGTGGTTCGAATCCAAAAGAAACAATTGATAATCCAGCCTTGAAATATAAAGGGAAATCAATTCTTGTGGAAAAATCGAAAGAATAAAAGAAGGCTGAAGCAGAAGCTGAAATTGAAAAACTGAGGATTATCCAAAGCATTATGACTCAACGAGCTAGTGATCCGAAGGGAATGGATAAAGGTGATCCAGCCAAACATTATAATTACGAAACAATCGAGGCCAAGGTTGCGTTCAATCACATGTATACATTCAAAAAGAAACCAAAGCAGAGCTAGTTGGTCACAAACACTGATGCAAGCCAGCTGGATTTTCCCATAAACGAAATGATGTTTATCATGCCTCAGTTCAAAGCAGAAGGGAATTTTAAATATAAAGATGAAGGTGCACACATAAAAATTCGTTTTCATGTTGTTCTTGGAAAATCCCCTGAGGAAGTATGGTCATTGATTAAAATCAAGAAAGTGATCAGTATGAAGAAGGATGTGATTTTTGAAAACACAGTCCAGAATGTTAAGTATGTGGTTGCCAAGGCAAATGGAAAGATTTGCGAATTTACGATTGCTGATTTTCCTTTGATGAACTTGTATGATCTCATACAAGTTGCATTGCTCTTAAAAGACAAATCATTTTCATTCCTTCAAAACACTGAACCGGATGAATTCAAGCTTGGAGTTGCTCACATCAAGATTTTTATCGAAAATTATTATGAGTGCTTGGCACTAACAGATGTTGAGTTAGCTACTACCAAGGGAATGGAAATAAAAGCACCTATGGCTCCTACGAAGACTCAGGTTGAATTGAAAAAGTATGCTGATGGTGAAATTTGCCTGAAGCCTTTTGGAATGGTCTTCGCAGGAAAAGACAAAGCTGGAAAAGCTAAAAGGTTTTTATTCCAGGCAAGTGAAGTGGAGAGGTATTCAACGTCACAGTATACGAACTTAATTGTTCGTATGAATCATTGCAAGAAGAATAATGAAGGTGACAAGAAAGAGCTGAAGAAGATTATCTCCTGGTACACAGAGATTCGAAGAGTATTACTATATTCCATCACGCTTCTTACAAATTGAAGACTTCGACTATGATTACAAAGGGGGAGATTGTAAAGGTCGAATTGTTGTAATTAGTCGAAGTATGTTTAGTACTCTTCGAATATTTTGTAATGTATTTTACTAGGGCACTTTTCTTCGAAGCTTTAGTGTCTATGCCTTAGTATATTTTTTGTACGCTTTCAGTTCCCTATAAGTAGGGTTATTTACTAGAGTTAGATAAGAACTTTTACAGACTTGTCTCTTGTACTCTGTAAAGAATTCGAAAGCGTAATAGAGCATAACAGATCATATTTACATTCCGTATTCAAATCTCGCACTCTTACTTGAAATCATACTCTGATTAATTCATTACTCGATTCTTTGATTCATCAGCTTGTACTCCGGCCATTGTGATTGGCTCAGGAGCGGCTACCACAACCGGTATTTGTTCAATCACGGGTGGTTGATTTCTGTTCTCATTTGCATTCCCGACTCCACTGCGGGTCCTTGCCATTTGGATCTATACGCCAAATAAGGTGAATTTAGATCTTTATTTAGGATAGACGTTTAAATCATACTTATCACTCTGAAACATTTACATCCTAGTTCTAATATCGTAGTCGTACGCTTAGAATCCCAAACACATAAGGTTTCCAGATCCGGTCGGCCACAGACCATACATCCGAACAAATAACATCATATAAGGCATAAGCATTTAGCACATAAAGCATATTAGGCATATCTCCTAAAATAAGCTAGTGCTCACACCTCACAATCATCGCTTAGCATTCTAAGTTTAAGTCTAGAAATCCTACAAATTCCTAGTTCGCTTAAACTAATGCTCTGATACCAACTGTGACATCCCCATTTTTCACGTCCAGAAAAGACCGGTTTTGTTTACGCTTGTTTAAAAATCAGAGTAACATTTTACATAAAAGTTCCCAAAATAAAATATGATAAAGATTTATCAAAGCATTTCCGTAGAAATGTATTTCATTAAAAAGACTCGGGATGTCATGTTCGATACTGATCAAAAGCATAAACAGTACAATATAAGCCTTACTACATTATTTCATATCTACAGGCCTAAATCCGTAATCCCTCATCCAAAACATCACATCTATGCTCGAGCGCCACTACCTGTAATACATGAAACTGAGTGGGTCAGGCTTGGGAGCCTGGTGAGCACATAGGGTTTTCAACCCACAATAAATAAGTTTATTAATTTCATCAATCAACAATAACCCGATTACCCGTTCCCGTTATCCTCACATTACGTCCCTAAAACACCTCTCATAAGGGACCTAGACTAAGGATCAACATCGGGATGGACACTACTACCAAGGGGGTTCCTCAGCAATAAATGTCCTAAAGGCAACCATGGGGGGATGGAGTACACCGGTGAACACATCGTTCACAAACACCTACAGGTTGCGAGCCTGCTAGCGTTCCACTGGACTATCTAGAAGAGTCAGTGGTCATCATCTATACTCCGCTAGATGACTGGAATCAACAACAACAACATCGAGGCCTCTCATCATTTTATCACACATCATCTATTACATCTACCCATGTTTTACCCCAACATTTTCGTAGATATAAAATACATATACAGTTTAAATCATTTAAAACATGTATAAAATCGTTCATCCAACATAGACAGCAAGTATTCAGATAATATGCACACATAGCACGTAATTTATAAAATACTTCATATCTATGTGTAAGATGAAAGTAACTATGCACTCACTTGAAAAGGTGGTGATTCCGAACTCAGACAGCGCTTCGCTTCTTAAAAATTATTTCCTTCGACGAAACCTAGTATTATTACCACTAGAGTTTAGTCTATTATTTACCGAGACTAATTAAAAGTCTAGCTATTATTACTATTATATAAGCGTTAAACAATACTTATATAACCCATAATAATAGCCCAAGTACTTATTATAAGTTCCTAATAACGTTACTATAATTAAATAAAAGCTATATTAAAAATAACGTAGGCGTAGCTCACTTACAGCGGGTTTTATAGAAAACCGGGCTTTTCTTGGAGCAGCGTTCCCGAGCCGAAAAACTCTTCTTCTCAGAGCCGTCGAGCACTCTGGGGCTTCCGCCTCATGCTAGGGAGGTTCCCTAGGCTTTTCGGGGGGTTTCGGGGCTAGAGAGAGGTTCTAGAGAGAGAGTAAAGAGAAGAAACAATGGGAAAGGTGTGAAGAAAATGTGGGTGGGAGAGGTCCTATTTATAGGGTGAAAAATGGCTGAACTTGGTGCCACATGTCACCATCTAGTGGCAAGACTTGGGGAGAAAGCAATGGCCAAGATTGTGCCACATCACCCATTTTCGCACAGCACACTTCCGAATTCTAAAATCCATAACTTTCACATACGACCTCCGTTTTTGACGTTCTTTATATCCACGCGTAGGTAAAAATAAGATCTACAACTTTCATTTTGACTCTGTCGGCTAATTCTCGACCGATCTTAAATTTAACAGTACGAGGAGATTATACTGTTAAATGTCCGCGTAAAATTCATAACTTCTACATACGGAATCTGTTTTCGTCTGTCTTTTTACCATTGAGTTCCTATTAATGAGATCTTCAATTCTCATTTAGGTCAAAAACCGCTCGATCTAAAATTCGAGTTTCGGGCTGTGCACTGCTAAGCCAAATCTTAGAAAATTCTTAACTTCCTCATACGAAGTCAGATTTGGGCGTTCTTTTTTTTTTTTTGTATGTTCTCGGTTTAACGTATACTACACCTTTTGTTTAGATCACTAAGGCCAAAAAGTCTTTCATCGTAAATTCACTATTTACGCTTCTCGGTGTCGTGCCGGTTTTGCCGTAAAACTTCGACGGATCATAACTTCTTTGTTATAACTCGGATTTCGGCGTTCTTTATATATCCAGAATCCTTGTTTCCAACACTATAACTTTATGTAAAGATATCGGGTTTATCTCACACTTTAATTTTGACGCTTATTTTATCCTTTATTTATTTTACGTTTATAATTAAGTATAAAGCACATAATTTCACATAATTCACATAATACTCAAATAATTCATCTTTATTATTTCAAAAAGTGTTACAATAGTTGAACTAGACTATTACATCATCTAATTAATGCTTAGCCCCAAAACACGGGCGTTACAATTCTCTCCCCCTTACGATGATTCCGCCCCGGAATCTTGCATCAGCAAACATATGTGGGTAGCGACTAATCATGTCACTCTCTGTTTCCCAAGTGAGATTCGGCCCATTTAAATGTTTCCAACGGACTAGCACTAATTCGACCATCTTGCGTCGTAACTTCCTAGTCTTACAGTCAACGTTTGCCTCGGGCTCTTCGATTAGCCTTTTATTCTCATCCATCCTTAACTCTGAGATTGGAATTATGTCGGGAACTTCTCCCGTGAACTTTCTCAGGTAACACACATGGAAGGTGTTATGAATTCCATCTAGTTCTTCGGGTAATTCGAGCTTGTAAGCTTGGTTCCCAATCTTCTGAAGAACTTTGAAGGGTCCAATAAACCTTGGACTCAACTTTCCTCGCTTTCCGAATCTTATAAGTCCCTTCCACGGTGAGACTTTAAGCAAAACGGAATCCCCAACTTCAAAAGTCATTGGTCGTCTTTTCTTGTCAGCGTAGCTCTTTTGACGATCCTGAGCTGCTAACATTCTTTCCCTGATCACCTTCAACTTTTCAGCTGTCTCATGGACTATCTCGGGGCCCATAAACTGGTTTTCCCCAGCCTCAAGCCAACAAGACAGCGTACGACACTTCTGTCGATACAAGGCTTGATAGGGTGCCATCTTGATGCTCGAGTGGAAACTGTTATTGTAGGAAAATTCTACCAGAGGTAAGTGCTCATCCCAGTTCCCTTGGAACTCCAGGGTACATGGTCTCAGCATATCTTCGAGTGTTTGTATCGTTCTTTCGCTCTGACCATCAGTCTGCGGATGGTAAGCAGTACTCAAACACAACTTTGTACCCAATTCCTCTTGTAGACTTCTCCAAAACCTCGACGTGAAACGACTATCTCGATCTGATTCAATCGTTAGAGGAACACCGTGAAGTCTTACAACTTCCTTCACGTAAGCATTTGCAAGCTTATCCATAGACCATTTCTCATTGGCTGCTATGAAGTGTGCACTCTTAGTGAAACGATCCACGCCTACCCAAATCATGTCATGACCGTTCTTCGTTCTAGGTAGTTTAGTCACAAAATCCATGGTGATGTCTTCCCATTTACCCATGGGTACATGTAAAGGTTCTAAACTCCCATACGGTTTCTGATGTTGTGCCTTAACCCTTGCACAAGTTACACACTACGCCACATACTTCGCAACATCGAGCTTCATCGTCGGCCACCAGTAGTAGGGTTTTAGGTCCCTATACATTTTAGTGCTACCGGGATGAATTGAGTACATGGTCTTGTGTGCTTCTTCCATCAGAAGATCTCTCATTCCTCCCGTCTTAGGTACCCAAATCCGATCTTGGAATACCTTCAGTCCTTGACTGTTTGTACCGAACTCCAACGTTTTACCCAAACGTTCTTCTTTTCGGTCATTATTCTCTGAAGCTTCTTCTTGAGCTTTTTTGATGCTTTCCACAATGGTCGAGACAACTTCAATTCTCAACGCTCTTGGCCTTTTCCTTTCAAGATTGACTTTTCGACTTAGAGCATCGGCGACAACATTTGCTTTACCAGGGTGGTAAAGTATCTCGCAGGCGTAGTCCTTGAGTAAGTCTAACCAGCGTCGTTGCCTCATGTTCAATTCCTTCTGATTAAAGAGATACTGGAGACTCTTATGATCAGTGAAAATTTTGCACTTCGTGCAATAGAGGTAATGCCTCCATATCCTTAGAGCGAAAACTACCGCTGCCAACTCCAGATCATGAGTGGGGTAGTTCTTTTCGTGCTCCTTCAATTGTCGAGATGCATATGCTATCACCTTTTCTCTTTGGGTCAGAACACAACCCAACCCGACTCCTGATGCGTCACTATAGACCGCGAAGTCTTCAACTCGATCAGGTAGAGAAAGAATCGGTGCTTCACACAATTTCTTCTTTAGCTTCTCGAATGCTTCTTCGTGCTTCTCACTCCACGTATACGTAGCTCCTTTGTGGGTCAAAGCTGTCAATGGAGCAGCTATCGAAGAAAAGCCTTGTATAAATCCTCGGTAGTATCCAACTAATCCTAGAAAGCTTCGAATCTCCGTGGGACTTTTTGGTCGTTCCCACTTCATCACCACTTCGATCTTTGCTGGCTCAACCATTATCCCTTCTTGGTTAACCACATGACCCAAGAATTGGACTTCTCGGATCCAAAAGTCGCATTTGGAGAACTTTGCATACAGCTTCTCCCTCTTCAAGACTTCTAACACTTCTCGTAGATGCTTGCCATGCTCCTCTTGGCTTTTTGAGTAGATCAGAATGTCGTCTATGAACACTATCACGGATTTATCGAGGAATGGTTTACAAACCCTGTTCATCAAATCCATGAACGCTGGTGGAGCATTGGTTAGTCCAGATGACATAACTAAGAACTCGTAGTGTCCATATCTAGTTCTGAATGCAGTCTTCTCAATATCCTGCTCTCTCACCTTCAGCTGATGATACCCTGACCTAAGATCGATCTTTGAGAAATAGCTCGAACCTTGCAGCTGATCGAATAGGTCATCAATCCTTAGCAATGATACTTGTTCTTCACCGTTTCCTTGTTCAGCTCTAGGTAGTCTATACACATTCTCATGCTCCCGTCCTTCTTTTTCACGAATAACACCGGAGCTCCCCAGGGTGATGAACTCGGTCTAATGAAACCGTTGTCCAACAACTCCTGAAGTTGCGTCATGAGCTCCTTCATCTCCGTCGGTGCTAATCGGTATGGTGCCTTCGCTATCGGTGTTGTTCCTGGTAACAAGTCTATTCTAAACTCCACTTGTCTATCAGGTGGTAATCCAGGAAGATCTTCGGGAAAGAGCTCCGGATAATCACATACGACCGGTATATTTTGCACCTCCTTCTTTTCCTTCTTAGCATCGATAACAAATGCCAAGTATGATGCACATCCCTTGGACAAACATTTTTTGGCCTTCATCAGGGAGATGATTCCAGAATTCACTCTGCGTTTGTCCCCGTACACCATAAATGTCTCTTTTCCGGGTGGGTTCACCCTTACTATCTTCTTCCTGCAAAGAATCTTAGCATCGTTGGCGCTAAGCCAATCCATTCCCAAAACGATGTCAAAACCGTTCAACTCTATGGGTAACAGCTCTTCGTGGAATTCGTTTCTGTTTAAGTCGATGACGATGTTCCTAATACGATCAATAACAGGTATGAATTTGCCACTGGCAACTTCTACAATTAGGGCGTCATCAAGTTTTTCTACAGGCAATGCTAATTTTTCTCCAAATCTATCCGATACAAAGGAGTAGTTTGCTCCAGAATCAAACAGTATACTGGCAGGTAAACCATTTACAAGAAAGGTACCTGAAGCGACATCTGCTACCTCCTTTGCAGCCTCGAGTTTCATCTGGAAGGCTCTCACCTTCGGCTTCTATGGAATGTTGGGTCTTCCTGGCTCCTTCTTCTTCGGGCAGTCCTTCGAAATGTGCCCTTCCTCGTTGCACTCATAACAGACCTTTTTAGTGAACGTGCACTCGTTGGCATAGTGCCCGGGCTTTCCACACTTGAAATAGGTAACCCCTCCATCACATTTTCCTTGGTGCTTCTTCTTGCATTTGTCGCACCATTTTGCTTCAGCTCCTCCTCCTCTCGAACCAGACTTCGAGAATTTACTCTTCTTGCCGGACCTCGAGGATCCATCAAATTTCCTTTTCTCACCAACCTCCGCTCTCTCCAGGCCCTTCTCTCGTATCTGGGTTTCCACATTCTTAGCAGCCCAGATGGCGGCTTTCAGAGTGGTTGCTTGCTTGACCATTGGACCGAAGTCCGCTGGTAATCCAAGGGCAAATTTGTTAACCTTGGAGAGTTCGGTTGGAACTAAGTAAGGAACTAGCTTCATCTTTTCCGTAAAGCTTGCAGCGTATTCAGTGACGCTCATTCTTCTCTTCTTCAGATTCTGGAACTCATTGTTGATTTCCAGAAGATCCTGCTCATAGCAGTATTGCATCTTCAGCTGCACCAGAAAATCCTCCCAAGACATCTTACTAGCTTCTCCCTTAGGCATTGAATCAGCTAGTAGCTTCCACCAGCTCAGTACTCCAGATTTTAACAGAGGAACCGCGAGAGCGGTCTTCTGCCTGTTGCTACACTTGCAACTCTCAAACATTGTCTCCATCTCGGAGATCCAGTTCATGAATTCCACCGGTGTCGGGCTTCCAGAAAGACACGGTGGTTTGGATGCCATGAAATCCTTGTACTTGCATCCACGTCCGTCGTTTCCTCCATCCTGGTTGTTCCGGCGGTTGGCTTGACCAAAGGTCCCACTGTAGTTCCCTCCCTCAGACTGCCCATCATTCAGTTCGGGCTGTTCGATCGGTATGGTAGCTTCCTCTCGATTCTGCTGGAGTAAACGTCTAGTTTCGTCCATTTGACGATCCAACATCATTTGGATCATCGCTTGTTTCCAAGGACCCAAAAGCCTTGTTTACTCCAACAGAATCGAGAACTTATGTTTCGGTTCCTTTAAATGAAGAAGTAAACTTAATTGATAGTCTCAAAACCAAAGTTTGTGATTGGGTTAAAAGTTCTTCATTACATTCGAAATTGAAATCTAATTTCCAAGGACCCAAAAAGCCTTGGGTACCTAAAATTTTCAATTGAATGTAGGTACTATGTGATGAGCAATATGATAATAAATGGTACATCGATAGTGGTTTCTCTCGTCACATGACTGGGAAGAAGGAGAATTTACGAGATTTTCGAAGTCTCAAAAATGTTGGAGTAGTGAAGTTTGGGAACAATCAAAAATGCCAAGTCAAAGGATATGGGAAGATCACGAATGGACAATTCACAGTAAATCGTGTTGCATATGTTGAAGGTCTTCAACATAACTTGATAAGTGTTTCTCAACTTGTTGTGGGCACTGGCAATCAAGTTCTTTTTAACGAAGAAGGAAGTATAATTTCGAATGTCAACACAAAAGAAGTATTACTGAAATCCAAAAGGAAAGGTGACATGTTCACTTTGGATATCAATCCGATAGTAGGGAAACCTGCTATATGTCTTCTTTCGAAAGCAACAGCAGACTTAAGTTGGTTATGGCATCGAAGACTTTCTCATCTCAATTTTCGAAACATCAATAAACTTGTGGTACAAGATCTAGTAAGAGGTTTACATGTACTTAAATTTGACAATGATTCTTTATGTGCAGCTTGTGAAGTTGGCAAACAACATAAACAAGGTCATCCAATTACAATAGATTCGAAAATTGTTGCACCACTGGAGCTTTTACATATTGATTTGTGTGGACCTTCGACTGTTTCAACTCTCAACAAGAAACGGTACATTTTAGTTATTGTTGATGATTTTTCCAGATTTACATGGGTTTATTTTCTCAGGCTTAAATCTGAAGTTGCACAAATCATGATCGATTTTATCAAAAAGATGGAGACAACATTGAAGAAAATTGTTCGAAAAATTAAGAGTGATCATGGAACTGAATTTAAGAACAATGTTCTTGATTCGTTTTTGGTGGACAAAGGAATTTCGCATAATTTTTCATCTCCATACACACCACAACAAAATGGTGTTGTTGAACGAAGAAATAGGTCTCTATGCGAAGCGGCAAGGACTATGTTGGCATATGCGAAACTTCCACAATACCTTTGGGCTGAAGCTGTATCAACTGCATGTTTCACTCAAAACAGATCGTTCATTCATCGTTGTTTTAACATTACACCATATGAAATTCTCAACAACCGAAAACCTAACGTCAAATTTTTCCATGTTTTCGTATGCAGATGTTTCATTATGAATCTCAAGGATCATCTTACGAAATTTCAAGCTAAAGCAGATGAAGGGATTTTCTTGGGATATTCGCATAATTCAGTCGCATATCGTGTGCTGAATAAAAGAACACGAAAAGTTGAAGAAACTTTTAATCTTACATTTGATGATTACTACATTAAACAAACAACATCACAGTTTGAAAATCATCCTATTCTGAAAGACATACAAGATGAATCTGAATCCTCACAAACCTTAGATATTGATTATGATTTAATTTTTGGAATTTCAGATCATGCTGTTGATGCTGAAATAAATGCAAATGATAATCATCTCTCTAAACAAACAAAGCTTATTGATGATTCAACATCCAATTCTTCAGAGAAAGGCGAAAGTATGCAAACTAATCCAGTAGAGGGGGAGCTTTTGGATTCGAATACATTCAATAACGGAGAACATTATTTCGAGGGGGAGAAAGAAAGATTGAATTCTGATGTTGAGGGGGAGCATAATGTTGAGGGGGAGCATTTAGAGAATATTGAAAATAATACTGATTTAGATGATACTTGTTCGATTGCAGGTTCAGAGAATGATGATATGTACGAAGATGCACCATTGGAATTTGATCCAACATATCCACCAATGGAAAAATGGACAAGAGATCATCCGAAGGATCAAGTAATTGGGAATCCACAATAGGGAGTCTTAACAAGAGCTCAAATTAGTGCAAAGAATGAGGTATTGAATACTCATCAAGAATTTTGCATGTTCAATGTTTTCATCTCTAAAATTGAACCAAAAACAGTTAAGATTGCAATGGAACACTCAGATTGGGTTGTTGCAATGCAATCTGAATTGTCTGAATTCGAACGAAACAAGGTTTGGAGATTAATTCCTAAACCTGAAAATGTTTCGATTGTCGGGTTAAAATGGATCTACAAAAATAAAACCGACAAAGATGGAAATATTGTTCGAAACAAAGCCAGACTTATTGTCAAAGGTTATTCACAACAAGAAGGAATCGACTATGAAGAAACTTTTGCCCCTGTCGCAAGACTCGAGGCGGTTCGTATATTTCTGGCTTATGCAGCTCACAAGGATTTTGATGTTTATCAAATGGACGTGGAGTGTGCATTTCTAAATGGAGAGCTTGAAGAAACAGTATACGTGGAAAAACCCCCAGGTTTTATTAACGAAGAATTTCCAAATCATGTTTATATTTTAGATAATGCAGTTTATGGTTTGAAACAAGCACCACGAGCATGGTATGCAACTCTTACTTCATTCTTGAAACAATCTAAATTTAAACAAGGATCAGTTGATCCTACATTATTTCGAATGAAAGTGGGGAATCATCTAATGCTTGTTCAAATTTATGTTGATGATATTATTTTTGGCTCAACTGACCCTGCTTTGTCTAGAGAATTCGAAGATTTGATGAAAAGTAAGTTCGAAATGAGCATGATGGGAAAAATAAATAATTTTCTTGGTTTGAATATTCGTCAAAACAGAGAAGGAATTTTTATCAATCAAGAAAAATATATGAAGAATCTGTTGGAAAAGTTTGGATTGACGAATAGCACGAAGTTACGAGTTCCAATGGCAACTGGAATAAATGAACACCTTCGTTAGATAAACCTGCAGTTGACCTAACTCTTTACAGAAGCATGATTGGTTCATTACTTTATCTTACTGCAAGTAGACCTGATATCATGTTTTCTGTGTGTAATTGTGCAAGGTATCAGTCAAATCCACGAGAACCACATCTCACTGCTGTGAAGAATATATTTCGTTATCTTAAAGGAACAATTTCGTTAGGATTGTGGTATCCTTCGAACACTGGGTTCTTTGTACAAGCATATTCGGATGCAGACTTGGGTGGTTGTAATCTTGATCGAAAAAGCACAAGTGGTGGATGTCAATTTCTCGATGGCAAATTGGTGAGTTGGCAGTCGAAAAAGCAAACATGCGTATCAATCTCAACAGCTGAAGCAGAATATGTGGCTGCTGCTGCTTGCACTACACAAATAATATGGATTCAAAGTCAATTGCGTGATTATGCAATAAATATGAAAAAGATTCCATTATATTGTGATTCTCAAAGTGCTATAAGAATTTGTCATAATCCTGTGCAACATTCGAAGACTAAACATATAGCTCTTCGTTATCATTTTATCAAGGATCACGTGGAGGATGGAAATATTGAAGTACGTTTCGTGAAAACAACTGATCAGTTAGCTGATATTTTCACAAAACCTTTAGATGAAAAATCCCTTGTAAGAATTATAGAGGGACTTGGAATGATCGATGGAAATTCTGTTCCATGCGAAAAAGAAGAATGATGCACGATAAGGAATGAATCAGAGGCGCTTAATAAAAGACAAGGCAAAGTCATTCAGCATTCAGCTGTTACTGTTCATAGTCAACGCTTCGACCTCTTCGATTTCGCACATTTGTTACTTATTTTAAGGGTTGATTCAGCTATTACTGTTCATAGTCAACGCTTCGACCTCTTCGAATTCGTACATTTGTTACTTAAAAGAGGATGATAAAATTTCGCATCTTTACACCAAGTATTGTTTATTTTCGAAAATTCAAAAATCCAAAAAGATTTTAGTTTGTTTTGTCTTTATTTTTGAAAAAATCAAAAATCCAAAAAGATTTTATTTAGTTTTGTAATTCAATTTTCGAAAATTCAAAAATCCAAAAAGATTTTAGTTTGTTTGTCTTTATTTTCGAAAAATCAAAACAACAAAAATATTTTGATTCTTATTTCTTTTTAGTATGTTGTTGTTGATTATCATGCAGATTCAGAGGGAATTACGATTGCAGTACTAGGGTAAGGTACATTTTTCGTATGAATTGATAAAATTTTCATCATTCGAACTAGTTAGGTTGTCCCTAAAAGCATGCTGCTGCATGTTGACCAAAGCCTCCATGACTCAATGTGTGTGTACGAAAGCCTTAATGAAATTATTCATACAGAGATTTCTTCCCAATCAGGCTTATATTCACATTAGTCTCTGAGCTACCTTACTCTTCTCAAAATGAGTTAAGAGTTTACTGTTTGGTCCAAACATAACAGAGGTACTTTTTGTGTCTTAAATCAATCTTTTTCATCCATAAAGTTCTTACACGATCACACACGAAGACATATGTCCGAGAGGTCTCTGATCAAACCCATCGAGACTTAGATATATCAAAACTATGTGTTTATGATCTGACATCATGAGACCGTGATGAAAGTGAAACCCAATTTTCATTATCTTTTTTA
The DNA here is from genome assembly GCF_052849685.1 of Lactuca virosa. Classification (NCBI taxonomy): domain Eukaryota; kingdom Viridiplantae; phylum Streptophyta; class Magnoliopsida; order Asterales; family Asteraceae; genus Lactuca; species Lactuca virosa. The sequence goes on along the minus strand of NC_136430.1, from coordinate 225,074,425 downwards.
AGGAATTGACGGGGAACTAAGTTCCAGATTTTCACGAAACTTTTGTTTCTGTACCAAAATTCGAAACTCCAAATCATATTCATTTCGAATGCGTGGTCTTGATCAAACATTCGAAACCAACGATGTTTGTTACCCAACAAGATCCAGAACACAAATTTTTTTCTTGAATATGATTTCCGTGTGAGTTTCATTCGAATGTCCTAGTTATTTCAAAAATTTTCAACGACAACTTGTCACTGACTACACTGGTCAAACAAGTAATTTCTGTTACAATTTCTCACCTTATGTTTAGGTTGACATGTAACAAAATTTTTTGAACTACCCACGAAGCATTATAAAAGAAGCCCTTCGATACTTATCAATAAGTATTCGATTGTAATTCACGGGAACCCACACAAGCTATTGATCATTTCTCTTAATGATTAATGAAGTAATCTTTGCTCGGGATTGAATTTGCTTTTGTGTCAATAGTTTGACATCACACTATCCCATATTTTTCTTATATTTGTTTCACGTCTCTATTCTTTGGAACACAGCACTCACGAAATCCTTGAGGTTCTGAGTAATACCAACTCAGGCTGATGATTTCGAACTTCTGGCGTATGACTTCGCTTTTCATCCCAAAAGTGAAAGAGCCTTGCTTCCATTCGAAGGGTTCTGACGGTTACAATACTCTTGGTGATCACAAGACAGGCTGTTTTTAAATGACGTATGGTATTCTGTCTGGTTTTCAAGGTGATGTGACAACTACTTTTTGACGCATGGCTACTTTTCATCAGTAATGGTCCGACTTTCAAGGTGCCACGTCGGATTTCATTAAATACATATCCCGCTTCAAATTCAAACTTCAGGGTTACATATAAGAGGGGATTCAAGGGTTCATTGTCCGTTTACGCGATCAAAAAGCAAATTACCCAAAATTCTCTGTTCATCATCTTCTTCAAACCCTAACAATGGCGACTTCTGCTCATGTTGATTCTCATACAACTGAAGATGCCTCTTCATTACCAATAATGAAGATTCAAGCAACAAACTACTACTTGGAGGGTGAAGTTTCTCAGTATCCGGAAGAATTAAAGATGCTCATAGTTGCTTTGAAGAACTCGGTTTTGGCCAAAGCGATGTTCAACTCTTTCTCTGTTCCATTGTCCTGGCTTTCTCAAGCAGGATCGACTGCAACATACAACAAAGCATCTGATACGATTACATTTCATCTGGTGAACGATAAAAATGTCAGGCTAACCAAGAAACTATTTTGTCAAATTCTTGATATTCCGAATTCGCCTCCATATGTTTCATTTACTTTTCCACAAATCGTTCACATGTTCCATGAGATGGGATATCAGCCACCATTGTCCAAGATTAGTGATTTTAAGAAATCTGGACTTCCAAGAATCTGGAATTTCTTATTTGGAATTTTTCTAAGATGTTTGACCGGGCGATACGCTGGTCTTGATAAAGGAAGGATGGAAGTTTATGCCATGGTTGCTGGCATATATTATGATATTCAAGTGGACTATTCTACTCAATTATGGAAGGAATTTCAAAAGGGCGTAGAACATACGAATGCCATTCATGGCATTTCGTGTGCAAGATACTGGAGCTTGATCTTGCAACATTTCTACAATAAGGAAGGTATTTTAGTACCCAATGATGAAGAAAGAGCAGTTTTTCAACCATACCACTATCCGAAGGATGTCACAGACAGTGCTGAAATTTTTCCATCAGTTGCTCGTATTCCTGATGCAATGCTTAAAAGGATCGATCCTTCGAATTCAGTTTTAGTGGCATATTTGCAGACTATTGATTCTACAATCGAAATTGGCGTACTATTGGATAGAGAAGATACGAAATCCAAGAAGACGAAGAAGAATGAAACTGAGTCAAAATCTTCGAAATCTCCCAAGAAGAAGCCTGAAACTGTTGAAGTATCTGTTGCTCAGACTCAAGTGGTTGAGTCCATTCTTGAGGAAACACAAGAAAATGTTATCATTCCTTCGAAGACTGGAATGTTTCGAAGAATTAAAATGAAATCTTCCCATAAACGCAAGTCTCCCACACAACAAATGATTCGAAAGCCTCAAATCACTCATCAAGGCGTTTTAATTAGGGAAGTGCCCGCACCTGTTTCTCCTGTGTCAAAGAAACGAAGGGCTGAAGATATGGAAAAACATTTGTCGAAGAAGAAGAAGAAGAAGACTCGCAAACTTGTGATTTCTACTGAGTCAACCGAAGATGAAATTGAAAGAATTCCAGAAACTCCAGAGTTTACTCTTATCACAGAAAGTTCTACTCCTGAGAAGACAGTCGTCATACCACCCGAAGTTTCGATTGCCTAATCAGTTCCTGAGGAGGTTCGAACTTCAGGCATCCCTGCACACGTATCTGATACGGATGCAAATGTCAATATGGGTGAAGGAGGTTCGAAAAATGAAGCTAAAGGTCCATCTACTTCTGCTCCTTTTGCAAGTATTGTTTCCTTACCATTATCTTCTACTCCTCTTACTTCAACAACAGATTCCCCAACATTCGAACACATTCTTGATCAACCCTTTACTTCTATTTTTTCTTCTCAATCTACTGAGCCACCCAAACCAAATTCACCTGTTGAAGAAACTGTTTGTATGGAGACAGAGACTGATAATGAGGGGTTTGGCGGAATGTTTGAAGATTTGGAGTTTCATGACGAGGAAGAGCAGTTTCCAGATCACATGCTGATGACCATGAAGGAGTTTAAGATTTTAAATCAAAAGTTGAATTCTGTCATTCAATCTCAAGCAGATCTCGGGGTTGGTTCGTCTGTTTCAAGTATTGAAGTTGATTCGTTGCTGAAGGTGTTTGAATCCAGAATCATAAGTAAAGTATCGGGGATGATTAAAGATTCTGAATCTCGAGTCTTGGAGAATATTGATCATAATGATCAAAACAATGAACTTCGGATCAATTCTCAAAATTCGAAATTTACTGGTGATCTGAGAGAGTTGAAGAATGTTGCAAAGGAAAGACACGTTCTTTTTATTCAAGATGTGAAGAAAGTACGAGAGGATGTCAACTTGCAAATTCACGAACTTCGTGAAGATATGAAAAGAGAAATATCAACTGTTCAACATGACTATGCATCATTGCATCAAAAGGTTGATATAATTTGTGACGCAGTCACTCGATTTGTTAAGTTGTATGAAAATTTGAGTCCTCAAATTACTCAACTTTCAACATCCGAAAGTGCAAGCTTTGAGGAGGTGCTTAAGTTGCTCAAGGAGTTAAAGGAGATTTCTGATAGGCCAATGTCTTCTTCATTGATTACTCCTGAATTTTTATCTCAGAAGTTTATACAATTCGAAGTCATTCTCAACAAACAACTCGCTCCTCTCTTTCGTATATCAAGCCTTCTTCCAACAACAAATGCCCCGCCTATTTTCACAGGGGTGCAAGGGGGAGAAAGAAAAACTACTGAGTCGAAGGCTAGTGGTGAGGATGCGAAATTTGTGGGAAAAGCTTTTTCTTCAAGAATCCCAACAACAAAACCAATAATTGTTTCTGCTGAAATGGTTGCTTCAACAGTCGTAACAACAATACCAATTGCAAGACCAATTTCGAAAGGAATTGTGATTGGTAAATCTTCGGAGACTGGTGGGAGTGGTTCGAATCCAAAAGAAACAATTGATAATCCAGCCTTGAAAGATAAAGGCAAAATCAATTCTTGTGGAAAAATCGAAAGCAGAAAAGAAGGCTGAAGCAGAAGCTGAAATTGAAACACTGAGGATTATCCAAAGCATTATGACTCAACGAGCTAGTGATCCGAAGGGAATGGATAAAGGTGATACAGCCAAACATTATAATTACGAAACAATCGAGGCCAAGGTTGCGTTCAATCACATGTATACATTCGAAAAGAAACCAAAGCAGAGCTAGTTGGTCACAAACACTGATGCAAGCCAGCTGGATTTTCCCATAAACGAAATGATGTTTATCATGCCTCAGTTCAAAGCAGAAGGGAATTTTAAAAATAAAGATGAAGGTACACACATGAAAATTCGTTTTCATGCTGTTCTTGGAAAAGCCCCTGAGGAAGTATGGTCATTGATTAAAATCAAGAAAGTGATCAGTATGAAGAAGGATGTGATTTTTGAAAACACAGTCCAGAATGTTAAGTATGTGGTTGCCAGGGCAAATGGAAAGATTTGCGAATTTACGATTGCTGATTTTCCTTTGATGAACTTGTATGATCTCATACAAGTTGCATTGCTCTTAAAAGACAAATCATTTTCATTCCTTCAAAACACTGAACCGGATGAATTCAAGCTTGGAGTTGCTCACATCAAGATTTTTATCGAAATTATTATGAGTGCTTGGCACTAACAGATGTGGAGTTAGCTACTGCCAAGGGAATGGAAATAAAAGCACCTATGGCTCCTACGAAGACTCAAGTTGAATTGAAAAAGTATGCTGATGGTGAAATTTGCCTGAAGCCTTTTGGAATGGTCTTCGCAGGAAAAGACAAAGCTGGAAAAGCTAAAAGGTTTTTATTCCAGGCAAGTGAAGTGGAGAGGTATTCAACGTCACAGTATACGAACTTAATTGTTCGTATGAATCATTGCAAGAAGAATAATGAAGATGACAAGAAAGAGCTGAAGAAGATTATCTCCTGGTACACGGAGATTCGAAGAGTATTACTATATTCCATCACGCTTCTTACAAATTGAAGACTTCGACTATGATTACAAAGGGGGAGATTGTAAAGGTCGAATTGTTGTAATTAGTCGAAGTATGTTTAGTACTCTTCGAATATTTTGTAATGTATTTTACTAGGGCACTTTTATTCGAAGCTTTAGTGTATATGCCTTAGTATATTTTTTGTACGCTTTCAGTTCCCTATAAATAGGGTTATTTACTAGAGTTAGATAAGAACTTTTACAGACTTGTCTCTTGTACTCTGTAAAGAATTCGAAAGCGTAATAGAGCATAACAGATCATATTTACATTCCGTATTCAAATCTCGCACTCTTACTTGAATTCATACTCTGATTAATTCATTACTCGATTCTTTGATTCATCAGCTTGTACTCCGGCCATTGTGATTGGCTCAGGAGCGGCTACCAGAACCGGTATTTGTTCAATCACGGGTGGTTGATTTCTGTTCCCATTTGCATTCCCGACTCCACTGCGGGTCCTTGCCATTTGGATCTATACGCCAAATAAGGTGAATTTAGATCTTTATTTAGGATAGACGTTTAAATCATACTTATCACTCTGAAACATTTACATCCTAGTTCTAATATCGTAGTCGTACGCTTAGAATCCCAAACACATAAGGTTTCCAGATCCGGTCGGCCACAGACCATACATCCGAACAAATAACATCATATAAGGCATAAGCATTTAGCACATAAAGCATATTAGGCATATCTCCTAAAATAAGCTAGTGCTCACACCTCACAATCATCGCTTAGCATTCTAAGTTTAAGTCTAGAAATCCTACAAATTCCTAGTTCGCTTAAACTAATGCTCTGATACCAACTGTGACATCCCCATTTTTCACGTCCAGAAAAGACCGGTTTTGTTTACGCTTGTTTAAAAATCAGAGTAACATTTTACATAAAAGTTCCCAAAATAAAATATGATAAAGATTTATCAAAGCATTTCCGTAGAAATGTATTTCATTAAAAAGACTCGGGATGTCATGTTCGATACAGATCAAAAGCATAAACAGTACAATATAACCCTTACTACATTATTTCATATCTACAGGCCTATATCCGTAATTCCTCATCCAAAACATCACATCTATGCTCGAGCGCCACTACCTGTAATACATGAAACTGAGTGGGTCAGGCTTGGGAGCCTGGTGAGCACATAGGGTTTTCAACCCACAATAAATAAGTTTATTAATTTCATCAATCAACAATAACCCGATTACCTGTTCCCGTTATCCTCACAACGTCCCTAAAACACCTATCATAAGGGACCTAGACTAAGGATCAACATCGGGATGGACACTACTGCCAAGGGGGTTCCTCAGCAATAAATGTCCTAAAGGCAACCATGGGGGGATGGAGTACACCGGTGAACACATCGTTCACAAACACCTACAGGTTGCGAGCCTGCTAGCGTTCCACTGGACTATCTAGAAGAGTCTGTGGTCATCATCTATACTCTGCTAGATGATTGGAATCAACAACAACAACATCGAGGCCTCTCATCATTTTATCACACATCATCTATTACATCTACCCATGTTTTACCCAAACATTTTCGTAGATATAAAATACATATATAGTTTAAATCATTTAAAACATGTATAAAATCGTTCATCCAGCATAAAGAGCAAGTATTCAGATAATATGCACACATAGCACGTAATTTATAAAATACTTCATATCTATGTGTAAGATGAAAGTAACTATGCACTCACTTGAAAAGGTGGTGATTCCGAACTCAGACAGCGCTTCGCTTTTTAAAAATTATTTCCTTCGACGAAACCTAGTATTATTACCACTAGAGTTTAGTCTACTATTCGCCGAGACTAATTAAAAGTCTAGCTATTATTACTATTATATAAGCGTTAAACAATACTTATATAACCCATAATAATAGCCCAAGTACTTATTATAAGTTCCTAATAACGTTACTATAATTAAATAAAAGCTATATTAAAAATAACGTAGGCGTAGCTCACTTACAGCGGGTTTTATAGAAAACCGAGCTTTTCTTGGAGCAGCGTTCCCGAGCCGAAAAGCTCTTCTTCTCGGAGCCGTCGAGCACTCCGGGGCTTCCGCCTCGTGCTAGAGAGGATCCCTAGGCTTTTCGGGGGGTTTCGGGGCTAGAGAGAGGTTCTAGAGATAGAGTAAAGAGAAGAAAGAATGGGAAATGTGTGAAGAAAATAAGGGTGGGAGAGGTCCTATTTATAGGGTGAAAAATGGCTGAACTTGGTGCCACATTTCACCATCTAGTGGCAAGACTTGGGGAGAAAGCAATGGCCAAGATTGTGCCACATCACCCATTTTCGCACAGCACACTTCCGACTTCTAAAATCCGTAACTTTCACATACGACCTCCGTTTTTGACGTTCTTTATATCCGCGCGTAGGTAAAAATAAGATCTACAACTTTCATTTTGACTCTGTCGGCTAATTCTCGACTGATCTTAAATTTAACAGTACGAGGAGATTATACTGTTAAATGTCCGCGTAAAATTCATAATTTCTACATACGGACTCTGTTTTCGTCTGTCTTTTTACCGTTGAGTTCCTACTAATGAGATCTTCAATTCTCATTTAGGTCGCGTAGGCCAAAAACCACTCGATCTAAAATTCGAGTTTCGGACTGTGCACTGCTAAGCCAAATCTTAGAAAATTTTTAACTTCCTCATACGAAGTCAGATTTGGGCGTTCTTTTTTTTTTGTATGTTCTCGGTTTAACGTATACTACACCTTTTGTTTAGATCACTAAGGCCAAAAAGTCTTTCATCGTAAATTCACTATTTACGCTTCTCGGTGTCGTGCCGGTTTTGCCGTAAAACTTTGACGGGTCATAACTTCTTTGTTATAACTCGGATTTCGGCGTTCTTTATATATCCGGAATCCTTGTTTACACCACTATAACTTTATGTAAAGATATTGGGTTTATCTCACACTTTAATTTTGACGCTTATTTTATCCTTTATTTATTTTACGTTTATAATTAAGTATAAAGCACATAATTTCACATAATTCACATAATACTCAAATAATTCATCTTTATTATTTCAAAAAGTGTTACAATAGTTGAACTAGACTATTACATCATCTAATTAATGCTTAGCCCCAAAACACGGGCGTTACACCAGGGTTTTCAAACAGAACATACTATACATGCTGGTGGTAGCCAGTGTTTTCAAACAGAACATACTATACATACTGGTGGTAGACAGGGTTTTCAAACAGAACATACTATACATATTAGAAGTAGTCTAGCATACAAACTAATATGTTTCTTACGCTACAAAGGATGCAATAACAAACATTCATAGTTAGTTCTATAATTCCTTAGTTTATGCATCAGGGTCACCTATGAAGAATATTCGATAGACCGTGGAGTATGTGGTTTCCGCCTCATGTCTTGTTCCTTGTTTGGTTGTGGGCTTAGGGCAGATCCATATAATCCACTGTCTGTTCGATATTGGTTTATGTGTGACTAGTATGAACTAAGTGGTTATAGAAGGAACTGGTAATATCATGCTTTTACTAAAGAAAATATTGGATTTTCTTGGAAACATACGAACATTTTTCAGATCCGTCAATAGGTTTTCACTACAAAACATCGCTTATGAACTCACCAGCTTTATGCTGATACTCTTTCAAAACTGCTTGTATTCTCAGGGAATCAGTAGACAGGTACCTCGCTCAGAGTTTTGCGAAGACGGAGCGTTAGAGTCTCATCTTTTCTTTTGATTATACTTTTGATGTATAAAAAAAGAATCAAACAGATGTAAACTTTTTTTCATATATGTATGCAATGTTATGGTTGTGTTTACTATGATTACTATGATGCAATTGTTGTGATACTACATATGACGTCATCCACCCCCGAACGTTTCCGTCGTTCCGGTTTGGGGGTGTGACACGCCTGGGTTCTGGTACGCTTTTATTCATAAATTATTCATTTTATTAGAGATAATCGACGAGTTGGAAGCCCCAGACTCGTCGAGTAGAAACGAGTTTTGGACGCGGGTTTTAAGCTATCTACTCGACGAGTCGAGAGCCCTCGACTCGACGAGTAGGTCTGCATGAAGGAAACCCTAATTTCGGGGTTTTGCACCCTATTTAAGCATCTTAATCCCCATCTTTTGGCCTCATTTCCAACCTCCAAGTCCTAAACCCTAATCCACGAAACCCTAGAGCATTTTGTGAGTGTGTGAGCCATTCTTGAGTAACCTTTGTGTGTTCTTGAAGCTTGAAGAGGAAGAAGGAGTTAGAGGGTTCAAGGAGAAGATAGTAGATCCAGAGACTTCCTTCCATCCTCTTCATTTTCTGGTAATCAAGTTTCTAGCTTGGCTATTAGTTCATTAGATCTTCTTACTTCCATTTTTATGAGGGTTTTGGTTCAAGAATCTTGATCTTTGGGATTTGGACGTCCCAAGTGACTTACCTTTCAGATCTGGGATCTAGAAGGGGTTCCATGGCGTAAAGGTGCAAATTTATGACCATTGAAGCCCCATGCAAGCTTAAAAACGTTATTATGGCCTTTTTAGCCCCAAAAGGCCATGCATGGAAGGAAAGCTAGGAACTTTACGTGTTCAACTGATGTCCAAGGCCTAGATCTATGATAGTATGCTTTGGTTTTAAGTATTATGGCTTTTGGACCAAGATCTATGTTCTAGAGAGATAGGGTTTGAGCTAAACACATTAAGAAGGACTAATAGCGGGTAAAGTTGGAAACTTTACCCTTAAAAGTGAATTCCCAGTATGTAGATGAAGTATGGAGTTTAGAACTGAAGGATAGGAGCTTAATCCATTGAGATGGCTCAATCAGACAGAGGAACTCGGCAAGTCCATAGAAGGACTCAACGAGTTGAGTTGGTTTGCCCGATTCTATACAAGGTGGAACTCGACGAGTCTGTGAAGGGACTCGACGAGTTAGTTTGTGTTTTCATGACTAAGAGTAACAAAGGAACTTGGCGAGTCAAGCGATTGGCTCGACGAGTTGAGTCAACTCAAATTGTTGACTTTGACTTGGACTGAGCGTTGACTTTGACTCGGACATTGACTTGACCAAGGTTGACCCATGAAGGGGTCTTCACATAGGAAATGGTCATTTTACCCTTAGAAGGGTTATAAGTTTTTGACTAAGTGATTATTGTGATAATGATAGTCGGGGAGTCGTTGGAGCAGCCACTAGATATTCCTCACACGAGATTTCAGCAACCAGTTTGAGAGGTGAGTTTTCCTCCAGTAGGAACGGGTCTAAGGCACCAAGGCCGGCCCGTTTAGATAGTAGTAGTTTCGGACTACGGTCCGATGTCGGGGCGGTCCCGAGAAATGTTTGTATGCTTGATGTCTTTGTGATTCTTGCATGTTTTTGTACTTTTATGTTTCTAGATTTTGATCCGATGTCGGGGCGGTTCCCGAGGAATGTTAGTATGCTTCCGGATTACGGTCCAATGTAGGGTGGCGCCCGAGGAATGTTTACATGTTAATGTTATATGTTTAGGTTTATGTGTATTATTTGATTATGATCACATGTATTCCGAGATGTGCTCGATACTGGGCGGGGCTCGATGCCGAATAGGGTTCGATGCCGGGCGGGATCCGATGCCAGGAAAGCCGATGTCGGGCGATGACCCGATGTAGCAGGGGCGGGGCCCAATATATGTTTATGTGATATGTGTATGGTATGTGGTAGTTCGGGAGACTCACTAAGCTTCGTGGTTATAAATTTCAATTTTGGTTTCAGGTACTTCCGCTAGTAAGGGAAGAGCTCGGGATGACTGCATGGCACACACCATAGTTTTTAGCCTGGGAGGATTTACTCTGATGTTTGACATATGATTTTGATACATTGGCAGATATTATGTTATTTTTGAGAAACATGGTTTATGATTTTTATATGATGAATGATAATTATGGTTTTTACTAATGAAATTAAACGAAATTTTTGGACTATATTTTTGGGACGTTTCATCGAATTCTGGGCTATGCACTGCTATGCTAAATCTTAGAAAAATCATAACTTCCTCATACGAAGTCAGATTTGGACGTTCTTTTTATGTACTCTCTCAGTCTAACGTATACTACGACTTTTGTTTAGATCCCTAAGGCTAAAAGTATTTTATCACAAACTCACTTTTTACGTTACACAACGTCGTGTCGGTTTTGCCGTAAAACTTCGACAGGTCATAACTTCTTCGTTATAACTCGCATTTCAACGTTCTTTATATGTACGGAACCCTTGTGACATATACTATAACTTATTTAAGTTTATTCCTTCTAAATAATATTCTATTAAAAATTCATTTTTTTGACGCTTATTGTCTATAAATTGACTAGCCCGAATCTACGGGCGTTACACATAGTCTAATTATATTTATCTCTATATGGTACCATCTGTGATGTACCTTTGATAAAAAAATATTTTATTAAAGCGTACGATCTATATTTCACTTCTAGTTGTGAATAGGTTTGTCGTAATCACAATGAAAAATTATTCACGTAGGTAAAACTTTTTATCAATTCTAGTCACTATGTAACTCTTAGTTTTGTGTGGGATTCATTGAAATATAGGTCTGATTGAAGTAATGATTACCATGTATATATAAAGAGTAAACCAACTCAAAAAATTAAATTGTTAAATGTGACTTGAGCATTTGGAACATTTGGATTCAATGGAGCACTTGAATGAACGTGGAACACCTGAGAAAGGAATGAAGCACCTGGTAAAGGAATGGAGAATGTGAGAAAGGAATGGGGCATCTAAGAAAAGAACGAGGCACCTAAGAATAGACTGGAGCACCTAAGAAGGGAATAAAGCATCCGAGAATGGAATGGAGCATCACTGATATTCAATGACTCAAGGATGCACCATTTTTGAGTGGGTGCTCCACTTATGAAGAGGATGTGTCATCCATGAAGGAGGATGTGTCGCCTAGTAAGTAGATGTGTCATCTAGAAGTTGGATGTGGCACATTGGGAAGTAGATGCGCCACTTGGAAGCTTGATGCGCCATTTAGAGTGAAGGTGCTCCATCTTTAATGGAGGATACACCATTCTTGTTCAAGATACGCCACCCTCAAGCAAGGTGCGCCATCTGGGTACAAGGGTGCTCCATGATGTCCCTTGGTGCGCCACTTAGGACATAAGGTACACTTGGATGCTCAAGAATGTTAAAGGATGCTCGGATGTTAAAGATGCTCAAGGTATATGCCCCAAATGGCATGATGCGCCATTTTGATGAAGAGTGTTCGAATATCTTGTATGCTAAAGGATCATTATGAAACCATATTTGCTAATAACATATAATCCTATAGGGTCACACCATATAACAAGTAAACATTAATTGATTATTTATTAAGTAATATGATTATTAATAAATTAAATCATCACTTGAAATTAATTGGAAAATTATTGTTTCATGGAAATAATAATTATAAAGAATTTAACTAGCTACATTTAATAATAATGTATGATGTAAATGTTACACATATCTTTTTGGACTTGAAGTATACCATTTATATAAGTTGTGTACAGGTTTTTATAAAAGATGATGTAGCAAGCACTAGTTCTCTTTCCTCCCACCATAAGAACTAGTACATGGGGTTTGCTTCTTTGACTTTTGTAGTCTTACACATTCATACTTACTTGCAAGTTATTTGGTCACTTATTGCAAGTATGGTATGGATTGTACATATGGAAGTATAAAATAAAAGAGAGAGAAAACTAGTTAGCTTTTCTTTTCTTCTTTTTGAGCAAATTGTCGAGAGCAATTTAATCTTGTTCCCTCCCCTCTTTTTTTCTAGTTTGTTTCCCTTTTGTGCTTGGATTTGGTTCTCCTTTGAATTCATATTTTATATATAACTTAAAGGCTCGGTAACATCTTCTTTCAAGTGAAGAACTAGCATTCCTTAGTGGTTGGTGACTTGTTTTGGGTGGATGCATTATAGAGAGTTCCTAGCTTGGATCTTGCATTTCTTCATCAACTACCAAGCCTCCCATTGATGACTCAAAGGACTAAAAAGGTTGTTCATCTGTTAACTCCATTTTGGTTTTTATTTTCTTTCCAACTCTTGCAAGATGATCCTTGGTGGGAATAAACTAGTTATGTTGTTCAAATTTTAATTCTTCCATTTGCCAATTTTCTTGAGTTTTTGAAACTATTTTTGAATAATACCCAACAATTGGTATCAGAGCCACCTTGCAAGTTTGGTTAGAATTTATGATTATTAGGACAATCTTAGTTTTTGGAAAATATGGATAGCTTTGTTTTTTTGTTAAAAACACGTTCATACATATTTTCTATGACAACTTTAGAATTGTTATTTTATGTAACAAAAGTTTTCATTGATATTTTGTCATTAAAGTTATCTTAGAAAAACAAAGGTTGTTTTGTATGGTAGATGTATTTTAGAATGTATAAACAAGACATGGACCTTGCAAGTTTGGTTAGAATTTATGATTATTAGGACAATCTTAGTTTTTGGAAAATATGGATAACTTTGTTTTTTTGTTAAAAACAAGTTCATACATATTTTCTATGACAACTTTAGAATTGTTATTTTATGTAACAAAAGTTTTCATTCATATTTTGTCATTAAAGTTATCTTAGAAAAACAAAGGTTGTTTTGTATGGTAGATGTATTTTAGAATGTATAAACAAGACATGGACCTTATTGTGTTGTTGTTGGTGGCAATTCATTAAAATTGTTGTAATATTCTTTTATTCATAATGGTATGTAATAAAAATTAGCGAGTTTTCATCTTTGTTATTCTTTTATGTAATAGATTAGTTTAAACTATATTTATTTTATATAGAAATGTAACAAGATGAAGATGGTGGATATTCTGAAGAATCCATGGAGTACCCATGGTTTTATAAGTTTTTTTTATAAAAGTTCTTAACTTTTTATAAAAGTCTTATAAAATTTCAAAAAATTAGATTGTCATTGCAAGTGGGAGCATGAAATCGACATGAAGAACAGCGTTAAAATTTTGGTCCATTTAGTCTCTTAGGAAATGACTTGACTCTTTTATGTTGGCTCATTGTAACACCCTATTTCGAGTCGTTTCTTTATTCGGGGCCGTGATCCGAAGTTTAATTATGAAAAGGCCTTGGGCTTTAATGGAAGGAAGGTTTAGACCTTATTAAAGGTTGATAATGTTGCTTGGGAAGCCCAAACCCTTTGATTTGTGTGCTGGACCGAAGGGTTGAAAGGGAAAAGTTATAGATCAGGCTTATTGCAAAGGTTATGGTGTTAAATCGGTCTGTGGTAAGTCAAAATCAACTAGATAGGATTGTGGGGCTTTTCAATATCTTTCTGTACATATAAGGAACGCCGAAAACGGAGTTGGGACGAATAATTTATGACCGTTGGAAGTTAAGATGGAAATGAGAATTGGTCCATATGTAAGACCCCGTATTTCCATAGACGTAGGTTGTAATTATAATAAAGATATGAAATAAAATATATTTCTCTAGAGCCAAAATAATTGTCATAGACATAGGAAACATCTATACGATTTCCGTAGATATATAGAACGCCTAAATCCGACTTCGTATGAAGAAGTTATACTTCTTCGAAGTTTTTCGATTAAACCGATGCGTCTCGGCATATCGTAAAAAGTGAGTTTTAGATAGGTGGCTTATTAGCTTAAGCAACCTAAATGAAAGTCACAGTAGTCGTTAAACCGAGAGCGTACATATAGAGAACGTCTAAATCTGACTTCATTAGAGGAAGTTATGATTTTTCTAAGATTCGACATAATAGTGTACAACTCAAAAATAGAATTTTAGATCGGTCGATTCTTAGCCAACACAATCTAAACGAGAATTGAAGACCTCGTTAATAATACGGTCCGTAGTGTATGCATTCCGGACTAAGTTGTTATTTAAAAAAAATGGTTATTATTTTTAAAAAAAAATACAATAAAAATGGTTAGATTACTCAATTTCCCTTTATAATAATAAAAAAAACATTAATAATGTATTCGGACAAAACATCAAAAAACTTATCCGAATAAAACAAAAAAAACATTAATAAATGTATTCGAATAAAACGTCAAAAAATTTAAGAAATTTATTTGAACAAAAACGTCAAAAAAAATATAAACGAAAAAATATAAAAAAATTTAAACATTATATTCGAAAAAAATGTCAAAATAATTTAATTCATAAAAAAATAAAATAAAAGGATAATACATAATAGACAAAATTACATAAATGGTCCCTATGGCATGGACAATTTAATAATCGGTCCCCACGACAAGGGCAAATGTGTCATTTCACAAATGACTTAACCGAAAAAGTTAACACTGTTAGCCAAAAGGACCATCTTTGCAACATTTTGAAACCACAAGGACCATCTTTGCAAACAATTCATCATAAGGACTAAAGTTGGTCTATTTTGTCAAACACAAGAACCATTTATGTGATTTTTTTCTTATAATTATTTATACTCAATTTCATACACAACAGTGTTTTTATCGTACATAACAATTTGTGCTTTAAAATTTTGTATTGTATAACTTTATAAAACATAAATTGTTGTATATGGAGAAAAAGATTTGTGTATGACTAACTTCCCATTTTATAAATCTATCTATTCTAATAAAAGAAGAGTATTTCTAGACACGTTTCCCTCTTCTATTCAGCCATTCAACACAATTCCTCCTGTTCCGATTTCTTCTATCCATTGTTTCCTTTCTTTGAACAACCAATTTCAAATAATAATGGAATTATCTTCAAGGTTTGTTTATCCTAATCTCAAAAAATTAGGAAGGAAATCTTCTTTGATTTTGAATCTTATACCTCTGTTCTTGATCCTTCGTGTGTACACACCATTTTTAAAATCAAATCACCCCATTATTGATGGGTTTTCTAGGTTACAACTAATAGATTTTCACAACGGATTTTACACATAAACACTTATGGGAACATGCAACCTAGAACTCTATGACATTTTCTCTAGTTATAACAACATACTTTATGAAACAAAAACTAACCTATGAAAATGTAAAATCATGAGGCTATAATTTATACCTTTTGCAACAATTGAATGATGCAATAAACTCTCTTGAGAAACTCATTGGAAAGCTAGCTCTAATATTGTGGAAGCCTCTAATGTGTCACACTCAAACCCTAGGACAATCCTAGGATCGAAATATAGGGATCGGTTTTGCAAGGGATGTGGTCCTTTTGTATAGCTGTCAGATAACCTAGAAATCCTAGATTTGAATATTAAAATAATAATAATTTAATCCGATTCAAATTTTATTTCTTTATCTGATTCAGGATGCTTCCAGAATCCCTCTGGACCTCTCCCAAAACCGTCTAGGATAGGGAGGATCTAGAACTGCCTCCCTTGCTCAACTACTGAATAATTGCAATTCAACCCTTGCACCCTTAAATAATTTTAATTAATCCAAAATTAATTTCTAATTAATTCTGTTTAATTCCTAATTAATTATTAAATATTTCTAATTAATATATTAATCATATATTAACAAATCATTTTTTCTTTCTTTCTTTCTTTCTCTCTCTCTCTCTCTCTCTCTATCTATCTATCTATCTATCTATCTATCTATCTCTCAATATCAATCCTAACTATTTCCCTGGTTATGAGAGAAACCCAAAAAGGACTTTACTTTTATTCACTAAGATTATACCAATTTAGTTAAAACCTTAGACACTTAATCCAACAGTCTCCCACTTAGATAAGTCTTCAACTACAATTGCAAATATAGTCTTTGCATAACCAATAAAGAGTGATTTCCAAAAGCACTGCCAAACTCTGAGTAAATCAAACGTTAGCCCTAAGATAATTGATCATCTATACATTCGTTCTTCAAGATATTGTATGGACACGATACGTGGATACATATCAATATCAAGGTCCAAGATTTTGTTTCTCGATTTCCGATTTATGATGACATCAGTAGACTACGAATCCAACACATCAATTTAGTCCCAGCTGGGCCCATAACTACAATGTCAACATCAAATCACCGAGGGGACCAAAGATATCGTTTTTCCTTAATAGGAAAAAGGAACGACTAAACTTTGATTATATAATCATGCCTTTTACTCATCATGCCATACATGGAATTACATTTTATGACATCCATTTATGGATGCATTGATTCAAAACCAATGCACAATAGATTTTCAAACTATGTCTTATATATATATATATATATATATATATATATATATATATATATATATATATATATATATATATATATATATATATATCTTTTAAGAATAGAAGATATTATCGTCTTAGAATTTCTTGTGATTGAATCCATGAAGTAATCTCTAAGCGTGGGTTTAACCAATACCCAAAATCCCTATTTTCTAAGTACTCATCAATATTGCAGTAATCCATATGTAATGTCCAATCACCATGGGCAATCTACAAATATTCCATGAGAATCTTAAATTAATACCTATTTCTTAAATTATGACCGATTGTGGTATTTCGAATTAATTAATATTCGGGATGTAAAACATGAAAAATGAAACACAAGAATAAACAATTAAATATGGTAGTCAAAATTCATAAATAAGTCTCTATTTTATTATTTTATTTTTTTTTTGAAACGGCAAATCTAACTTACTCCTACACTACACCTTAAATCCACCTATGTCCATGACGGGACTTGAACCTTCAACCTCAAGGAAGGAGGGCAACACCGGATACCGCTGGGCTAGAAGCCCTTTGGTACAATTTATTGTTGTTACGTTGTTTTAAAAATATCAACTAACTACTAAAATCTAAAATCTAATATCATATCTTAATCCAATGCTCCTAGCATGCTAAAAGTACTTGATCTTGCTTAAACCCTTTATGAGAGGATCAACAGGATTTTCCTCTGATGATACATGATTCACCATGAGTTTGCCTTCTTCAACTTGATATCGTATATAATGTTATTTTCTTTCGATGTGCCTTGATCTCCCATGATCCTTTGATTCTTTTGTCAAAGCACCGCACCATCGTTGTCGCAGAAAATCTCCATGGCTTATTGGATTGATAGAAGAACTCCAAGGTTACCAATAAAAATATTTAACCATGCTGCTTCCTTCACCGCCACGCTTGTTGTGGTGTACTGATTCACAAGTAGAATCAACCATCGTTTGTTGCTTGAAACTCTTCCAAGTCACTACTCTACCATTCAATAGAAATACCCAACCAGATTGCGAATAAATACTATCCAGATCCCTTTGAAAACTGGCATCACTATAACCACTCACTTTAAGTTCATCTTTTCCACCGAAAACTAAGATCATATCCTTAGTTTTCTGCAAATACTTAAGAATATTTTTTACTGATGTCCAATGAGTTGCGCCAGGATTTCCTGATATCTGCTAACCATGCTCAAATCATAAGCCGCATCAGGTCGAGTACAAGTCATAACATACATGATCGATCCTATAGGCGAAACATGTGGGACTCGATTCATTGCATCTATTTCTTTGTCACTACTAGGACATTGAGCCTTGCTCAATTTTACAGTATGATGCATGGGTAAATCCCATTTCTTGAAATTCTCCATATTGAACCGTTTCAATATTTTATCCAAGTAAGTACTCTCACTAAGCCCTAAAAAATGTCTCTATCTATCTCTGTAAATTCTTATTCCAAGATTGTATGTTACATCACCTAGATCCTTCATAGCGAAACATTTTTCAAGCCAAGTCTTCACCTCTTGCAAAGTTGGAATATTTTTTCCTATAAGGAGTATGTCATCGACATACAAAACTAATGTCACTACACCCCACTAGCTTTTACATAAACACTTGACTCATCCTCACTTCTAGAAAATCCAAAATCCTTGACATTTTAATCGAAGCAAAGATTACATCTACGAGATGCTTGTTTAAGTCCATAGATAGACTTCTAAAGCTTGCACACCTTATTAGGGAACTTGGCATGTTCAAAATCTTTTGGGTGAGCCATGTAAACATCCTCAGTTAGCTTCCCATTAAGAAAAACACTTTTAACATCCATTTTTCATACTTCATAATCATGAAAAGCAGTTATGGCAAGTATTACCCTAATCGACTTGATCTTGGAAACTGGCGAAAAGGTCTCATCATAGTCAACCCCTTGGATTCGAGTAAATCCCTTCGCAACCAATATGGCCTTGAAAGTTTGTACATTACCATCTATGTTGGTCTTGTTTTTGAAGATCCATTTACATCCTACTTTCTTCCTACCACGTATATAATCAACCAAGGTCCATACTTGGTTATTGTACATGGATTGGATATCTCTATCCATTGCTCTTTCCATTTAGTAGCGTCAGTTCCTTCCATTGCTTCCTTGTAGTTAGTTGGATCATCCAGATTTATCAATGTGTTATTACGGATAATCGTGTCCTCATTCTTCGTTATATGGAAACCATACAACGAAGGTGGCATGCTAACTCTATCGGATCGACGAAGAGGTAACGGATTGTCAATGGGATCAACAGGTTCATCCTTGGGTTGAGAGCTAGTGTCATTTAAGGTTCCATCATTGGATGACTCTTAAATTTCTTCAAGATCAATTGTACTCTGACTGTCCTCTTTGGATATGACCTCTCTCTCGCGAAAGACTCCTCTTCGAGCTACAAAGACCACATTATCAGAAGGTTTGTAGAACAAGTATCCAAATGACTTTTAAGGGTAACCAATGAAAATACACCTCTCGGATCTAGGCTCCAGTTTGTCTT
The DNA here is from genome assembly GCF_052849685.1 of Lactuca virosa. Classification (NCBI taxonomy): domain Eukaryota; kingdom Viridiplantae; phylum Streptophyta; class Magnoliopsida; order Asterales; family Asteraceae; genus Lactuca; species Lactuca virosa. The sequence continues at coordinate 225,055,020 of NC_136430.1, read as the reverse complement.
GGGTCTCAAGTCTAAGAAGAGCATCATAACCCGATACCTTGATATGTGTAAGTGATGGAAGTTTCCTACTCCACATTTCATGAGGTCTTTTGGCAACCTTCTTGGTAGGCACAAGATTAAGGATATAGGTAGTTGTCTCTAAGGCATACCCCCAGAGCGATATAGGGAGTGAAGCTCGACTCATTATGGAACGAACCATGTCAAGCAAGGTTTGATTTCGCCTCCTAGCTTCACCATTAAGTTGTGGTGTCTTAGTAGGGGTCAAACTTGAAACAATTCCACATTCCTTAAGATAGTCTTTGAACTTGATACTGAGATATTCTCCACTTCTATCAATCAAAGCATCTTTATCTTCTTGCCCGATTGATTCTCTACTTCGTTCTTAAACTCTTTGAACTTTTAAAATGTTTCCAATTTATGCTTGATTAAATAGATATAGCCATATCTACTATAATCATCAGTAAACGTCACGTAGTAGTGATTAGCATCCCTTATGGCGGACCTGAAATGACCACATACATCAATATGGATGACATCTAACAATCCTTCACCTCTTTCATAAATTCATGTGAAAGGTGACTTAGTCATCTTTCCTAATAGACAATATTCGCATTCATCATCTGACTTCAAGTTAAATGATTCCAATACTCCATACTTTTGGAGTTGGGAGGTGTGTTTCTTGTTTATATGGCCAATAAGACAATGCCATAAGCATCATTATTGCCAAATACATAACGATAACCTTGTCTAAATAAAGTGTGAAAATAAATTATGTTTCTAATCATAATGAAATTTAACTAAAATAATAATAACTCTACTATAAATCTTCAACTTGAATCTCCAATCATCGTAACAGTTGACCTTCACATGTTTTCCATGATTAGATCAATCTCCCCATGCTTAGGCTTCTATTCCTTGGTTCCTGCAATACCGAGCACATGTGAACATCACATCCAATATTAAGAATTTATGAATTATTAGTATGATAAAGTTTAATGACTACCTAAATTGGGTTCAATTCCTTGAACCATATCATCCTTCATGTCTTTCAGGTATCTTGGGCAGCTTCTTTTCTCATTTGCTTTTCTGTTGACAGTAACAACAGTCAATTTCATTTGAATCATGGTCAAAAGCAATTTCAGAATCAACCTTTATTTTGAGTCCTTGATCAAACAATTCAATCACCACCTTCTCATTTTCTTTTAGAAGAGCAATCATCTTTTGCTCGAAGTCATTACCATTTTCAATAGCTTTGTAACGGGATAGGTTCGCCTTTTCAATAATGTGGGCTTCAACAGCTCTCAACATTCCAGAAAGCTCCATTAGGGTCACATCGAGGTTCCTCATGTGGAAGTTTGTTACAAACGGTTTGTAACAATCTGTAAGAAAGTACAAAACCAAATCACTGGATTGCTCCTTAGGAAAATCAACACCCATATTGTCCACTCTGTCAATGTACGTCTTCACTTTTTTGACATATGCACACACATAACTTCTTTCTTTGTGTCTACATGTAAGTAAAGCTTTTGTGATGTCATATCTTTCTAGCATCGTAAGGATGGAAAGGAGTGAGGGTTGTGAATCAGGGAGATGTGGTGGAAGATGTGGGGAGGAAGGAAGAGGGAAATCACCATTTTCAGACATCTATAATAAGAGACAAATATTTTAGTTAGTTGATTTAAGAAAAAAACATTATAAATGGTCCCCATGCTTTCCATAAATCTGGCATATAGTCCCAAGTTCAAAAAATCTCATAGATGGTCCATGTGGTTTCAAAACTTTTAAAAAACGGTCCTTTTTGCTAATTCCATTAGCTTTTGTCCGTTAACTATTATTTGATTATAATATTCAGAGAGCATTTCCATCATTTCACTACCACAGGGACCATTTATGAGGGTGTGTATTATTTAATAAAAAAATAAAAAAGAAATATATTATTTAATTTTCAAAGGGTCTCTCTCTCTCTCTCTCTCTTTGATGGCGACTAATCGCAGTCCATGAACACCGAATCCATCCCCTTTTCCTTTCTTTCTCATGTCAACTATACTGGTTCATCCCAAAGCATAAAGGTGTCGCTCCCTCCTCCCGGTCCTATCCCTATGTACCCTAGATCAACCGCCATTTATTTGTCACTGAATGTTATGGCAGAAGGTTGGTCGGAGAATATGAATGGAGGAAGGAAGTTTTCATTTTGAGGGAAGGGCTACTGTAAACATGAGGCATTTTAGCATTACCCATTAATGGTGAAATGCTAGATCTAAATTGAAAACCAGGGTTTCTTGAATTTAACCTTGATTGAGAAGTTCTTCCATTGAAACTACAACATGAATTGGTGGTGAATGATAGGTGACTGGAATTAGTATAGATGACATCAATGATGACTGGAATTGGTGGCGACGACTTTAGTTTTGTATCGACGGGGAGGACTGGTAGTAGTGGTGGATGAGAAAGGGGGGGGGGGGAAATAATAAGTAAGCAAGGGAGTGTAAATGGAAGATCTAATTTGGGAGAGGGGTAAGGGAAAATAATTCAGGTGTATCATTTACTTTGTTTGGTGAAGCATTTAATGTTTGTACATGTTCGTAGAAGAGGAAAGCAATCTATGAAACTACAATCTTCTTTCTCCTTTCAGTGATATCATTCATTTTTCTTCATTCTATGGACCTTTGATACACATATCCTCTTCTTGGTGCTTCATCAACTTGTAACCTAATTGAAGGAGCAGTTCTACAGGATGAACTCCGGATTGAAGATTATTTCCGTAAATTATTTGTTTTGACTCAAGGATGATACTTCATTTCTGAACTTGGGTTTAACTTTCTTTTTAACCTTTCTCTTTTCAAGATTTGAATGATGAGGAGAACGAAGAACAGTTTTGGGATTTACATCCACTAAACAGTACTTTTCAAAATCCATTTATGAATATTGACCCATTTATAAGATCTGCAATCTGTAATAAGTAGAACACAACAACCAGTAACCTGATGAAGATTAAACACACACATTAAGGTAACTAGTTTGATTTTTTAGAGTCTATGTGTGTTTTAATGCGTGAAAATGAAGTGTTTGGTGAAAGAAAATAAACACTCGATGAAGATAAAGATCATATGGGTTTAGAGAGAGATAGAGAGAGAGAGAGAGAGAGCGACCCTTTGAAATTTAAATAATATATATTTTTTCTTTTTTTATTAAGTAAGACACAACTTCATAAATGGTCCTTATGGTAGTGAAATGACGAAAATGCCCTCCAAATATTATAATCAAATAATAGTTAACGGCCAAAAGCTAACGAAGTTAACAAAAATAACCGTTTGTTAAAAGTTTTGAAACCACAATGACCATCTATGAGGTTTTTTGAACTTAAGGACTATATGCCAGATTTTTAGAAAGCGCAAGGACCATTTATGATGTTTTTTCTTGATTTAATCCTTACTATTTTAACCTAATTTAATATTTAAGGTTGGGATCCACACGTATAGTATTTGTAATAAGAAGAGGGGTGTCGTAATCCAATTGCGAACTTATTTAGATAAGTAGTGCACTTTACCAATTTCAATCACTATGAAACTCCTAGATCTATCGATATACATTGAACTATTCAATGACATGTTTAATCTTAAATTATGCTCTTCGATTTGTGACTAGGATACCGAGAATCACAAACAATATGTGAATAACCATGCAAACTCGCATGATACCGCCGATGTCATTTATGATCTCACATTGACGTGTCGGTTAACCATACATATTCTATATTTTTTTGGAAGAGACCAAGGCCTCGACAAACTTAAACACATACTCCATTAATAACCATAAATTTCGAGTTGTACCATCATTTCATCTTTATAGTCACAAATTAGTGTGTCGGTTAACCACACACGCTCAGCTAACGACTCACAAAGAAACAATGTGCATTTTCATGGATTAGCATACAATTTCATATTTTTTCCTAAAGTAACTAGAATGGGATTTTATAGAATGTTATACTAATTTTATATTATAATTTTAATGTGATTAATGTCTTATCAAACCTTTCGGCTAACGACACTCTACCATACAAAGAAGTGGTGGGTGAAAAGGACACTCATTCAATGGTCATTTTATAGGTTGTTTCCTTATATCTCTCTTATAGTGCGACTTCGTGAATGAGGTCTAGCATTGGTTTGACTAACTTAATGTTTTACATATAGTATTATGACTCTTATATATATATATATATATATATATATATATATATATATATGTATATATATATATATATATATATATATATATATATATATATATATAAAAGAGTGTACTTTAAAAGCTTTTGATAATACAAGGTTTAAATTTAATTAACTTAATTAAATTTTATTTAATTAATATTTTAAACCAATTTTAGATTTAATATTTATCTTTTAATTAAACATTTAACTAATTTTATTAAATTTTTTAAGGATTAATCAATTATCTTAATTATCTTATAATTAAATAATACTAGTTTCCTTATATACTTCCTCAATTTTCAAATTAAGATTTCATAATTATCTAGTATTAAGGTTCATATTTTAATCAATTAAAATAACAATTAATGACTAATAATTATCTTACAATTCGAAAAAGGCAAGTAAATCTCACAACCCTACCGCAACCATAACCACATCGTGGTAGGAGGGTTTGCAACGTCGTGGACTGCGATTGACAATTTTTTTTTTTGTTTCTTCAAGTATTGATTTCCAGTTTCATAATATATACAAATAACAGAAAATCCTAGGCTCTGATACCATTGATGAGTTTTCTAGGTTACAACTAAGAGATTTTCACAACTGATTTTACACATAAACACTTATAGGCACATGCAACCTAAAACTCTATGACATTTTCTCTAGTTATAGCAACATACTTTATGAAAAAAAAACTCACCTATGAAAATCGAAAATCATGAGGCTAGAAATTCATACCTTTTGCAACAACTGAATGATGCAAGAAACTCTCTTGAGAAACTCCTTGGAAAGCTAGCTCCAATAGTGTGGAAGCCTCTACTATGTTACACCCAAACCCTAGGATCGAATTATGGAAAGAGAGAGAGAGAGAGAGAGAGAGAGGTTAATCAGATTCAAATTTTGTTTCCTTATCTGATTTAGGAGGCTTCCAGAATCCCTCTGGACCTCTCCCAAAACCGTCACAGACAGGGTGGTTCTAGAATTGCATCCCTTGGTCAACTACTGAACAATTGTAATTCAACCTTTTCACCCTTAATTAATTCTAGTTAATCCAAAATTAATTTCCAATTAATTCTGATTAATTCCTAATTAATTATTAACTATTTCTAATTAATATATTAATCATATATTAACAAATCATTTTGTCTCTCTCACAATATCAATCCTAGGTATTTTCCAAGTTATGCATGGGGGCACCCCAAAAGACTTTACTTTTATTCACTAAGATTATGTCAATTTAGTTAAGACCTTAGACACTTAATCCAATAATTATATCATTCTAAATTCCATTGTTTACTCTCTCTCTCTCTCTCTATATATATATATATATATATATATATATATATATATATATATATATATATATATGGGAAAAGGGAATATACATTACAGCCCCACCTAAGCTTAGGTACTAAACCTCTTGAAAATATATTGTTTTACTATATAAAGATTATGGTTAATGGATTCACGATTAATATTTCAAGATGTAAATTCAAGATCGACACAATAGCGTTTAGGGTTTAGGGTATAGGGTTTAGGTTTAGGGTTTAGGGTTTAGGATTTAGGTTTAGGTTTAGGGTTTAGGGTTTAGGGTTTAGATTTAGGGTTTAGGGTTTAGGTTTAGGGTTTAGGGTTTAGGGTTTGGATTTAGGGTTTAGGGTTTAGGTTTAGGGTTTAGGGTTTAAATTTAGGGTTTAGGGTTTAGGTTTAGGGTTTAGTAATGTTCACTTGGGTGAAGTAATAAACGATAATTGAGGAAAGAAAACAGAGATGGTAAAACGATAATGAAAGAAAGAAATGTTATGGAGGATGATATATTTACCAAGTGAAACCAAACCGGATATATTTAGCATGTTAAAACGACATATTTTAGAGGTTAGTACCTAAGCTTTGGTGGAGCTGTAATGTATATTCCCTATCCCCTATATATATATATATATATATATATATATATATATATATATATATATATATATATATATATATATATATATCCCCCAGTTTTGCATTCTCCATTTTTTAAATAAAATCACCTAGTTATATATGTTCATTGGTTCATCATATCTCTTTATTGTGGGTGCTTGGTCTTGTTCATTCTTTCCCCGACTATCATTGCGTCATAGTTACCAATTACTTTGATTTCACACTGCTTTTATTCATTTTATGTGTTGTTATTGATGACCACAAGATTTTTTCCTACATAAGTCGTTTTCTTCCTGAGGATGAACAAGGGGTGGAAGCAGGATGAACAAGGGGTGGAAGCATGTTCAACCAGTAGAGACTCGAAGTGGATGAAGAATGAGACCAAACCTTTTTTATTCATATTTTTCCATACATCTGATTTGAAATCATTCTAATCGGTAATGTTTTCATTTAAATTATTTGAATTTGGATGGGGATATTTAAATTAGTTAAATATTTAATCTTTTTGTCATGGTTTCAGGCATGTTTAACAGTTGGACTTTGATAAATGTTTAGAATCAAAGTGTTGATATTATTAGCATGACCTTCCTTAAGCTAACGGGTTTTCTGTCAAATATGGAAACCATATTGAATAAATATTATTTTTTATTTTGATTTTTAGTTGTTGGTTTGAAGACTTAGTAACAAAAAAAATTGCTTCATTTTATTTATTAAATATAAACTTGATTGAGCCATTTAACAAATGTAATCATCATTAGTTAAAGAGGATTGGTAACTCCAGTTAGTTCTTCAAACTAGAACCTTTAATGATATTTTTACTTTATATCTAATTAATCAACTTTTGTCACTTGGAAAAAGGGGGTTGGTTTTGATTTTTATTTGATTCATGTTCTTGTGTATGATCATATTTGATGTTCAATAGAGAAAACCACTTGGATGCATCGAGGATTCGAAGATCTCAAGCATGCATCAAAGGTAATATTGACTTAATCTATTAGTTAAGATTTTGGAATGATATTTTATTTTGGTGTTCCAATCTCTTTTTTCTTCAAATGGTTTGATGTGGATGATTCTAATGTGGATTCTTTTGTGTCTATCCATGTTAAATGTGTCCTAAAGGTGTTTGATGAAATCTCTAAGAGAAATACAATTACATTATCAACAATGTGAGTCTTTATTTTGGTTTAGTGGCAGTTTTAACAAGTTATCACACTATGGCTTAATAGTTTACATATCAAAATAGATTTTAATTTATATATAGATCTTGAGCATGTTGAAATTGATAGATTGGTGGTGGTGGAACACAAAAAACTTATGGTAAGTTCTTATACTCTTTCATTTCTCTTACTTTCAATTTCTTAATAGTTACTTAATTTTTATTGCATGTTTTAACAAGCTACTTGAGGACAAAAGGTGTTTAGAGAGTATTAAGGAAGTATATTGCTATAGGCTGAGCATTTAACCCTACATAAAAAAGGAAAATACAAGATATATCAACATAGTTACCTTTCTACCATATGTGTGTGGGTTATTTTTGAAAAATGTTTTAATATAAAGAGTAAGCTCCGTTGGAATTGCAATGTTGTGTATGTACGTAGCATGTCTAAAAAATACAATGTATATATGCAAGAAAAAGGGATTTACTTTCAATTTTACTTGGTCCTAGGTTTACTTTGAAGAATAAATTGAGTTGCAACCCCCCTGTCTTATTTTTTTGAGGTTGACACATCAACATGTTCATTATTTCTTACAAGTAAGTTCTATATAATGATTTAATATCTATTTTTTTATGACAACTCCACTTTTTTTGTTTAATATTTTTGGCAATCTTGTTGATTTGGGATTAAGGTTCTTAATTGTCAGTTTTTATGAACATTGAGATTTAAATGGTTTGTTTTCATGTGTATGAAGATATGTAAGTGAAAGGTTGCAGTATGATACAATTTGCATTGTTTGGTGTTGTTCAACAGTTGTGGAAATGTAAGTTATGAATAAATATGGTAAATGAGTTCTATGGCATCACGTATGGCTTATAGTTGTTTTCAATTTTTATTTGTTTATTGCTTATTCAATCTTTGTTTAATTTCATATTTGTATATATGTACCATGTAAAATTACAGATTTATTTAGCATTTTTAAACAATTAAAGAGAAGCTTTTGTTTGTTATAGGTTCATTTTAGCACTTGGTGTGGCCTATCAACCATAATACTCACCGCACCACTGTTTCAACAAATGCTTTTGTTTTTTTACAACTATTGTTTTACATTTAATGTTTTTATGTTAGTTTTTATTTGCCTTTGGTCAAAAACTAATGTGATTATTTTTTCATGTTTAATTTTAATTAGTTATTTGATTAAACAAACCAGTATCTTGAAACCAAATTACTCAAAACTTTAAACCAAACTTTCTTTGGTTTTTTAAACACCAATGCTAAGCTTCAACAACAACTCCAACATGAGATCTCCCGAAATTTTGCCAAAAAATAACTTCTCATCTAATATAATACATTAACTAAAATAAGGTTACCATATAATATTGGAGGTTGGTTTGTTTCTTAAATAGCATGTTTATACATGGAAAATTGTATGTTGTCTTTATCTAGAATTCAAAATAGATAATGATTAAAATTGTTAATTTTAGATGATGATTGTAGAATTATAAATAGAACTTCTAATGTTGTATATAAAGAAGTTTTCAGAAATTTATAAACAATTTGTAGAATTTTATTTTTTATAACATTTTTATTTAGTAATAGTAGAACACACTTTATTCTTAATTTTCATTTGTAATTTGTTATATGTTTTCATATATGTTTATTATAATAACTTAATTTTTAATTTGTCATATAACAATTATATTTACATGATTGATTGTGGTTGTTTTTCGGTCTATTCATTTTTATATTTCATTATACAATATCATCATTTTTTTCATTAATTCACACATAATGAACATCGTCCGTATCTTCCAAACATTTTGCATATTAATTTTAACCGACTATTGTAAAGTTACAGACAAATCACATGACTTTGTAAATTAATAACTCTTTGAAAATAATTTATTAATGATTATAAATTTAAACTATCAATATTCGTTTAATTGTTAATCATGGTTTTCACAGGTTATAACCTAGTCTTTTATAAAACAAATAATATTTACAAGGATAAAAAAGACAATTCATTCAACATAAATGTCTTTCATTGCTAGATTTATAAAACAAAGATTCCATAAAAATATGGATTTCAATTGCCAGTAAATCATACAAACTAAAAAGATGTTAAATAAAAAATATTTCTAATTCAAAATCCTTCGATAAATCCAAAACTCATAAAAACATCATTAAAATGATTTGGATATAACTGTAAATACACTAAGACTATTTGGCATGACACCCTTTAACGGTGTAAGTGTAAAGACACTAAGACTACTTGGCAATGACACCCATTAACCGTGTTAAGCTTTTGAACTTTCATCCTCTTGTCATGTTATATTAAGAGGTGTTTGAGGAGGCAACGTAGCTTAACGCTGGTGGAGAAAAAAATGAGGCAATTGACCTTTTTTTTTCATTTAATTTCATTTAATTCCTTTTATAGCCATTTAGTTTAAAAAATAATAATAATGTGGCCTGATAAATATTTCTTAACAATTATTACATGACATGTAAAAACACAAAAAAATGATATGGGTGTAACCCAGCCAAACTTTTTCACTACATATACCAATGGAAAATGCGACAAGTTTTTATTGATATCATGATATTAGATACGGATCCATAATTTCGATATGTTAAAGGTAAAAAGAGGAACTAAATTAATATTTTTTTAGGGTCAGGTCAAAAGTAGCTTTAAATGTGGGTAACAAAAAAAAGTGTTGTATTACAAGAAAAATGTTAAACTGGGTCCTATAATTAGGGGTGTTCCTTATGTGTTGTGTGTGGTTTAAAATCAAAACTTTAAAACGCATTGCATATAGGGTTTAACAAAATCATTTTAAATCTTATTCTAAACTTTGTTATGGTGTGGTGCCTCTTGAACATTAAAAAAATGTTTTGATTTCCAGCTCGTTTTATCATCTTATTTCAAACAAAAACTATATGACATACTCTAGTTATTAATTAAGAAAACAACAGTAATATAAATTGTCTAAGACAACAACGAAAAGTAGTGTAAAATAGCAGAAAATTGATCAAAGAAATTCAACGGCAGCAGTATTGCGATCGAGGAAAATAAAATAGCATAAATTAAAGAATGACTACTAAATATAAAAAGATTTAAAAAAGAAAATGTATGGTCGAGGTCTAGACTCTACAGGATTTGAATATGACTATTGAGTGGAACAAATAATGAATAAAGAATTATGGCCTTTCGTTTTATTTTGTAAATCATGGAAAGCCCAAGGCCCAAAGTGGTAGAGTGCCCATTTTTAATCCTCTCTTATGGGAAATTAGCCCAATCATTTTTGCATGCCGCACTCTCTCTATTAAGGCTGTATTTGACGTTTATAAGCTCACTAGTTTTTTAAATTTATTGTAATTTATTATTTAAATCATAAAAATAATTTATTATAACTTATAAAAAAAATTTATAAATTAGTTTTTTAATAAGTTACTTGAGCTAGTTTATCGATAAGATAGTTTATAAGCTAAAGTTAGTTTTTCAGCTAGCGTGTCAAACACAATCTAACTAGATCTGTCTCTATATATGATACCATCATACTTTTAATAAAATTATTTTATCAAAAGATAAGATCCATATTTCACTTCTACTTACGAAGATATTTTTCGTAATCATAATGATAAGTTATTCAGGTAGATAAAACATTTTACCAGTTTTAATCACTAATGAACTCTTAGTTATGTGTAGGGATTCATTGACATTTAGTAAAGTCGATGTTGGAATGTGTAATTCCTCTTTACTTATCTTTTCTAGTGAAGGGTATGTTGTGGATCATAAGTTAAGATAATAAATTGTCTATTTAAACATATATTTCATCTGGTCAAGACTCTCGGGTATAGCAAACTTCGCTTCACCCTTCAAATGTTCAACCACCATGCCTGACTAATGCATTTTCTCACGTTGGAAGTTCATTAGAATAAATGTGTATTTCGAATGAGTAGTCTATGATGTACATATAGAAACAGGAATTTGTTTTGTCCAGTTAAAACATTTTAATTTTCTTTTGACAAAATTATTTAAAATGCTTTAAAGTTATTTATAAAACTGTCAAATACCATTTGCATGTTTAAGTTGACACTTTAACAATGTGCTTAAACTTTAAAATCAAGTTTTCAAGTCATTTGTGCATAGACAAAACATGTAAACATTTAAACACAACCACATGCAAGTAAAGGTAAACAGTGCTTCAATCCTATGTATATTTCCGGTACGCCATCACATGAAAAAACTAGATCATTCTATGGACAAACAACCACAATAATGTATACTTGCTTTGACATCCACACTTGATGCTCAGATAGAAGACCGTCAAGAATCTAATCTACATGTTCATTGCGTGCTTGAATGCCATCTTCATTTATTTAAAAAATTGTATTTAATACATTTTCCTATCTAATAATCAATCTCTGTTACATTTACAAAAGGAAAAAAATAATCCAAAACAACCCAAGACATTATAAATATATATCTAGTTGAAGCAATACATTACCGGGTCTATACAATGAGTAAAACAACTCACAAAAATTAAATAAAAACAATATTTTGATAAGGATTGTGACAAACAAAAAAAATCCTTGTTTATATGCTATAATATATATAAAACAACTTTAAAGACACTAACATGTAAAGACTATAAATGTTTTTATTGTATGTTTTTATGTCAATAAAAACATTCAATCAAAATATTATAAAATAAAAAATAAGGGGAATTAACAAAATAAAATTCAAACAGTTTGAATGAATCCATCATAGAAAGCAATTTTGCCAAAAACAAAATCGTTACTAAAAAAAGGATGTATATTTGTATACACACAAAATTGACATATGTGTTATAAAATCATACATCATCATGGCAAGTGAAAATCAATTTCATATGCTAATAATTATGAAAAATGGCGTTGATCCTATTTTTGGATCATAGTGCTAATTTTCAAATTACATAAACAAAACAGATAACACAAACAAAACAGAAAAATGACGAAAATCAAACACTATGATCTAGCCAATTGGATCAGTGTGTATACATTAATAACAACTTGCTTAATATACACGAAAGGTTTTAAGGTTATCGTTGTTTTGGTCAAAAATCGCTTAAGTAATTTAGTAACCAAATTAGTATATGTGGTGTGATGTTTTATGTAAAGATTATGAGAAAGTAAATCATAAATTGTTGAAGATTTTGAAATATGTCTGAAGATGTTGGATGTACCCAAGATCCTGTGAATGAGACAATAATGCTAAGATTAGTTACAAAGAAAATAAACTAAAGAAGGTTTAAAATGCTGATTTCAAACAAGGTATGCATATGTGTATGCTTTAAAATTAGGATAAAAATAATGTTTAAGTTGTGAATTAAATAAGTCTTAATATATTAAAGAAAAAGATCAAGATACCAAAGAGGGTGTTGTTATTCACACCCAAAACTAGATTGAAAACTATTTTTAAAAAGTCAAAAACCACTTTGACTTTGATTTAGTTAAAGCATCATCATTAGCAGCAACCCATCACGATATCATAAACTTACATTTATAACCCTCATGTTATATATTAATTTTAATTTTGATCTTTTGTGTTATTTAACCTTTGTATTCTTAAATATAAATAAACCGTTAACTAACAAATTTTATATATTTTATTTTACATATAATTTTATACTATAATTCTTTATATTACTTAATATAAATAATATTACGTATATAATCTTTATTTTACATATCATTTTTCAGATAAATTACATATTTATAGTTATGAAAAAGATATAATCATATATTAATATTAAATAAAAAGTGTTACTCCCTCCGTCCCATATTAATAGTTCATGTTTGTTTTTTGGTTTGTCCCAAAATAATTGTCTACTTCTAAAAATAAATATATCTTTTACCATAATACCCCTCATTATTAGTTAAATTACCATAAAATTAAATGCAACTACCATAGAATTAAATGCAAGAGAAGGGTAAGACTGTCATTTCATTTAATAAAGTTAATGGTAATTAATGTTTTCTTAAACTGTGTGTTTTTTTGTCTGTGGACTATTATTTTGGGACGGAGAGAGTACTTCTTAAAATACGAGTCTCTTATAATTATTTATTTTTTTAATTTTTTTATCTTCCATAGTTAGTCGTGAAATAGATAACTCAAACCTTTTGATCTAATGGAATGATATATTTAAATATTACATCTATAACCATCTTATTTATATTATTTATATGTTTCCGATTATATATCACGACAAAATAATCGGTATCATATAAATCCTTAATAATTCATTTTTATTATTAACATTGAGCCCTCGATCCGTATTTTTTATCTTAATTACAAAGTAGATCTTTAGCTTTTGAATTGTACATTTCGAGGTGCGATGATAGCTTGTTATATAATTTTTGCTGAATTTGAGACCAAATAGATTAAGCATCCAAGCATTCCAATTCTTAGAAGCCTTAGTCGGCTGACAAACGACTATGGATTAGGCCGTCTAGTCGGGGATTAGTCGGAGACCCTAAATTGTAAATTGTTTCAATTTAAAACATATGACTAATATTATAACAAAGTTAGTAAATATCACTAATATCATTATAAAATAGGTTACTATGATTAATACGACACTAAGGTGGTTACTAGTGGTGGTTGGCGTTGGTGACTAGTGGTTGTTGACGGTAGTGAACGGAGGTTACATGCTAATGTTAATTTATGACGGTGATTGTAGGTTTTGGTTATGGTTGTCGGATCTTTAAACAAGGAGGGTGTGTGTGGGGACATGAGGTAGTATCAATGGGTCTCAATAAATAATTGACAAAATAAAATATAGAAAATGAAAATAATTAAAAATAAAATGAATAAAGGCAAAATGTTCATTTTATATATGTTAGAGATCAACTGTACTCGATGTTTGACCAATTTACAAGGGGCTTGTAACGCCTCGAATTTCAAAACAAATTTTTCATTTTTAATTCACCAAACATTGTTCATAAATCCAAGTCATCATAGAATTATAAATCATTATCAAAACAATATCAGAGTATCCCAAAATCCACAGGACATTATAAGCCGACGAATGTGTACAATCATGCATCCGCCTTTCCGGAATCTACAAAAGTACCTGAAACACACTTTAATCAACACTGTAAGCACGAAGCTTAGTGGGTTCCCCAAAATACCACATACACAAATAATTAGCCTCTCATGGCTAAATCTCGATAAGGACCCTCCGGTCATGTGTCTCAGTGAAGACCATACGGTCTCACGTCTCAGTATGGACCCTTCGTCCATAGCTCAACATATACACATAATAATATATCAGCATAAGTCACAAAGATAGAATGCATAATAACACATATCTCAGTATAAGCAGATAAGACCCTTCGGTCAATAATACAAATAAGACTCTCCGGTCAATAACATGAATAAGACCCTCTGGTCACTAACATGTAAGTATACAAAATAAAATTGATATATTATATGACAATTTCAATATTCAATAGTTGAAGGTGTAAATTAAATGTTAAATATATGTTAAAAAGTTTTTTTAATTATTTTTTACGAGACTATGATCCTTATACAAGTTTTTTTTTTTTAATTATTTTTGACGAAAGTGTTTATATATGCATGTTTTAGAGGTATATACTTTTATTTTATTTTTTGAAAAACATTTGTGGTAAAAGATTTTCGATTCCAACGAATATATATAAATATTAAATGGTATTGCGACCGTTTGTGTGTGTATATATATATGTCACACCCCAAAACCGGAACGGCGGAAACGTTCGGGGGTGGAGGACGTCATGTTCAGTATCTCAACAATGCAAATTAGTAAACAAGCAACAACATCATCCATTGCATTAATAATATAATTTCATACACGTGTGTTCTGTCAAGTTATATAGACACCAAAAATATGAATCAAAATAAAAGATGAGTCTTGAACAAGCTCCATCTTCTCAAAACCTGGCACCGGTACCTGTCTACTGGTGACCTGAGAATACAAGTTATTTTGAAAGAGTTTATCAGCTTTAAAGCTGGTGAGATCATAAGTATTTTAGTGTCATTGTTTGTATGAAAGTGTTTGTAAGTATGTGATGTATAAGTTTCTAAAAGTTTGTAGTTGTTTGAACTCTCCTAGAAAACCCTATGTTTCCTACTCAAAGTAGCCTTCTACCAAGGCATCTAGTATCTGTGTGTGTGTCTCTTGTAAGAGTATGTATTTTCCCAAATCTGACTATCATTAACCAAAAATATAGTTTTTACATTACTGTTTATTGTGTAAATATCACAAATTGAATGCAATGGGAAAATAAAATAGTACTGTAGTGTTGTATTAAGTAACTACTGCTGTACTAACTACCTTAAACCAATTGTTATTTAAAGTACCATGTGATCGGCCTGTATCCTGCTACCAACTATAGAACACGACGATGTAAGACGTCGGAAGAAATGACGTTTGGCACACGTAGACTTGCAAGTCCCACTGTAGCGAGCAGCGAGGTGTAGGATAGTCAATCCAGTATAGATCTATACACAAACTCATACGCTCCCCACTTAAGGAGATTCTGGATACAAAACGGTCATGACAGGTAGTGCCATGCCCCGTTACGTGGCTCACATAACTGTAGTAATGTTCTAGTATATGTATGTGCTAGCTGTATTGTGTGTTCTCTCCCTGTCTAGCATGTATGTATGTTCTCTCTGTATAGTATTGTTTGTTTCTCATCATAGTATTTTCTATCTGTATGTTATGTTCTCTCTGTATAGTATTGACTCATGTATGAACTGACTCTTTGTATGTTTCACTGTTCTAGTAATAGTATTAGTATATCCCTAAACTATACCTATTATAGCTTACTAGTAATGTTGTTTGAATGTATGAACATGTGTGCATACCTTTGCTACCCAAAGGTATTGAACTGAATGAAAGAAGGAACTTTTATACCTATATACATATACATAATATATAACTAGGATTCAAACGACCTTCGGACAAATAACCTGAATACCCTAAGTCAACAACCAAACAAGGAACAGGAAGTAAGGTGAGCTATCAGTCCTAAGTCCTTTCAATCCTGCTTATATAACTATATCTACATAAGTACACATTTAACAGAATATAAGTTTAAAAGGGTTTAATAAAAGTATTTGATATGTGAAAGAGTTTGTAAAACAGTTTGAAGTAAAACAGTTTGATAACACAGTTTGAAAAGTAAGAAATCCACTTGTTTGGTAGTTATTAATCACATGTGATTGATATAATAACTATAATAGTTCAACTTGTATCCCCCCCCCCCATAAAATCATTTAAAAACATTTAAAAGGTTGATTAAGGGGTATGAACTCACCTGTAGTGAGTGGTTTGGATGAACGGATAGTATAGGATGCTAAGTGTCAAGTGAAGACTTGAACACACACAAGGATCCTAGTTAACATATAATCACACATATATGTATGCAATTAGTCATTTAGTAACTAATTAACCAAGTTAAGAAATCCTAAGACATGTAAAACACTTGATTTAAGTGTTATAAGTACTAAGGATTGCATCTAAGGGTTGTAGGACTTGGCTATTGAGTTTGGGGTCCAAGGGTAAACTCTTTTGGAGTTTACGGTTTTGGGACCAACTCTCATTGAGTTTACGGTCATAAACCCATGAGTTTACGGCCGTAAACTCATGGTACTTTTACCATTTTGTGTTTTGAAGCTTTAAAGGTCATAAGAAGCATTCCTACTTCATGTTTAAGCCTTAGGAAGTGATTAGGGCACCATTTCACCCCTTTGTAGAGTTTACGGTCCTTGGACCATTTCTCCTTGGGTTTACGGCCGTAAACCCAAATGGTTTATGGTCTTTGTGATGTTTTAAGTCCTAAGCACATCAAGGATGGTATCTAGACTAGTATCCAAGGCTTGGTAAGGGACTAGGGCACACTTTGGCCCCTTCATTAGGGTTTACGGTCCAAGAACATCTTGGACCGTAAACACCTTTGATCTTGTGCTTCCTTATGTTTTCTAGATGATTAAGAAGTGTAGCAAGTCTTATAACACACTAGGGTAAGAGTACTTACTATGTAGAAGCTTGAAAAAGGTGTTAGAAGTCCAAGAACACTAGTGTGTGTTCTTGGTGTTCTTGGTGAAACTTGAAGATCTACACATATGGAATGATTTCACGGATGGAATCATGTAAGATCACTAGATTAAGTAAGATATCAACTTTTTAGGATAAGAAAAACTTACAAAGTTGAAGATCAAGAAGGAAAATCGGATGATACTTGAGAGGATTTGAGTTTTGGATCTTGAAAATGTGAAAAAGTGGTAAATATGACTAAGTGTCATATTTATACCCCCTTAGGGTTTACGGTCGTAAACACCTTGTTTAGGCCGTAAACTCCAAACTCTTGGAGTTTTAGGACATTATTGTTGCACAATAAACCCTAGGGCATCCTCTCTCCTGTTATCTCCTGAAGTACTAGGCTTTAGAACACTCAAATTGACTCTACACAGCTCAAAAGTTAGCAGAAACTGTTCTGACTTCTATTGAAGTGAATGGTTGTACAGAATAGAAATTTCGGGTTGTCACATCATCCCCCCGTTAGAAGGAATTTCGTCCCGAAATTAGAGTTTAAGCAAATAAGTAGTTACAAATAACTAGGTAAAAAGACGAGGATATTTCAGTTTCATCTGATCCTCTCGCTCCCAAGTGAATTCAGGTCCTCGCTTGGCGTTCCAGCGAACCTTCACTATCGGGATACGGCTTTGTTTCGTTTGCTTGACCTCCCGGTCCATGATCTCTACAGGTTCTTCCACGAAGTTGAGGCTCTCGTTGATCTCGATCTCGTCTAGTGGGATTACAAGAGTCTCGTCGGACCGACACTTTTTCAAGTTCGAGACGTGGAAAGTAGAATGTACGTTACTGAGTTCGCGTGGTAAGTTAAGTTTGTAAGCTACATGGCCGATTCTTGCGAGAATCTCGAAAGGCCCTATGTATCTTGGATTTAGCTTTCCACGCTTTCCAAAGCGTATTAAGCCCTTCCAGGGTGAGACCTTCAATAGAACACGGTCGCCCACCTGGAATTCCAACGGTTTCCTTCGTTTATCAGCGTAGCTTTTCTGTCGGTCTCTAGAGGCTTTCAATCGTTCACGAATCTGAACTATCTTCTCTGTCGTTTCCCGAATGATCTCCGGACCCGTGAGAGTGCTTTCAGGAACTCGTCCTTTAGCTAGCTGGGTATCACCCACCTCAGCCCAGCACAGAGGGGATCTGCACTTTCGGCCATAGAGGGCCTCGAATGGAGCAGCCTTTAAGCTCGTGTGATAACTGTTGTTGTAGGAAAATTCGACAAGGGGTAGATGAGTATCCCATGCTTTCCCAAAGTCGATCATACAGGCTCGCAACATATCTTCCAAGGTTTGGATAGTCCTCTCACTTTGCCCGTCGGTCTGTGGATGGTAGGCTGTACTCATGTCCAGCCTAGTTCCTAGGGAACTTTGTAGCGACTGCCAGAACCTCGAAGTGAATCTACTATCTCTGTCCGAGATAATGGATATGGGAACACCGTGCAGTCGTACAATCTCCCGTATGTAAGTTCTTGTAAGCTTCTCCATCTTGTCTGTTTCTTTGATAGGCAGGAAGTGTCTGGACTTGGTCAATCTGTAGACGATGACCCATATGGTATCAAGTCCACCCGTTGTCTTGGGCAACTTGGTTATGAAGTCCATAGTGATCCGCTCCCACTTCCATTCAGGTATCTCCGGTTGCTGGAGTAATCCTGCCGGTTTCTGGTATTCGACTTTGACCTTGGCGCAAGTAAGGCATTTACTCACGAAGGTAGCAATCTCTGCTTTCATGTTAGGCCACCAGTATAGCGTTTTAAGATCCAGATACATCTTATCTGAACCTGGGTGGACGGAATAACGAGTATTGTGTGCCTCGGTCATGACCAAGTCTCTGAAACCACCGAGTTTTGGGGTCCAGATCCGATCCATGAGATAATAAGCTCCGCCACCCTTAACCTCCAAGTTCTTATCCATCCCTCTCAGGGATTCACCCGCCACATTTTCAGGTTTCAAAGCGTCGAGCTGAGCCTCCTTAATTTGTGTGGACAAGTATGAATGGATAGCCATAGTCAAAGATTTGACTCTACGACCAGAATATTCTTTCCGACTTAGGGCGTCAGCTACTACGTTGGCTTTACCCGGATGATATCGAATTTCGCATTCGTAGTCACTGAGTAGCTCGACCCACCGTCGTTGCCTCATGTTGAGCTCTTTCTGGTCGAATATATGTTGTAGGCTTTTGTGGTCTGTAAAGATAGTGCTTTTTGTACCGTACAGGTAGTGTCTCCAGATCTTCAGAGCAAACACAACTGCTCATACTTCAAGATCGTGGCTAGTGTAGTTGACCTCGTGTGTCTTCAGCTGTCTCGAGCCATAGGCGATGACCTTACCTCGCTGCATCAGAACACAGCCGAGCCCTTGATTTGACGCATCGCAATAGACAACGAAGTCTTCTATCCCTTCGGGGAGGGATAGTATTGGCGCGGTGCACAAGGCTCGCTTGAGCGTTTGGAACGCTCTCTCCTGCTTCTCTTCCCAGTCAAAGGCCACGCCTTTCTGGGTCAGTGTTGTAAGAGGTTTCGCGATGCGGGAGAAGTTCTGAATGAACCTGCGATAGTAGCCAACGAGGCCTAGAAATTGACGAATTTCTGTAGGCGTCTTCGGTGCTGACCAGCTCTCAATGGCTTTGATTTTGGAAGGGTTCACGTGTATTCCCTCTTCGCTAACCACGTGCCCTAAGAATTCGACTCTTCGGATCCAAAATTCGCATTTCGAGAACTTCACATAGAGCTTCTCCGAACGTAGTGTTTCTAAGACTAGTCGCAGATGTTGACTATGTTCCTCCTTACTACGAGAGTAGATGAGTATGTCATCGATGAAGACGATGACGAACTGATCCAAGTAAGGACGACACACCCTATTCATTAAATCCATGAATACTGCGGGCGCGTTTGTTAATCCGAACGACATCACTACGAATTCGTAGTGCCCATAACGAGTTCGGAAGGCTGTCTTCGGAACATCCTCCCCTAGCACTCGTAGTTGGTGATATCCGGATCTTAAGTCAATTTTTGAAAAGAAGTTCGCCCCTTGAAGTTGGTCAAATAAATCGTCAATACGAGGCAGAGGGTAACGATTTTTGACGGTCAGTTTGTTGAGCTCCCTGTAGTCGGTGCACATACGAAACGATCCGTCTTTCTTCTTGACGAACAAGACTGGAGCTCCCCAGAGTGAGAAGCTTGGTCTTATAAAGCCCTTGCTGAGCAGTTCGTTAAGTTGACAGGATAGTTCTTGCATCTCTGCAGGTGCTAGACGATAGGGCGATTTGGCTACGGGGGTAGCCCCTGGAACTAAGTCGATTCTGAACTCGACTTGACGTTGCGGAGGTAATCCTGGGAGTTCTTCTGGAAAGATGTCGGGAAAGTCGCGTACTACTGGAATGTTCTGAATGTTTTTCGTTTCTTGGCTCACATCGACCACATGAGCAAGGAATGTGCGACATTCCTTTCGCAAGAATTTCTGAGCTTGAATGCTCGAGATGATACGAAGGTTCATGCCGGGTTTGTCGCCATAAACTACTAGAGTTTCGCCAGACGGCAGATTAAGGTGAACAGCCTTTTCATAACACATGATGTCGGCACGATGAAGACTCAACCAATCCATGCCGATAATGACGTCGAAACTTTTAATTGAGACTGGCATGAGGTCGATCGAAAAAGAATGGCTATCTAGTGTTAGGGTACACCCTATGAATATACTGTTAGTGCTCTCCGTCTTTCCATTAGCCATTTCTACAGTGAACGGTTCTTTAAGTGTTCGTGATTTTTGCTTAAGTAAATGAGCAAATTTTTGGTTCACGAAACTCCTCTCCGCTCCACTATCAAACAGTATGCATGCATAAGAGTTATCGAGGAGAAACGTACCAGTGACCACTGTGGGGTTGGCAACCGCTTCCTCGTGGCCTATGGCCAGAACTCTTCCCACTCTTCCGGCATTCCCTGCCTTAGGGCAGTCCCTCTTGTAGTGGCCCACCTCGCCACAACTGTAGCAAGCTTGGCCCACTCCTGCGCCGGGGACTTGGTTGAGTGGCCTCGCCGGAGCTTTGCAGAAACGGGCGGTGTGCCCCTTCCTGTTGCAGTTTGAACACTGCATTTCCCGGCAGGCTCCTGTGTGGTGGAAGTTGCATTTGTTGCACTTAGGCAAGCTTCCAGCGTACTGCTTTACCGGAGCAGCAGCAGTGGCAGGTGCTATCGCAGCATGAACTGCCACTACCCGCTGCTTTTTGGCAGCCTTCTTCTTCTTGTCATCCCAGAGCTTCCGCTTGGAATCAGCGGTTTTGGAAGGTTCCGAGATGGCCAGGGTTGTTGTTGCGGCCGGGGTACGAACCCCATGGTTTATAAGCCGATGTGCCAATCGTGTGGCACTATCGAATGTAGTGGGGTTTGAAGCCAAAACATTTCCCTAGAATGGAGGCACCAGCCCCCATATGAATCTCTCTATCTTCTTCCCCTCTGTATGAACCATGTTGGGACAGAGGGCCACCAGTTCACAGAACCTGGTGGTATAGGAGACTATGTCAGAGCCCTTCATGGTTAGGCTCCACAGTTCCTCCTCCAGTTTTTGGATTTTGCCCCTCGGGCAGTACTCCTCAATCATGAGGTCTCTCAAAGTTTCCCAGCCCATAACATTAGCCACCACAAGAGATAGTGACTTGACATGGCTATTCCACCATGTCAGGGCTTTGTCTTCAAAGGTGCAAGCAGCGAACTTGACCTTGCTCCCTTCTGGACAGGAGCAGATTTCAAAAACTGATTCGGTCTTCTCGAACCATTGCGAGAGGGCAATGACTCCGCCAGTCCCTCTAAAGGACTTGGGCTTGCAGTTAGTGAAGTCCTTACAGGAGCACTCTCTCAAGCGCACAGGGGCTTCACCAAGAGTAGATTGAACAGGGGTTCCTCCTCCAGTGGAACCAGATGAATGATATTGAGCCATGGCTGTAGCCACAGCCGCAGCTACAGCAGCATTTAATGCTGCCGTATCGATTTGAGGAGCAGGTGGTGTTGCAGTTATCGGAGGATCGCGTCTTGTTGATCGACGTTCTTTTAACTATAAGTTTAGAAAGATGAAGACATTGATAAGAATTTAATAGGAAAATTGATGAGAATGACTCATGGACTAACTCTCCATAGCCCAACAACACAATTGAATAGCACGATTGAAGGATGATCTAGTGCTAGCAGATGATAGCAATTGGATATTGATTTCCATAAGATTAGGTATCTGTCAATAATACTGGTATTACAGATGTAACAAGTTCGAGAAAAATGACCTAGAAGTAGGTCTTACATCAACCAAGATGGGAAAATTTTGACAGAACTACGACCTAATCAAGACCTAACAGGTCTAAGATTTACAAAGATAGGAAATTAGACTAAAGTTTTTACACAAACTAGGTTATATCCAAAAGAGAAGTCGATGAGACTCTAACGGCGACGAGAACTACTAGAGTGAGTTCTTGAATCCGACAGAAGACGTTCTATGTCCCTCATACGCCTTTCAGATCTTACTTGCTGAGCTCGAAGTTCTCTGACTTCAGCTTGGGTTTCAGCAAGTTCCCTCTGCAGAGCTGCATTGCGGACCTGAGTCCTCTCATGAGCAGACTCTAGCTGGCGAATGCGGACTGTGTTAACGCCAGATTTGGCATCAATCTCTATGACTCGGTCGATAGTTGCTCGACCTTGCTCGGTGTTCTGAGAAATCCTACGAACCATGATGGGTAGGACCCTGTCAGCTGAACCTCCCTCGGTGAGGTTGTAGAAGCTTCTGTCTCCATTGTAGGGCATGGGTTGACCCTGTTCCTGACTCCATCTATTCAAGTTTGTGGCCCACAGAGGTGTGAGTCCTTGAAATGTTGGACGAGGGTTTGGGTTTGGGCCTTGAGCAGCTGGGGGTAGGTTGTTGACTTCTGGCTCTGAGTCAGAACCATCAGAAAAACCTTCAGCTTCGTGATCATCCAAAGGGATTGGGTGATCATCTTCTGGCTCTTCTCCTAGCCATCCTGCATTGTCGTTGTTGAGGTAGTACGGGTCTCCGGGAAGATGGATTCCAGCCATGATATCTACGCGAGAAAAGGGATAAAGAAATAACTAAATAGACGAACTAATTAGATAATTATAAGATGATCTTTATCAGTTATTTCAACATTTGCGTAGTGCATACCAGTCATATGTAACCAAGACAGGATAGACCTTCGAATAAGTGACCCTAACTCTAAGCCCACAACCAAACAAGGAACAGGAAGTAAAGCAAAGATCACAGATTCTAAGTCTATGATATTATAGATACATATAACCTTAGTGTATCCACTCAGCAACTATTGACATACTAATAAAGACCTTTAGTTCTCAGATAAGTAATTAATAGTAACACAAAATACTCCTATAGTATTTTAAGTTTATGTTCTGTTCTACTGTTCTCGTTGTAGTAGTGTTGGTAAGTTTTTAGACTTGTTGCAACCTCACAACCACACTTAGGCACATGCTAATCACTCATCGGATAATATAGTTGATCAGGCTATATCTTCCCAGGGTTGACCATATGTCTCTAAGTCTACTTGTGCTGCCCAACAATCGTAATACTTTTGTTCTGTCCTAGTGACACTGATTTTAGTATGAATGCAGGTATGTATACTTAGTTAAATATTTTATTATTTAAAAGTATAAACTCTTTATCAGAGTATTTTAATCCCGCTGTGTTTATAGTTTGTATATCTTTTATGGGTTGATACACTCGATTCACTATAAACAGTGCTCTGATACCAATCTATCACACCCCAAAACCGGAACGGCGGAAACGTTCGGGGGTGGAGGATGTCATGTTCAGTATCACAACAATGCAAAGTAGTAAACAAGCAACAACATCATCCATTGCATTAATAATATAATTTCATACAAGTGTGTTCTGTCAAGTTATATAGACACCAAAAATATGAATCAAAATAAAAGATGAGTCTTGAACGAGCTCCATCTTCTCAAAACCTGGCACCGGTACCTGTCTACTGGTGACCTGAGAATACAAGTTATTTTGAAAGAGTTTATCAGCTTTAAAGCTGGTGAGATCATAAGTATTTTAGTGTCATTGTTTGTATGAAAATGTTTGTAAGTATGTGATGTATAAGTTTCTAAAAGTTTGTAGTTGTTTGAACTCTCCTAGAAAACCCTATGTTTCCTACTAAAAGTAGCCTTCTACCAAGGCATCTAGTATCTGTGTGTGTGTCTCTTGTAAGAGTATGTATTTTCCCAAATCTGACTATCATTAACCAAAAATATAGTTTTTACATTACTGTTTATTGTGTGAATATCACAAATTGAATGCAATTGGAAAATGAAATAGTACTGTAGTGTTGTATTAAGTAACTACTGCTGTACTAACTACCTTAAACCAATTGTTATTTAAAGTACCATGTGATCGGCCTGTATCCTGCTACCGACTATAGAACACGACGATGTAAGACGTCGGAAGAAATGATGTTTGGCACCCGTAGAATTGCAAGTCCCACTGTAGCGAGCAGCGAGGTGTAGGATAGTCAATCCAGTATAGATCTATACACAAACTCATACGCTCCCCACTTAAGGAGATTCTGGATACAAAACGGTCATGACAGGTAGTGCCATGCCCCGTTACGTGGCTCACATAACTGTAGTAATGTTCTAGTATATGTATGTGCTAGCTGTATTGTGTGTTCTCTCCCTGTCTAGCATGTATGTATGTTCTCTCTGTATAGTATTGTTTGTTTCTCATCATAGTATTTTCTATCTGTATGTTATGTTCTCTCTGTATAGTATTGACTCATGTATGAACTGACTCTTTGTATGTTTCACTGTTCTAGTAATAGTATTAGTATATCCCTAAACTATACCTATTATAGCTTACTAGTAATGTTGTTTGAATGTATGAACATGTGTGCATACCTTTGCTACCCAAAGGTATTGAACTGAATGAAAGAAGGAACTTTTATACCTATATACATATACATAATATATAACTAGGATTCAAACGACCTTCGGACAAATAACCTGAATACCCTAAGTCAACAACCAAACAAGGAACAGGAAGTAAGGTGAGCTATCAGTCCTAAGTCCTTTCAATCCTGCTTATATAACTATATCTACATAAGTACACATTTAACAGAATATAAGTTTAAAAGGGTTTAATAAAAGTATTTGATATGTGAAAGAGTTTGTAAAACAGTTTGAAGTAAAACAGTTTGATAACACAGTTTGAAAAGTAAGAAATCCACTTGTTTGGTAGTTATTAATCACATGTGATTGATATAATAACTATAATAGTTCAACTTGTATCCCCCCCATAAAAGCATTTAAAAACATTTAAAAGGTTGATTAAGGGGTATGAACTCACCTGTAGTGAGTGGTTTGGATGAACGGATAGTATAGGATGCTAAGTGTCAAGTGAAGACTTGAACACACACAAGGATCCTAGTTAACATATAATCACACATATATGTATGCAATTAGTCATTTAGTAACTAATTAACCAAGTTAAGACATCCTAAGACATGTAAAACACTTGATTTAAGTGTTATAAGTACTAAGGATTGCATCTAAGGGTTGTAGGACTTGGCTATTGAGTTTGGGGTCCAAGGGTAAACTCTTTTGGAGTTTACGGTTTTGGGACCAACTCTCATTGAGTTTACGGTCGTAAACCCATGAGTTTACGGCCGTAAACTCATGGTACTTTTACCATTTTGTGTTTTGAAGCTTTAAAGGTCATAAGAAGCATTCCTACTTCATGTTTAAGCCTTAGGAAGTGATTAGGGCACCATTTCACCCATTTGTGGAGTTTACGGTCCTTGGACCATTTCTCCTTGGGTTTACGGCCGTAAACCCAAATGGTTTATGGTCTTTTTGATGTTTTAAGTCCTAAGCACATCAAGGATGGTATCTAGACTAGTATCCAAGGCTTGGTAAGGGACTAGGGCACACTTTGGCCCCTTCATTAGGGTTTACGGTCCAAGAACATCTTGGACCGTAAACACCTTTGATCTTGTGTTTCCTTATGTTTTCTAGATGATTAAGAAGTGTAGCAAGTCTTATAACACACTAGGGTAAGAGTACTTACTATGTAGAAGCTTGAAAAAGGTGTTAGAAGTCCAAGAACACTAGTGTGTGTTCTTGGTGTTCTTGGTGAAACTTGAAGATCTACACATATGTAATGATTTCACGGATGGAATCATGTAAGATCACTAGATTAAGTAAGATATCAACTTTTTAGGATAAGAAAAACTTACAAAGTTGAAGATCAAGAAGGAAAATCGGATGATACTTGAGAGGATTTAAGTTTTGGATCTTGAAAATGTGAAAAAGTGGTAAATATGACTAAGTGTCATATTTATACCCCCTTAGGGTTTACGGCCGTAAACACCTTGTTTAGGCCGTAAACTCCAAACTCTTGGAGTTTTAGGACATTATTGTTGCACAATAAACCCTAGGGCATCCTCTCTCCTGTTATCTCCTGAAGTACTAGGCTTTAGAACACTCAAACTGACTCTACACAGCTCAAAAGTTAGCAGAAACTGTTCTGACTTCTATTGAAGTGAATGGTTGTACATAATAGAAATTTCGGTTTGTCACAATATATAAGATTCCACTTACCTAAATTAGATGAAATATACATTGTCATTAAAATACAAAGTGCTTAAACGTTGAATTAAGTACTTAAACATTACAAACATGTGCTTGAAATTTCAATTTAGAAATAAATACACCAAAAAACACCTAACTTAAGAACAATAAACATTTCAACTTCATCAAACTTCCTTCAAGATTGTTTCTCGCTCGAATCAACCTTAGAATCATAACCATCGACCTAGGGCACATAGGTGGATCGACCCACCATTGTTCCAACCTTCAAACATGACTAAAAATCGACAATCGGGTTCAAAGTTGTCCACGATCATACAAATACAATGAGCCTCCATAATGGCAGAGCACCATGATTGTTTCCTTTTTAAAAGAGTTCGAAGGGCAGAAAAGTGTGAAATAAATTGAATGAGAGAAAAATCAAATAAGGGAAGAAGAAGAAACGAGACATTTTAAGAAAAGGACGAGTGGGTCATCATGAAAAGACCAAAATATCATCCTTGATTTTGTATCTAACGACATAAAAGAGACAATTTATGGACAAAGACCAATCATGTAATGATTTCAAACCAGAGGAACAAGTGACATGGTGTTTCTCATAATGTCCAAACTTAGACTTTTTGTAAACCATATGGACTGAAAATGATTTTTTTGTCATTAATAAATAATATAATATTTAAAAAAAGCGGAAAGTATATAACAATCACTTTTTCCGGGGACTAAAATCATAACAAAAAACTATAATGAGACGGTCCAAGTGAAAAAAAAAAATAATTAGGACGAAATTTGGAATTTACCTCAAACCATAGGGGACTATTTGTGTAATTTACTCTGAAAAATAAGTAACAGAAGCGAGGGGAGTAAACTCATTCGACGTGAACGTGAAGGGGCAAAAAAAACCCTCAATAATTCGTTGGTATTCGTTTCGCTTTACAATCGGCCACCGGAGACTGGGAATTGCAGCCTGAATCTGCTGGATCTAAACCGCTGCTACATTAAATCATCGGTAGTAGATACTAATGCAACCTTTAGGGTTTACTTCATCATTAGAATTTGCACAAAGTTTCACCAAATCTTACTAGGAGAAGCCGTCCGTTTTTCGTGGATCCGAAGATGAGCTATCGCAGGTTCGATCTCTAATATCTATAAATAAAATGGGCTCTATAGCTATCAATGTTGATATTAAATTCATGATTATCATTCATTATTGGTACTATTTTATGCATCCGAGTTGATTGTTTGGGGGAATTAGGAAATGTTAACAGGAAAAACTAGTTTGAAATCAATGCTCAATATTGCTGTGCCATAGTGAAATGAAAAACGCTAACCCTATGTAAATGCGTAGCAGAAGTTTGGGAATTAAGTAGTTCCTTAACCAGGGAATCATTGATTTGTTAATTCGCATTGTTGATTCATCGACTAATGAAATACATAGCTGTTAATAGTACCTTTAATGGTGAAAACGTCCCCTTATCTTTAGGATGGGTTGAGCGTGTAGCCTGAAGTCTTTTATAGCTTTTTTGTTGCAAATTCATTAGTATAAACTCAACTGACATGTTTGAAAAAGCTCAGAGAAAGGGTTTAACAGTTAACACTTCTCTCAAATATGGTGACATGGTAAAGCTTGTAATACTATTGACTAAAAGCCTGTGTAAGCCAAATCTGCATATTTTTTTTTTGTAGGGACAATCGTGCATCTAGAAGTGCTCTATTTGATAACCTTGATGGCATTGAAGAAGGTGGACTTAGAGCTTCTTCATCATATACAGATGAACAAGAAAATGATAAATCTTTAAATATTCTGCAAGACAAAGTTGTCTTTCTAAAGAGAGTAAGTTCTTGAACTTTAATTTTTAATGAATCTTGGACACCATTTTTGTTTTTCTCAAAAGATTTAATTGATAATTGTCATGTTCAGTTGACTGGTGATATACATGATGAGGTGCAGAGTCATAATCGCATGTTGGACAGAATGGTAAATATACATTATACATACTTCAATTACATGCATAATTTCTTTTATTTAGTTATTTATTTATATATTTACTTATTTATGGTCATTTATTTAATAAACAGGGTAATGGGATGGATTCAGCAAGGGGGATTATGTCAGGAACTATGGATCGCTTCAAAATGGTAAAAAAAAATTATTATTGTTTTACTTAGTCAACCTTTTACTTATCTTGACCAAAATGCCCTTTAGTTTAAAAAATAAAAGTTGGTTGCTATTTTGGGTAAAAAGTAAACTACATTAATTATTTTTGGTAAATGATAAAGTACGTTGCTATTTGGCCAACTGCATAGTTATTTTGTTGACTAAAATGCCCTTTTAGTTTGAAAGAACAAAAGTTGGGGGCTAATTTGGGTAAAAAATAAAGGACAAGGTCTATTTATGTAAATAAAAGCGAATTTTAATCATGCAGGTTTTTGAAAAAAAATCAAGTAGAAGAACATGTAAACTTGTGATGTATTTTGTCATGTCATTCTTCATCATATACTACTTGTTCAGGTATGGATATATTTCTTTTTATATTTAAAAAATAACACATTTTATTTTTAAATTAAGGCGGTATTATGACATTATTGTTGAACTATTTTTTTTAAATTATAAAATGTTGCAATTTTGATTTCAATTAATTATTTGTTGATTGACTTCTTTTTTTTTTTGCAGGTTCCTTATGTATTATATGTATGGTTAAATTGTATTTTTCATGCATTTTTATAGTCTATAGACGTTTATATATTGGTGTTTGGTTTACAAAATGTTTTTTTTTTTTTTTTTTTTTTTTTGAATTATTGAAATACGTCTAAAGGAAGTAGAATCTGTCATGTGTTTGGTTGGCAGAAAACGGAATTCAGTTATATGTCTAGAAACAAGGAATAAAGAATAAAATTCAAAATTTACCATATATACCTAGAAACAATGTAACCTCAAGTATGAAATTTGAAGAACCTTTTGCAATTCAATCATGATGGCAAAGAGGAAAAAACACGTGGTTTTTTTATTTTTTATTTGTTATGAAGTATATAAAATTATAATTTTTCTATAAACCAATAAATAGTTGATGATAAAATTCAGAAAAACACAACCTGTTATACAGTAAACAAACACTTGCATTATTTTGTGTCCAACAACAACTCATTGTATTTTACTTTTAAAAAAAAAATCCAAACTAAAGGTTTGCAAAAGATTTAACTGGCTATAAATTATATCCCGGCAAAAATAGAGGTGAACATGATACATAACCAATTTGTTTTTCCCCATTATGTTATGTGTATCGTATCATTTTTAGTTAATACATAAATTTAGCTATCAATATTGGGAATGAATTTTAGTTATTATGTCTTCAAGCCCAAAACAGAAATCTAGGAAATAAAATCAAGCCCAATTATGTGGAATTAATGAATTATATATTAAATATCATATTACCAGATTTTTAGTCATAAAACCTAAAATTTAGTTTATGTTTCGTTTTTCAGAATTGTTAAATATACACTGATAACAAATGGTAGCAACCAGTTTTACCATAACCGAACTTATTTTTAACTTCAGGCTAATCACCATCTTCATAGAATTACCAAAAAACGGAGAACCATAAGAATATAGACAGCATTTATTTTGTTAAAAAACGACTTGATCTTACTAATTTTAATATTAATTATGTATTTTTTTTATGAAGGATGATTTGTAATATTTTAATTTGGAGTTATAATTACATGGATGGACGGACCACTTGGTTTGATTAATTTATTTTGGGATCCAAAGTCCAACCGGCTTTAATTGTAACATTATTGTAATCAGATACAGACCCCCTCCCCATTCTTTTCCCTTAATTTTAATTACAATTAGGTGTCGCTTCTCAATGCCAAATCACTTATTTACAATCAGGGGCGGAGCCAAAATTCTTTTTTTAGGGTGTTCCTTTTATATATATATATATATATATATATATATATATATATATATATATATATATAGGGCCGGCCCAAAATGTTAATGGACTTGGGTTATGAACTTATAATCTATAATCTGATGATCGAGTTGATTCTATAATTGTAAGTTCATTTTATACCGGACCAGACCGGAATAGGGTTATATACATTCTCATTGTGAGAAGGGGTCATTTGAGCGTTGATTTTGAAGGTATAAAATAACCCCTTAAATACAATTTTTTATATATAAGTAAATTAAATCTGAAAAAGAAAAACTAAAAAATAAATAAACTTATCTAAGAATGGAATTGTGCAAATTTATAAAATTTAAGGTATGAAATATGTAAATTTTAAAAACTAACTTATTATAGAAATTGAATTTCTAAATATGAGGAGCTAACTTTAAAAATGAATTATTTAAAAAAACATGTCAAAATGTAAAGCCATGGAATGGATCCCATAGTCTTTAAGGATTTGATATTATGTGCCTTGCCAACTCAACTATATATGTTTTCTGAATTATTTACACCCAAATATTATTTTATTTTGAAATACAAAAAAAAAAATTGAAAATTTGAGGGTGGGCTTGGGCCTACCCTGGTTCTAGGGTGGCTCCGCCCTTGTTTACAATGCCACTTGGAATTTTCTTCTCTCTCTCTCTCTCTCTATATATATATATATATATATATATATATATATATATATATATATATATATATAATGCATTTTGAAAAAAGAAACATGATAAATTTTAAAATTTTGGAGCGAAACTATGAGAAAATGCCAACTTGTTTTTTTTAAACGGCTACGAGACATTTACCATTCTACTGCTAAATCTACAAAAACCTTTAGCTGTGGGACAAAATGCTAACTATAGGGACCAAACTTTAATTTACTCTTATTGTATCTTACCACTTGAAAAATAATATAAGTGGCTTCATTATTTAAAAAAAAATAATAGGTGAATGTCTAAAATATTCTTTACTAGAATGAAATTTGTAAAGAAAGCACTTGTAATAATTTTCAGTAAACATCCTCGGTAAATTCAGAACCAAAAATGAAAATATGCAATATAATTTAAAGTAGAAAACCATATATAATATATTAAATTTTAAAGAATAAATTAAAAAGCACAGACAAGCGTCATTTATAGAGAGAAGCCGGTCGAACCATAGTTACACAAATTAAGGTATACAATTTTTTTTTGAATTGTTGGGTTATTTAAACATTGTCATCAAATATTAGGGATCTATATTGTATGAATTGCTATATGTTATTAATCAAATTCATTTTATGATATCTTTTATATAACTTAATTTATACATTTTACTTGTCTTTGATAGGATCGTTTCTTAAAGATCAACACTGTCATGATTTTTATAACACATGTATAAAATACAAACAACGTCTACCACATATAGTTTTAGAATTATCTAAAAATATTAAGGTTATTATAATACTATTAAAAGAGAGTTGATGGAGCATCTAGACATGGGAAACACGATTCTGGTTTATTTGGGAAAGCTGAATTTATGATAGATTTGCTGCATATTGTATTTTATTCTGTCATACATACCCCTTGGCACAAAACTTTACAAGTGCATGTCTCTCTCTTTCCTTCTTTTTCTTACTCTAAATTATTATTTTATTAATTTCAATTGACAAGTGGAATTAATATCTTCATATTATATATGTTGATATAATAAATATATATCGTAGGACCTCCTTAGATTTTCATATATAACTTGCATTGGGTACATGCAAATGTTGGATTTGATGTGGGGCCTACACAAAACTCCTGACGAACATCTTTAAATACATCATTCATTTACCATAGAAGGAAATAACATGATATATATATATATATATATATATATATATATATATATATATATATATATATATATATATATATATATATATATATATATATATATATATATATATATATATATATATATATATATCATGTTATTTCCTTCTATGGTAAATGAATGATGTATTATATATATATATATATATATATATATATATATATATATATATATATATATATATATATATATATATATATATATATATATATATATATATATATATCGTAGGACCTCCTTAGATTTTCATATATAACTTGCATTGGGTACATGCAAATGTTGGATTTGATGTGGGGCCTACACAAAACTCCTGACGAACATCTTTAAATACATCATTCATTTACCATAGAAGGAAATAACATGATATATATATATATATATATATATATATATATATATATATATATATATATATATATATCATGTTATTTCCTTCTATGGTAAATGAATGATGTATTATATATATATATATATATATATATATATATATATATATATATATATATTGTTGTAAATAATTGGTGGATGACATAATAATTGGTGCATGGTAAATTTGTCAACATTTCTAACTAGTTACAATTATATGTTAGTAAAATTTGTAGTATAAATACCCCTCCATTGTAAAGAATGAAACACACCAAAAGTTATAAGACATATAACTTTCATATTCTCTCTAAATATTCTTTCTTCTCAATTAAAATTCTTATCAAAGTTTACTAGTTTGATTTGATTTATAGTTACATTAATTACGTTTAATTCATAACACGTTATCAGCACGAAAGCTCTAATCAAGGTTATTAAAGAAGTGAAAAATCACATCTATCTTAATCAAGTTACATTATGTCCAACATTACAAAGTTCGAGTTTGCAGCACTTGAAGTTAGTGGGAAAAACTATGTGCCATGGATGATAGATGTAAAAATGCATCTTGAATCCATGGGTATCTCAAATACTATATATGAATTTAATAATTGCTTGGCACAAGACAAAGCAAAAGCACAAGTTTTCCTTCGTAAGCATATTGATGAAATGTTGAGATTTGAATATCTTGATGTTACTGATCCAAGTATTCTCTGGAATCTTTTGAAAGAAAGATTTGATCATCAAAAGGAAGTTA
Organism: Lactuca virosa; assembly: GCF_052849685.1. Taxonomy (NCBI): domain Eukaryota; kingdom Viridiplantae; phylum Streptophyta; class Magnoliopsida; order Asterales; family Asteraceae; genus Lactuca; species Lactuca virosa. The sequence goes on along the minus strand of NC_136430.1, from coordinate 225,021,095 downwards.
TACTTTCAAATGCTAGAGATGAATGGAGAACACTAAGGTTTCAAGACTTCAAGAAAGTAAATGAATACAACTCAGCTTTGTTCAGAATATGTTCACAACTCAAGTATTGTGGACAAGAGGTTACTGATGAAGATATGTTGGAGAAAACTTACTCAACATTTCATGCAACAAACATTACTTTGATGCAACAATATCGAATGCAAAAGTTCACAAGATATTCTGAACTGAATGCATGTCTGCTCGTTGCAGAGCAAAACAATGAACTCTTAATGAAAAACCATGAATCTCGTCCAACGGGATCAGTAGCACTTCCTGAAGCAAATGCTACAAATATTGATGGTCATCGAAACAATACACGTGGACGAGGGCGAGGTCGTGGTCGAGGGCGAGGCCGTGGCTATTTTAATCAAAACCAAAGCCATAATCAGAACCATAATTCTGGTCGTGGACAAGGTAATAATCGTGGTCGTGGCCAGAAAAGAAATAATTACCAATATTCACAAAGAAACAATGTCCACACACAAGATAAGGCCAAAGTGGCAAGGCATGACACTGGGACATCACAAAAATCTGATGGTTCATGTTATAGATGTGGTACCACAGGCCATTGGTCAAGGACCTGTCGCACACCTGCACATCTTTGTCAACTTTATCAAGAGTCCATTAAAGGAAAAGGAAAAGAAGCAAACCTCATTGATAATGTTGAATTCACTCCGCTAAATGTTGCTGATTTCTGTAATGACATGGAAGACATAAACTAAAAAAAAATCTATTATTGTTCTAGTAAAACTGTTTTTCCTTCGTTTGTTTTTCATGTAATGTCTTTCCTACAATAAATGAGCTTTCTTTTTAATAATAATAATGATTATGTTTATTCACTTATTATTCATTTTATATGTGAAGTTTAATATGAGTCCAACTGGAGCACAACACCAAGAAAAGATTGGAGATCTTTGTATAGCAGATAGTGGTAGTACACATACTATTCTGAAATCAAAGAAATATTTTTCAGAATTAGTACCAACAAAAACAGTCATACATACAATATCAGGTCCTGCAGACTTGATAGAGGGAACCGGGAAAGCCCATTTTATATTACCAAATGGTGCAAGCTTTTGTATAGAAAATGCCTTATTTTCTCCAAAGTCTAATAGAAACTTATTAAGTTTCAATGACATATATTTCAAAGGTTATGACACAAAAACTGTGACCATTGAAAATAAGAAATATATGTATATTATAGACAAAAACCATGTGCTTGAAAAACTAACAACACTTGATTCTGGTCTGCATTATACATATATACATATGATTGAATCAAATATGGTAGTAGAAGGAAAACATTGTGATCCTGAGACATTCAGTTTATGGCATGATAGGTTGGGCCACCCAGGATTAACAATGATGCGAAGGATAATTGAGAATACACACGGGCATCCATTGAAGGACCAAAAGTTTCCTCAATCCAATAGCATAAAACCATGTGCATCTTGTTCCCTTGGAAAGTTAATTATAAAACATTCTCCAATGAAAGTTGAAAGGGATTCACCTAGATTTCTAGAAAGAATTCAAGGTGATATATGTGGACCGATTCACCCACCATCTGGACCATTTAGATACTTTATGGTCTTAATAGATGCATCCAGCAAATGGTCTCATGTTTGCCTATTATCAACTCGCAATATGGCATTTGCAAAGTTTCTTGCCCAAATTATTAAATTAAGGGCACATTTCCCTGATTATACTATCAAAAGAGTGAGACTTGATAATGCTGGTGAATTTACTTCACAAGCATTTAATGACTATTGTATGTCTGTAGGAATTGTTGTTGAGCATCCAGTTGCTCATGTACACACACAAAATGGTTTAGCTGAATCACTGATTAAACGTCTCTAGCTAATAGCTAGACCATTGATAATGAGGACCAAACTTCCAGTTTCTGTTTGGGGCCATGCAATCTTACATGCTGGATCATTGATACACATGAGACCAAGTTCATATCATGTATATTCTCTACTACAACTTGCTTTTGGTCAAGAGACAAATATATCCCATTTGAGAATTTTTGGATGTGCAGTATATGTCCCTATTGCACCACCTCAACGGACAAAAATGGGTCCTCAAAGAAGGTTGGGAATATATGTTGGTTATGAGTCAGTCTCTATTATAAGATATCTTGAACCATTAACAGGTGATGTTTTCACAGCACGCCTAGCAGATTGTCAATTTGATGAGGCAAATTTCCCATCATTAGGTGGAGAAAAGAAGATTCTGGAAAAGGATGTGTCATGGCATGAGCCTACTTTATCATATCTTGACCCTCGCACAAAGCAATGTGACATGGAAGTTCAAAAGATAATGCATTTCCAAGAAATGACAAATCAATTACCTGATGCATTTACTGACACAAAAAGGGTGACTAAATCATATATACCAGCTGTCAATGTTCCAGCTCGAATTGACATTCCACATGGACAATCTGATGATAAAGTCACTCAAGAGTCTAAAACACGCCTGAAGCGTGGAAGGCCATTTGGTTCTAAGGATAAGAACCCACGAAAAAGAAGAGGAGCAGAAAATGCACTAGATCACGATGAAAGTGTTCCTGGAGAAACACGAATTATTCAAATTCCCCCAGGAAAGGAGGATGATGCATTAAATTATGGTCAGAAAAATAGAATATGTGACCAAAAATGAAAATGACAATATAGGTGCAATATTTTCTTATTCAGTTGCATGTGATATTATGAATGATGATCTCGAACCATAATCTGTCATTGAATGTCAAAGAAGAAATGATTGGGCTAAATGGAAGGAAGCTATGCAAGTTGAATTAAATTCTCTTAACAAGAGAAAGGTTTTTGGGAACATTATCCTCACACCTGAAGTTGTGAAACCATTAGGATATAGATGGATCTTCGTACGAAAAAGAAATGAGAAAGACGAAATTGTAAGATACAAGGCCAGGCTTGTTGCTCAAGGTTTCTCTCAAAGACCTGGAATTGATTATGAAGAAACTTATTCACCGGTAATGGATGCAACCACTTTCAGATATTTAATCAGCTTGGCAGTATCTAAAAATTTAGATATGCTTCTTATGGATGTTGTTACAGCTTACTGGTATGGATCACTTGATAGTGATATCTATATGAAAATCGCTGAAGGATTTAAAATGCCTGAAGCGTTAAGTGCAAAATCCAAAGAAGTGTATTCTATAAAATTACAAAGATCTTTGTATGGGTTAAAGCAATATGGGCGCATGTGGTACAATCGTTTAAGCGATTATTTGACAAGTAAAGGTTATAAAAATAACACTATTTGTCCATGTGTATTTATTAAGAAAACAACATATGGATATGTGATCATAGCAGTCTATGTTGATGATCTAAACATCATTGGAACGAATAAAGAAATCATTGAAGTGATTGAACTTTTAAAGAAAGAATTTGAAATGAAAGATCTTGGAAAAACCAAATATTGTCTTGGTTTACAGATTGAGCATATGCCTAACGGAATACTTGTGCATCAATCAAATTACACAGAAAAAGTCTTGAAACGTTTCAATATGGAAAGTGCAAATCCTTTAAGCACTCCAATGGTTGTTAGATCATTAAATATTGACAAGGATCCATTTCGTCCATGCGAAGAAAATGAAGAAGTCCTTGGTTCAGAAGTACCATATCTAAATGCAATTGGAGCTCTTATGTATCTTACCAATTGTACTAGACCTGACATTTCTTTCGCTGTAAACTTGCTAACAAGATTTAGTTCAGCCCCAACAAAAAGACATTGGAATGGAATCAAACATATTTTTCAATACCTTCGAGGAACTAGTGATTTAGGGTTATTTTACCCTAACAATTCAAAACAAGGCTTGATTGGTTATGCAGATGCATGTTATTTGTCTGATCCTCATAAAGCTAGATCTCAAACTGGATATGTATTCATGAATGGAGGTACTGCAATTTCCTGGCGTTCTCAAAAGCAAACACTTGTTGCCACATCCTCAAATCATGCTGAAGTAATTGCACTAAATGAAGCTAGTAGAGAATGTACATGGTTAAGATCAATGACACAACTAGTTTTAACTTCATGTGGACTTGAAAAGGATATATGTCCAACTTTAATTTATGAAGATAACTCAGCATGTGTCACTCAAATGAAAGAGGGATATATCAAGAGCGACAGGACAAAACATATACCTCCAAAGTTTTTTTGAGTACACTCAAGAGCTTATAAAGAACCATCAAGTTGAAATCAAATATGTTCAATCCAGTAACAATGCAGCAGACCTTTTTACGAAGGCACTTCCTACTGCAATCTTCAGGAAACATGTCCATAGCATCGGAATGCGACATGTGCATAGAATATAATGTGACGGATGTCTAAATAAGGGGGAGTCAACTATACACTACACTCTTTTTCCCTTCGCTAAAGTTTTTTTCCCACTGGGTTTTCTTTAGCAAGGTTTTTAATGAGGCAGTACGTCAAAGTTGAATGCTAAAATGATGTCATCCAAGGGGGAGTGTTGTAAATAATTGTTGGATGACATAATAATTGGTGCATGGTAAATTTGTCAACATTTCTAACTAGTTACAATTATATGTTAGTAAAATTTGTAGTATAAATACCCCTCCATTGTAAAGAATGAAACACACCAAAAGTTATAAGAGATATAACTTTCATATTCTCTCTAAATATTCTTTCTTCTCAATTAAAGTTCTTATCAAAGTTTACTAGTTTGGTTTGATTTATAGTTACATTAATTACGCTTAATTCATAACATATATATATATATATATATATATATATTATATATATATATATATATATATATATGTTTAGGTTCTATGGAAAACAATAACCCTAAAAAAACCCTAAAAATCATAAAAATGCATAAAAAAATACTTAAAGATCACAAAACTTTTTTTTGAATTTTTTTTATAAAAAATCGCAGCTTTTTATTAAAATTCGCTGGAAAATAAAAATAAAAAATCAATTCTTTTTTTTTTATATAAAAAAAAATTTCAAAATTTTTTTCAGCGAATTTCTTTAAAAACCTACGATTTTTTCATAAAAATGTCAAAAAAAGTTTTGTGATCTCTAGGTATTTTTTTAAGCATTTTTATGATTTTTAGGGGTTTTTTGTTTTCCAAATAACCCTTCCCTATATATATATATATATATATATATATATATATATATATATATATATATATATATATATGTAGAGCTAGGTTCAAATGTTTCTAGTAAGTATTGTGTGCATGTATGCACCAATAAGAATTGAGGAAATAATAAATCATTAAATAAATCATGTAAGGGTATTATAGTAATCTTTGCATATTTAATTATGGTAATTCATTAAATTTCTAAAACCTAGTCTTCTCCCCTCTTTATCTTCAAACGATCGGCCTCAAAATCTGTAGCCTCTTCCATGCTTCCCCATTCATTCTATCTTCTGTTCCCTCTTTATCCTCTATTCTTCGAGTTGCTATGTACACCGTCAGAGATGATTTCGATCAAAGGAGGGAAGCCTCTTCCCTTTCTTCTGTGTATAAGCAGAACATCGATGTTGTTCCTAGTTTTTTTATGCATCCATCGATCCCAACCATTGCGGTTAAACTTTATATTCCTGACCTTCTAGAAGAATAACTTAGTGTTCATCCACATCGGTGGACCTCGTACCGCTTCCATTACTTCAAATATCTGTCTGATGAGTCGTTGTTATTCCAATCGATTGCACCAATACAGAGGAGTCGAGAAAGGAAGATGTAGTGGAGTTGAGACAGAAATATGCAGTCATAGAGGGGCGAAAAGAAGACGACATCCACATCGAAACACCACAACTTGCAGTACAATGGTTCGTCTTCTCCGTCAAATTTGTAGATTAGGGTTAATTTCTGGCCATTTCAAATCCACAACTTTCTTAAAACCCTTTCCACCTCCAAACCCCGGCAACATAATTGAGGGAGAGACGACTTCGAATCCACGATTATGTCCTTCAAAGAAGTGGTATGTCTTTCATATATTGATTATCTGCACATTATACATTAAGAAAAATCTTGGATTGTGAAGTTTTGATAATAAAAATCAAGGGTTACGTTATGCATTGTTAATAGCTATATATAGAAGAAGAATATACGTACTAAATTGCTAACAAAATCAAATTTTATTTTGGAAAATATCTATTTGACATAAAGAATCAAAGCATAACTATATGTTGTTTCTTATTGGAAATAAGTAACAGGGTAATGTAGTATGTCTGTGATGTCTTTAACATGGTTCTATGCAGTGATAAAGAGGAATTCGCTTGGAGATGTTGACTGTCAGCAAGTTGAATACACAACACCATTTGGTAGTTTTCCTAATCAGATATGTTTTCTCCATTACCTTATTTATTTTCATTTTTTTATCTAATTGTATAAATGTGTAGTAAAGACTTTTGATGAAAATTTGGGAACTTAACTTATTTGCTTATGCATTGCAGACTGTACCAGTTAATCTGAAACCTTTCTTGAACAACTTGACTGGGAAGCCTGTGATTGTGAAGCTCAAGTGGGGAATGAAGTACAAAGGTTATATTGTCTCTGTTGATTCATACATGAACTTGCAGGTATATATGATATGATTAAACTTTTGTTTCAACCTGTTATGTTCATTTGTGCTTTCTTATGCCTCTAATGTTGTTCAATGGCATCATCTTATTTTCCAGTTGGCCAACTCTGAAGAATACATTGATGGGCAGTTTACTGGTAACCTTGGAGAGATTCTAATCAGGTATGTAGGCAGATGTAATAATGTTCTATTTTGTGTATAGATGAAGCAGGAGGCATTTTAACTATAGTGGTATATTCTTGATAATACAAATTCTTTAAGAATATTCAAAACCATTATGCAAGAATAGTTTATTATATAAGAATATTATTGTTGTATTCTCATAGAATTTTAGTTAATTATTTGTATGTTTAATGTGCAGTTGTTACAAGTGTATCACTACAAATTATTTGACAATGAATTTCTGATAGAAATGGCTTGAAGACCTGATGGGAAAGGATTGAAGAATGAATTAAAGAACGATCACACTCACTTTTTAAGAATGTTGTTATTTTTAAGAATGTTGTTATTCTTTCAGAATGTTTGTTTTTATTCAATGAATCACAATCATACAATGTAATTATTTGGTATATTATTAGTTCAAGAACCGATTTTGTGTATTCTTTCAGATTGTATTTACTAGTTTATGATTGGCATTCTGTCATTCTGACAGAATAAAATCGAAAAATATATTTACTAGTTTATGGTTGACATTCTATCATTCTGACAGAATAAAATCGGATTTTAAATTTGAATTAATTTAAAATATTCAGATTTTTAAAAATAAAGGAATTAATTATCCCTAAAAATCCGAAAATTTCCTTTTTTAATATAGGTTAATTGACTAAAATGCCATTATGCTGAAATTTGTGTGATTATATTGTACATGTTATCATATTCTAATATCATAGGCCCTCAGATCATGACTTTTGATTCTATTCCATCAGACGGTCCAGATCTGTGCATTCTGACACATAATACTTAGTAAAAACAAAATAAACTAAGCCTATATATATATATATATATATATATATATATATATATATATATATATATATATGAAAAACTTGAATAGAAAACCATTATTAATTAACGAACCAAATAACCAATTTAAACCGTCGTAATTTGAAACGATCGACGATAAAAGAAAGTGTTGTAAACTTTTACAATTGACACACATGCATCAGATTATAACAAAACCAATTTTTTTTTCGTTTAAATTTTTTCAAGGCCATGTTTTTTATAAAAAAAACCGAATATACCATTGTTCATGATTTTTTCGTTATCTTTCCATAGAGATCCATATTAATATACAAAAAATGATTTTTTTTTTCAAAAAAACCCATTTTATTTTTTTGTTTTTTGAAAATTTAAAGCCTATTTTTTATCGAAAAAATTTAATAAATATATCAAAATTCATTTTTTTGTATTCTTTAAATATAGATTCATATTGATGTAAAAAAAATGAAATTTAAGTATAGATTCACAATGTGAATAATAGTAAATCAGATTCACATTGTAAATGTTAAAATTGAAATTTTTACATGTTAGATTCACAATGTGAATCTAAACTAATCGAATTTTTTTAATCGTTGATGGTGATGTTACTCCCAGCCGATTTAGAGGTCAAAACCATTTTTGACTTTGGGTTAAATAACCCTAATTGATGAAATTGATGAGACTTAAATAATAATTATATATTACTACTCTGTTATCAGTTACAAATATTTAAACAAATATATGAAGATTTTTTCTGCATCCCACGAACAATTAATTTATCAAAAATTAAACAAACTTTACTTCTTTACCCAAGCTTATTTTTCAATTTATATCCATTTGTATTTTACAAAATTACTTTCAATCCTTTTATATATATATATATATATATATATATATATATATATATATATATATATATATATATATATATATATATATATATATATATATATATATGAACCCAATAATCGTTTTTAATTCAATTTATATCCTTTTGTTTTTTTTTCAACTTTTGAATATACTTATATATTTTAAATAATTAATAATAAATAACTTATTAAAATTATTTATTTATTTTTTAGGACCAACAAAGATACAAATACACCCTAATCTAGTCATATATTCCACCTATCTCCGAAACGGACTTGAACATTCAACCTTTTCGAGAGATGACATATATAATCACTACTTCAAATAATATTATACACTTATTAGGGAGGAGAGAATCATTCCTCGCAACCTATTCAACCCACTACCATATCCGTTTTTCTCTCTCCTATCTCTTACAACGAGTTATTAGAAATCTGAGGACGATATGCAATGATTTTTCTGGATTATATAAACAACATACATTACTCGTTGAGTTTCACTGGATTGGATTCTGAACAAAATGAATATTGATTGATTATGTCGGATACCAGATTCCTCATTGCTAATAAGTATAGTGTAATCGTCTATTTTTTAGACAAACAATGTTTGTCGACCTGTTTTCCGCTTTGGCAAGGTTCGGAAAACATCTCACATCATAGATTTATTGTTATCGTCTTCGTTCATAATGACCATTATGTGAAAGTCGATTTACAAGAATCACATCCAATGCATACAATTTTGCCACTTTGGAATCACAACAGATCAAAACGTTCAGCTGGATAGGAAATATTGTATAATGCTCGACTTAATTCATATATTCCACCGAACGCACCACGTAATAATTGTAATATTCATGTAGTTGATGTCCTTGATAATTAATAAAATTAAAATATGACAGTGTTTGACAAAACGGTGGTAAATAAAAATTATAATTTTATTTATTATAGTTGTGGAAAAAATATCATATTATGTTTTTTATTGTTCATTTAATTGTTTGTGATTGTTATTTATCGTTTAAGGTTAAATGAACAAATACGAACAAATCTCCCTTCATGTTCGTTAGGTTCGTTTTGCGGCCCCATTGATATATATATATATATATATATATATATATATATATATATATATATATATATATATATATATATATATATTAAATCACAACAAGGACCTTAGGAATAGTAAATTTTTTGGCTTAAGGTTTTTGCCACAAATGTTTGGTGAATTTGACATTTTTCGTCATCGAAGTGAAATCTTTTACATTTTTAAGTTTTGATTAAGTTTTTGTGGCTTTTAGGTTTTTGCCACAAATCTTTAGTGACTTTGACACTTTTCGTCCTTAGAGTCAAAACTTTTATATTTTGATGTTTTTGCTACAAATTTTTAATGACTTTGACACTTTTGAATGTTGCAGTCAAAACTTTTATATTTTTACACAAAAAACCTCCTTTTGACTTTTGCCACTATATTTTTCCAACGTTGACAACTTTCACGCTATAGCCATAACATATTTTGTTTTTCTCCTTCAATGTTGTTTCTTTTGGTTGTTCACTTTTGACATTTAATTTTAGGGGGTGTCAGCTTTCTCCCCTGTTTGTGGCGATTTACACTTTTAACCCATCTTTTAAAGTTTGCCGATTTTTAATATCTATGACATAGTCTAAAATCGGCGGAGCCGCGTGTCCTTTTCTAGTTAATATTAAAACTTATAGAAATTTTTAAAATTGAAATATTATATGAAAATCCCTATAATACAATTGAGATATTATACAAAATAAAATTGAGATATTATATGACAATTAAAATGTTTAATAGTTGAAGGTATAAATAAAAAGTAAAATATATGTTAGAGGGTCATAAACGAAAATTTTAATAAATCTATAACCTGACCGTAAGTAAGTTAGATATTTTATTTATTTATTTTAAACGACAATGAAGGGCACCACCATGGCCATGACTTTTAATTGTAAATTAATCATCATTTCATGTCCCATCAAATTGGGTTAAGGCAAGTCAAAATGGTTTTTATAATTGTGTTCTTTATTTTAAAGCATTACATTGTAATGGTGTATATGAAACTGTGTCGGTTGTAGACAACTTAGGAAATAATGTATTGCAAATTCATTCTTCCACTAGTTTGGATAAGGCATCCTTATGGCATTGTCGTCTTGGACATGTCAACAAGAAGTGCATAGGCCAACTCCAAAAGGCTGGAGTCTTGGAGTCATTTGACTTAAAGTCAGATGATAGTTGCGGATATTGTTTACTTGGAAAAATGACTAAGTCACCCTTCACTGGTACTTGTTCTAGGGGTGAAGGTTTGTTGGACCTCATACACACATATGTGTGTGGATCCTTCAGATCCGCCACAAGGGATGCTAACCGCTACTATGTGACATTTACTGATGATTACAGTAGGTATGGTTATATCTACTTAATCAAGCATAAGTCAAAAACCTTTGAGAAATCAAAGAGTATAAACAGGAAGTGGAGAATCAGCTGGGCAGGAAGATAAAGATGCTCCGATCCGATCGAGGTGGTGAGTATCTTAGTATCGAATTGCTTGACTATTTTAAGGAATGTGGAATTGTTTCACAATTGACACCTCCTACGACACCACAATTGAATGGTGTGGCTGAGAGGCGCAATCGAACCTTATTAGACATGGTTCGTTCCATGATGAGTCGAGATTCGTTACCAATCTCATTCTGGGGGTATGCCTTAGAGACTGCCGCCCATATCCTTAATCTAGTCCCTACCAAGAAGGTTGCCAAAACACCCCACGAGATGTGGACTGAGAAAGTTCCCACTTTAGACCACATCAAGATTTGGGGTTGTGAGGCTTTCGTGAGGCGCGAGACTCACGACAAGCTCGAACCTCGAAGTGAGCGATGTATTTTCATCGGATACCCACATAAATCTTTTGGTTATCTCTTCTACAGACCGAGTGACAATGTTGTCTTCGTGGAAAGGAGAGGAGTTTTTCATGAGATAGAATTCATAAGCCAAGGAAACAGTGGGAGGAAAATTGACCTTGAAGAACTTCAAGAGTCAAGTGGTGAAGGAACCTCAAACACTAGCAATCACCCTGAGGAGGAAACTCCTGTTGAGCCGATTGATGAGTCCGTACCTCTGAGGCGTTCCACAAGAGTTAGGAGCACACCTGATTTTTATTATGGTTTCCATATTACTACAGAATGTGATGCATTTATCAGTGATAGTAAACTGATAAATTTGGATGAACCTAACAACTTCAAGGACGCCATGGCAGGCCATGAGTCTGCCAAATGGAAGGAGGCTATGGACATCGAGATTCAGTCCATGTATGACAATCAAGTTTGGAACTTGGTTGATAATGTACCGGGTCGTAAGACAGTCGGGTGCAAATGGATCTTCAAGAAGAAGACCAACATGGATGGGAAGGTACATACTTATAAGGCGCGACTGGTTGCGAAGGGCTTTAGTCAAACTCCGGGAGTTGACTATGATGAGACCTTCTCACCAGTAGCGAAGATTAAGTCTATTAGGGTTATGCTAGCCATTGTTGCATTTCATGATTATGAAATATGGCAAATAGATGTCAAAACCGCTTTCCTTAATGGAAAGTTGGCTGAGGATGTTTACATGAGTCAGCCAGATGGTTTTTTCGATGCAAAGTACCCTAATCGAGTGTGTAAGCTTGAAAAATCCATCTATGGATTAAAACAAGCATCTCGCAGATGGAATCTTTGTTTCAATGAGAAAGTCAAAGAGTTTGGCTTTTCGAGGAGCGAGGATGAGTCCTGTGTATATGTTAATGCTATTGGGAGTATAGTTAGCTTTTTGGTATTGTATGTGGATGACATACTACTCATAGGAAATGACATCCCAACCTTGCAGGGGGTAAGTCCTGGTTTGGGAAGTGTTTCGCTATGAAGTGTTGGGTTTTGAGCATTCTAACACTCCTATGGTGTACATGCAACCCTATAAACCTTGGATCTATGTTTTCTCTATTATACATGCAAATATTAAATATTCCAAGGTTTCATCCTAACTAGCATATTATGAAGCACCTATACTACAAAGTTCTAGTTAGATGACATACCTTTTGATGTAGCTTGATGTCTTCAAACTTTAAGAGCTTAGCCCCAATAGTGTGGAAGCCTCAAGCGGAATCACAAATCACCAAAACACCTTCGAAAACCTTTAGAGAATATGGATACTTGGCTCACACTATGAAATCGGTTATTGCCCTCTTTAGTGTATCCACACTAGCCACTAGCATAATTTCATGAACCATAAGACCCTTTATATAGTGTGGAGGATTAGGTTTAAACCCTAATACCCATGACCTTTCATTTCCTAGGATCCATGGGTTAAAGCTCCATGGACTATCCATGAAGACTTAGCCCAACCTAAATGAACTTGGCCCACTACATATATATATATATATATATATATATATATATATCTAAGAGTCCATATTTAATTAGTTCCTTTTGATCACTTAATTAATTATAAATTAATTCTTGATCAATACTAATTAAATAATATGATTATATATTAATATATTAGAACTTATAATATATTAATATAAATCATAAATATACTATTCTCAAAAGACTATCCATATAAATTGTGTCGGTGAAGTGCAACCCAAATGGACCATGCCGGGTCGGGTCAAGTACATACCAAATATAGTTATGGACTTAGACATTAATCCAACAGTCTCCCACTTGGATAAGTCTAAAACTATTATTGAGTATGACTTCAAAAACCAACTGGCAATCGTAGCTCTTAAAGCCGCTGTCGAACTCTGATCTTGTCAATGAACTCTGACCTCTGTCAATGACTTGTCCATTAGATAAGGGATCATATATTCCTCCATTCTAGATATCATATGGATTAAGACATGGATTATAATCATTCTCTCTGTCCATTTGTTGTTTCCCGATTTTCGATTTATGATGACTGACTGATTGAACAAATCAAATCAGTCCTGGCTTGGCCAAGCACTCACATGTGTCATCGCTAAATCATCGAGGGGCCCACATATATCGCTTTTATCCCGAAGGTAAAAGGAATGGATAAACTTCGACTCATATGGCTTGTTCTACTACTTGTTGAATCATACACAAAGACACGTTTTATAGCATCGAGTTACCAAATGCGTTTTCGTGCAATCAATGTATAACCAACTCATAGTAACAATTCATATCTCTAGGTTTGAAGAATATAAGATATTATCGTCTCATGATCACTCGTGATAAAATCCATGAAGTGATTCAAATGAGCGCGGGTTGAATCCAATACTCAGAACTTATGAGCACTCATGAGTGTTGTAGCACCACTTTGTCCACCAACTTGGACCTCTACAAACCAACCCATGACAATCTTGATTCATATCTACTTCTAACATATGACCGACTGTGGATGGTTTGAATAACTTAATCATTCAGGAAGAGCGACTTAGTTATTCTGGAAGTCAAAACATGCAAAGTGAAACACAAGAATAAATGAATCAAATATGGTATCAAACCCTATGAATATAAATAAACACTTTTATTTATCACCATACTGATTACTCATTATTCATTGTTTCGGTTTTATCAACTTTATACTTGAATTAAAAACACTAGTTGTCCCATGCTCCAAGCATGTACACTATGTTTTTCTTAAACAATAGCTTTGCCATACACCAAGTATGCACTCTATGTTTGTCTATGATCCTTACTTTGTGAAATAAACCAATTGAACATAATTTCAATGATTCTAATTTCACACTCCCAAATCCTTATCGAAAAATGTAAGAATTTCAAATTCCTATCATTTATTGAAATCTGTTTAGATTTTAAACTTATATGCACTGACCCTCCTGTAATGAATATGTACAAAGTCACAAAGACTTGTCAACAGTCATTATAAGGTATTCCAGTGGAGATCAACTCCATGGAAACTAAGTCTCATATTCAAATTACATTGCTTTGGACATGCTTCTTGCATTAAGTTTTCTAATCTTACATAGATAACTTCCACCTATGGAGACAACTCCATATTCTCATTTTGACTATCACTTCTGAATAAGAGATGCCTCTTTTCAGAATATGTCAATATGGTCCTTCCAAAATTAGCACTATACTTCCAACTGTCCCTGAGCAACCAATCTTTGGTAAACCTCAGATTGTCCTCGACAATTGCTTAATCATTTTAGTCATATCCAATTTTAGACCTTTTCCCTTCTTAATGCCTTTGGGCATTTGGAAAAAATTTAGAAATGACAAATATTATAGCACATGCAATCGATCCTGTACCCAAAGCAAATGGTATACGATTCATGATGTCTCACATAAAGACATGATTCTAGACTAGTCTTTTGCTACAATATTTTTTATTTGCCATGTTTTTCAAAATTTGACTATGAAGAGGGATGCCGTAATCATAATCGAATTTTGAGAACGCAATATATCGATCCTGTACCCAAAGCAAATGGTACACGATTCATGATGTCTCACATAAAGACATGATTCTAGACCAGTCTTTTACTACAATATTTTTTATTTGCCATGTTTTCAAAATTTGACTATGAAGAGGGATGCCGTAATCATAATCGAATTTTGAGAACACAATATATAGAATTTCCTTAAGTTGAACCAATCCAACATGAAATTCATATATATATTCTTGACTAAGGATGATTAAGGTCTCAATCTAAGCCTTTAGAACTGAAATGAAGTATATCCTCTCTCTTAATTATAGCAAAACAACTTTTTCAATCCCTGCAACCTCACGAATTGAAACTTTTGTTTTCTATAATTAACATTGCTAACTTGCAACACTAACAATAATTATCATGCTCCCACTAACATGATGATTATTAGCATAACACTTATGCTCCCACTAGCTTTGACATATACTCAGAAATCAGCTGGACTTCTAGAAATCAATACTTTATTGACTTTCTTACCAAAGTTCAGATTTCTGATACGAGATGCTTTGATAAAACTTTATCAAAATCATACACCTTTCCTTAGATAGCATGCATGTGTGTCTAAACAGTTTCAGAACTATGAAAAGGGATGCCGTAATCATAGTCTCAATTGTTTAGACCTTTTGCCATCTGCTTCAAATATACTTGGTGGAAGTGTTTCCTCACCATCATTTTCATGAATCGGAGAGAAACCTTATGACCCTTAGATTTTATAGTGTATGTGTTCTTATCCATGTGAATCGTCAAAACCATAGTCACAAGAGTCCATATTTAATTAGTTCCTTTTGATCACTTAATTAATTATAAATTAATTCATGATCAATACTAATTAAATAATATGATTATATATTAATATATTAGAACTTATAATATATTAATATAAATCGTAAATATACTATTCTCAAAAGACTATCCATATAAATTGTGTCGGTGAAGTGCAACCCAAATGGACCATGCCGGGTCGGGTCAAGTACATACCAAATATAGTTATGGACTTAGACATTAATCCAACATGAAGGACCTTGGAGAAGCTGCCTATATCCTAGGGATAAGGATATTGAGAGACCGGAGTAAGAGACTAATTGGACTTAGTTAGAGTACCTACTTGGATAAGGTGCTGAAAAGATTCAGCATGCAGGATTCCAAGAAAGGAGACTTACTAATATAGAGCAATGCCAAACTGAGTAAAGCCCGGAGTCCGGGTACAGAGGCTGAGATAGCTGAGATGATTCGAATATCATATACTTCTGCTATAGGCTCGATCATGTATGCTATGACTTGTACTCGCCCTGATGTGGCTTTTTGCATTAAGCATGGTCAGCAGATCTCAAGGGAATCCTAGCAAGGCTCACTGGACTGCGGTAAAGAACAGTCTCAAGTACCTGCGGAGGACTAAGGAATGGTTCCTTACCCTTGGTGGGAGTGATGACTTGAGAGTAGTAGGGTATAGTGATGCCAACTTTCAGACAGACAGGGATAATTTCCGCTCTCAGTCGGGTTGGGTCTTTACCCTAAATGGAGGAGAAATTACTTAGAAAAGTTCCAAGCAGGAGACAGTAGCTGATTCAACTTGAAAATCAGAGTATGTAGCAGCAAGCGAGGCGGCAAAGGAGGCAATATGGCTGAAGAACTTCATTGGAGACCTTGGAGTTGTACCAGCTATTAAGGAGCCTATGGAGATTTTCTGTGATAACGAGAGTGTAGTTTCCTTAGCCAAGGAACCAAGGGATCACGGCAGATCCAGGCACATCGACAGAAAATACCACTTCATTAGACATCGAATAGAAGAAGGACTCCTCGTGGCAAAGAGGGTATCGTCGGATGAGAACCCAACAGATCCCCTCATGAAGGGACTATGTAGGGCTAAGCATTTACAGCATGCGTGGCGCATTGGACTGAAGGATGATATTAGTTTTAGTAATTAGATAGCTTTAGAAACTTTTAATAGTTGAAATGTAATTGGCATTTGATGTTTAAATAAAAGGTGTTTTGTATTTACTAGTATGGTACTGTCTTGTGTCAATCATTTACTATTGTTTCATTTTGCATGTTTTGACTTCCAGAATAATTATATTATTCAAACTATCCACAGTCGATCATACTTTGTAAGTAGGTATTGAAATAAGACTGTCATGAATTGGATTTGTAGATTTGTCTGAATTGTATTAGACATAGCAATTGTTGCTGCAACATTTATGAGTGTTCATAAGTTCTGAGTATTGGATTCAACCCACACTCAGTTGTATCACTTCATGTAATTTATCTCGAGTGATCGTGAGACGATAATATCATATAAGTCTTCAAACCAAGAGATATGAGTTGTTGACTATGAGTTGGTTATACATTGATAGTACGAAAACGCATCAGTAACATGATGTTATAAAACGTATTGTTGTGTACAATTTGATGATTAGTCAGTACAAGCATATGAGTCGAAGTTTATATGTTCCTTTTAGTCCTTGGATGATTAGAAGCGCTATCTTGGGCCCCTCAATGATTTTGTTTTGACTTATGTGTCGGGCCCGATCAGAACTGAATTGATGTGTTCGATTAAGTTCTATGTCAAACAAATCGGAAATCGGGAAACAAATTGTTGGACAATAAGTACGACGTTGTTCCATGTATTTGTCCGGCTGATATCTTGAACAGAGGATTATGTGATCACTTATCTAAAATGGCACAACTTAGTTCCACGAGACTTTTAAGAGCTACGATTGCTGGTCGGATCCTGAATTCATACTTGCAGCTATAGTTATTAGACTTATCCAAGTGGGAGAATGTTGGATAAGGTGTCTAAGTCCATAACTATATTTGGTATGTACTTGACCCGATTTGGCATGGTCCATTTGGGTTGCATGTCAGAACAATTGGATAGACTTTTGTGAGAAGAGGATATTTATGATTTATTAATATATTATAAGTTCTAATATATTAATATGAATTATTTAATTGGTATTGATCAAGAATTAGTTTGGAATTAATTTTGTGATCAAAAGAGACTAATTAAATAAATGGGGATTGATTTGGTAAATCATTCATTCTTATATAGTGGGCTTATGATCCATAGTTCTTCATGTTGGGCTAAACCCATGTGGTGACCCATGGATACTCCATGGAGGTTAAAACCCATGGATCATGAGGAATGTTGAAAGGCATGAGTTACATGGTGTAACCCTAATATGCACACTATATAAAGAAGCCTCACTCTAGAAAAATCGGCACTTAAGGATACACAAGTGAGGGCTAGCCGATTTTGGTGCAATAGAATCTTCTCTCAAGTTATTCCAATTGTTGGTGGTGTTGTGTGAAGCATTTGAGGCATCACATTTGGGGTTCTAGGCTGACAAAGTCTTAAGGAATCAAAGCTACAAGAAAGGTATGTCATTCTACTAGAATTTTGTATTACATATACCCCATGATATGCTAGTTAGGATGAAACCTTGGAAAAATGAAAGTTTGCATGTATAATAGAGAAAACATAGATCCAAGGTTTCTAGGGTTGCATGCACACCATAGGAGTGTTAGAATGCTGAAAACCCAACAGAAATCACATTTGGAGAACTTTGCATACAGCTTCTCCTTCTTCAGAACTTCTAACACTTCTCGTAGGTGCTTGCCATGCTCCTGCTGGCTCTTTGAGTAAACCAGAATTTCATCTATGAAAACTATCACGGATTTATCGAGGAATGGTTTACAAACCCTGTTCATCAAATCCATGAATGCTGCTGGAGCATTAGTTAGTCCAAATGACATAACCAAGAACTCATACACCCCATTCCCGAGTTGTAGCAAAGAAAAGAAAAGAAGAGAAAAGAAAGGAAAAGGAATTTGTCTTTTTGTGTTTCTGAGTTTGAGAGAAGTGGAAGGAAAGTTAAACATTTTGTTCTTTCTCTCTAAATCCTTCCAAATCGGAAAGAAAGTTAGGAGGGAAAGTGATCCCTCCATTTCCTCCCACTTCCTTCCTTTAATAAAACTCGGGAACACCAATTTCTTTTACTTTCCTCTTACTTCCACCAATTTCCTTTCTTTTCTCTCCTTAAATTGAACTCGGGAACGGGGTGATAGTGTCCGTATCTCGTTCTGAATGCGGTTTTCTTAATATCATGCTCTCTTACTTTCAGCTGATGATATCCTAACCTAAGATCGATCTTTGAGAAATAGCTCGAACCTTGCAGCTGATCGAATAGGTCATAAATCCTTGGCAATGGGTACTTGTTCTTTATTGTTTCCTTGTTCAACTCTCTGTAATCTATGCACATCCTCATGCTTCCGTCTTTCTTCTTTACGAATAACATTGGAGCTCCCCAGGGTGATGAACTAGGTCTAATGAAACTGTTGTCCAACAACTCCTGAAGTTGCGTCATAAGCTCCTTCATCTCCGTTGGTGCTAATCGGTATGGTGCTTTCGCTATTGGCGTTGATCCTGGAAATAAGTCTATTCGAAACTCTACTTGTCTATCAGGGGGAAATCCAGGAAGATCTTCGGGAAAGACTTCTGGATAGTCAGACACCACTGATATTCTTTGCATCTCTTTCTTATCCTTCTTAGCATCTTTCCCAAATGCCAAGTATGATGTGCATCCTTTAGACAAAGATTTTCTGGCTTTCATCAGGGAAATGATTCCAAAATTTCTCTGCGTTTATCCTCGTACACCATAAATGACTCTTTTCCAGGCGGGTTCACTCTTACTATCTACTTCTTGCACAATATCTCGGCATCATTGGCGCTAAGCCAATCCATTCCCATCACGATGTCGAAACCATTCAACTCAATGGACAACATCTCCTCGTGGAATTCGTTTCCGTTTAAGTCGATGACGATGTTCATAATGCAATCGCTAACATGTATGAATTTTCCACTGGAAACTTCTACAACTAGAGCATTATCAAGTTTTTCTATAGGCAATGCTAGTCTTCCACCAAATTTATGCGATATAAAGGAGTAATTCGCTCCAGAATCAAACAATATATTGGCAGGTAATCCATTTACAAGAAAGGTACCAGAAGCGACATCCACTGCATCCTTTGCGGCTTCCAGGGTCATCTGGAATGCTCTCGCCTTCGGCTTCGGTGGGATATTGGGCTTTGCCGCCTCCTTCTTCTTCGGGCAGTCCCTCGAGATTTTCCCTTCTTCATTGCACCCATAATAGACTTTCTTGTTGAAGGTGCACTCATTGGCATAGTGCCCAGACTTCCCACATTTAAAACAAGTGACCTCTCCGTCACATTTCCCATGGTGCTTCTTTTTGAAACTTTTCACACCACTTCTCTTCACCTCCTCCTCCTCTCGAACCAGATTTCGAGAATTTACTTTTCTCGTTGGACTTTGAAGATCCATCGAACGTCCTTTTCTCACCAACCTCAGTTCTCTCCAAACCCCTTTCTCTTAACTGGGTCTCAACATTTTTGGCTACTCTAACGGCTGCCTTCAACGTGCTTTCCATTTTGACTGTTGGGCCAAAGTCTGATGGCAATCCATTAGCAAATTTCTATATCTTGGCGAGTTCAGTCGGCACCAGGTATGGAAATAACTTCATCTTCTCGGTGAATGCAATAGCATAGTCATCAATGCTCATCCTCCCCTTCTTCAAGTTCTGGAACTCATTGTTTAGATCTATCAGATCCATTTCGGAGCAGTACTGTATTTTCAACTGCTCCATGAACGCTTCCCAAGACATCTTCAGAGCTTCTCCTCGTGGAATTGTATCCGCTAATAACTTCCACCAGCTTAAAACTCCGGTCTTCAGTTGTCTGACTGCAAAGACGGTTTTCTGCTTGTCGCTACAGTTGCAGCTTTCAAATACCATCTCCATTTCGGAGATCCAGTCCATAATATCTACTGGCTTTGGGTTTCCAGAAAGACTTGGTGGTTTGGCACCCAAGAAGTTCTTATATATACGTCCATCTCTGTCGATTCCCCTCTCCGGGTCATTCCTTCTTGCAACTGGGGGTTCAACTTGACTGACAGTGCGGCTGTTATTCCCTTCCTCTGACTGTCTGTCATTCAGTTCTGCTTGTTCAACATGCATCGAAGGTTTATCCCTGTTATTCAGCAATAGTTGTCTCATCTCTTCCCTTTGTTCGGCCATATATCCCGAATCATGGCCTGTACTCCAGCCAACGTGACTGGCTCAGGTGCAGCTTCTACTATCGACACTTGCTTAATCACTTGGGGTTGAGGTTGCTGACTCCTATTTCCATTCGCGTTTCCGGCTCCACTTTGAGTTCCCACCATGTTGATCTATACACTAAAGTAGGTGAATTTAGATCTTTACTTACGATAGACGTTTAAATCCTCCTTATCACTCCAAAACGTTACATGCTAGTTCTAATATCGTAATGGAACACTTAGAATCCTGAACACATAAGGTTTCTAGATCCGGTCGGTAATAGACCATAGATCCGAACAAATAATAGCATATAAGGAAAACATAAAGCATTCTAGGCATGTTTCCTAAAATAAACTAGTACTCGTGTCAAAAATGTGGAAGACACTCATCTCACAATCATTACTTAGCATTCTAAGTTTAAGTCTAGAAATCCTACGAATTCCTAGTTCGCTTAAACTAATGCTCTGATACCAACTGTGACATCCCCAATTTCACGGCCATAAAAGACCGATTTTGTTTATACTTTATATTAAAATCAGAGTAACTTTTTAAAGAAAGTGTTGTGGAATTGCTTCCCATAAAAATATATAGATAAGAATTTATCAAATCATTTCCGAAGAAATGTATTTTCATTACATTACAAAACTCGGGATGTCATTGTCAATACCAAAAACAACATATACAACATTTATATTTATTACTATTGGCCTATATTCCATTATCTCTCATAAAATCATCGCATTTATGCTCTTGTGTCACTACCTGTAATACAAAAACTGAGTGGGTCAGGCTTGGGAGCCTGGTGAGCACATGGGGTTTTCAACCCATAATAAATAAGTTTATTATTTTCATCAATCATTCAACCCGATTACCCGTTCCCGTTATCCTCACTTTACGTCCTTAAAACATTTATCATAAGGGACCTATCCTAAGGAATTTCATCAGGATGGACAATACTGCTAAGGGGATTCCTCATCCATATATGTCCTTAAGGCAACCATGAGGGGGATGGAGTACACCGGTGAACACATCGTTCACAAACACCTACAGGTTGCGAGCCTGCTAACGTTCCACAAGACTTCCTAGAAAAGTATGTGGTCGTCATCTATATTCCGCTAGATGACTGGATCACCGTCAACATCGAGGCCTCTCATCATTTTATTTTATCACACATCAACTATTCCATCTACCAATGTTTTACCAAACATATTTGTAACGACGTAAATTTCCAAAACAATTTTTCATTTTAAAAACATGCTTTCATTCATAAAATATCATAGTATTCCAATGTATCACGTGTTATCACAATAACAATTCCCAAGATCCTCAAATACATAAATCCTCTCAGTGTGTACGGATCATGCCGGCGCCTTCCCGCGATCCTCGCTAGTACCTGAAACACATAACACAACAACTGTAAGCATAAATGCTTAGTGAGTTCCCCAAAATACCACATACAACACATACGCCACTCGAGGCTATAATACGACCCTTCGGTCGATGTGTCTCAGCGGGACCCCCCAGTCACGTAGCTCGTTGGACCCTCTGGTCCGGTCATAGCTCGTCGGACCCTTCGATCCAGTCTGTGTCGTTGGACCCTTCGGTCCGGTCTATATCGTTGGGCCCTCCGGCCCGGTCTGTTCAACACATAGCATACATATAACACAATGCACATAATCTCATACATACACATAGCACACAAGACCTTCTGGTCTACACATAAATACCACTCTAGGTAATGTATAGTGAGAAGACTCACCTTGGGTATCTCGGATAATCTCGCACACGAAAACACTGATCTAGTCCCCGCCTAAACACATAATCAATACTCTCGAATATATAATGGCTCTCAAAGACTAGATCACATCCCTTCCTACAATCCCACAGAAGGGTAAAAGACCATTTTACCCCTCCCTGACCCAAAAGTCCAAATGTTGACCAAAACCCTAAAAGTCAACGAAAGTCAACAGGAGCAGTACGCGGCGCGTACCAGCTCTTGTACGCTAGGCGTACTCCGGCGATCCAGAATCGGGGTCTCAGACCCTTACGCTGCGCGTACTGAGATTTACGCCCAGCGTAAGTCTCAGTTTCATGCATTCATGGATTTTGGTCTTAAATGGTTAAGACATAAACTCAAACTCCATATCTGACTTCTCTAAGACCACTTAATCCATAAAGTCGAGACCTTTAAGCCTTTGCATGGCTGTAAAGGTCCCTAATCACTTTAACACCTTTCCTTCTTCCTCATAAGGTCTAGATCTCATGCATGGCTCAATATTCACGTCCAAGATTGGATTTTTATGAACCTACAACTCATTTTACTCTGAAATATAGCAGATCTAGGCTTATGGAGACCATGTGCTCATAAAGTCTCTACCTTGGGACCAAAAACCCTAAAAGTTGGTCCAAGAAACACAAATCACAAATGACAAGGAAAGCTTTGAGCTTTTTACCTCAGGAAGAAGCTCCAACCTCTATAGAACTCAGATCTACTCTTGTCCACCAACTTCTAGCTCCTAAAATGGCCTCCTCTTCTCTTTCACCACCTTGAAATGACACTTTGAAGCTTAGAACACACACACACAAAAGCTAGGAACGAAGGGTAGCTCTCTATTAGGGTTTCACTCTCTAAAATGGTGGCTGAGGATAAGGCCTTAACATTCCTTTTATAGTGCACAAGCCACAATTTAGGGTTTGCATCTGGGCCGGTTACGCCCGGCGTAACCTTGGGTACGCCCAGCATACCTAGGCGAGTGCACGTCCAAATTAAGCGCATGAGTACGCGCAGCGTACTCTTCAGTGCGCCCAACGTACTCATTTGCTTTAATATTTCCTTTTAGGGCCAAACTTGATAACTTGGAAAACAAGATGGGTATAAGAGATGCACCTGAATTTCGGGATGTTACAATTCTCCCCCACTAGAACCAGACTTTGCCCTCGAAGTCTCATGCTGAAAACAACTCCGGATGCTGCTCCCGCATCTCTGACTCTGTCTCCCAAGTCAGATCAGACCCCCTCCGATGTTGCCACTGAACCTGAACCAGGGGCACCTCCTTGTTCCTCAGAACCTTGATCTTTCGATCCACAATCGCGATTGGCCTCTCAGCATAATTCAGGCTCGTATCCACCTGAATATCCTCCAGCGGTACCACCGCCGACTCGTCGGCTGTACACTTCCTCAACTGAGACACGTGGAAGGTATCATGAATCGGGCTCAACTCCGCAGGTAGCTCCAACCGATATGCTACCTTGCCCACCCTCGCGGTCACTATGAACGGACCGATATACCGGGGCCCCAGCTTACCCCTCTTCCTGAATCGGATCACTCCTTTCCAAGGGGACACTTTCAGGAGTACGAAGTCCCCCACCTGGAACTCCAGCTCGAATCGTCGCCGATCCGCATAACTCTTCTGACGACTCTGAGCCGTCGGTAACCTCTGTCTAACCTGCTGTATCTGCTCTGTCGTCTGCAACACTATCTCAGTGCTACCCATCACCCGCTGTCCTACCTCTCCCCAGCAAATGGGAGTCCGACACCTCCTCCCATACAACAACTCGAAGGGAGGCATACCAATACTAGAATGGTGGCTGTTGTTGTAGGAAAACTCAGCCAACGACAAGTACGTGTCCCAACTTCCTCCGAAGTCCAACACACATGCTCGAAGCATGTCCTCGAGCGTCTGAATCGTCCGCTCACTCTGTCCGTCCGACTGGGGGTGGTAAGCGGTACTGAAGTGCAACCTCATGCCCAACTCCTCATAGAACTTCTTCCAGAACCTGAAAGTGAAACGTACATCTCGATCTGACGCAATCGAGATCGGTACTCCATGACGCGATACCACCTCCCTCACATACAACTCTGCCAACTTCTCAGCTGAAGAGTTCTCACTGATAGCGAGAAAATGAGCGCTCTTCGTCAGTCGGTCGACGATCACCCAAATTGCATCGTCACCCCTCGCGGTCCTCGGCAATTTGGTGATGAAATCCATGGAAATCTGTTCCCACTTCCACTGGGGAACCTCAAGCGGCTGCAACTTGCCATGCGGACGCTGGTGCTCGGCCTTAACCTTGCGACAGGTCAAGCACCTCTCGACAAACCACGCGACATCCCTCTTCATACAGGGCCACCAATAATCCTTCTTCAGGTCCAAGTATATCTTCGTGGCCCCGGGATGGATCGAGAACCTCGATCTATGCGCCTCCTCCATCAGGATGGTACGTGCCCTGCCTGCATACGGCACCCAAATCCGACCTTGAAAGGTCATCAGCCCTCGACTATCGGTAACGAATTCAGACACCTGCCCGATCACCCGCTCCCTCTTGCGGTTCTCCGGTATCACGGCCTCTGCCTGGGCCTCCCGAATGGTGTCCAACACCTGAGTCATCACTGTCAGTCGCATACAAATGTCTCGAATCGGGGCACTCTCCGCCCTATGGCTCAACGCATCAGCTACAACATTAGCTTTGCCCGGGTGGTACAGGATCTCACAATCGTAATCCTTTACCACATCCAACCATCTCCTCTGGCGCATATTCAGGTTGGGCTGATCCATCAGATACTTCAAACTCTTGTGGTCCGTGTATATGGTACACCGAACCCCGTACAGGTAATGGCGCCAGATCTTGAGGGCGAACACCACTGCCCCCAACTCCAGATCGTGGGTGGGATACCTCGTCTCATGAGGCTTCAGCTGCCTCGATGCATATGCTATCACATGCCCTCTCTGCATAAGCACCGCACCCAACCCTGATATCGATGCGTCGCAGTACACCACAAAATCCTCCATTCCCTCTGGAAGGGATAACACCGGGGCTTCGCACAACCTCTGGCGAAGAGTCTCAAACGAGGCCTGCTGCTCAGGACCCCACGAAAAAGTAACGCCCTTCCGGGTCAATCTGGTGAGAGGCACGACGATCTTGGAGAAATCTTTAATAAATCTCCTATAATAGCCGGCCAACCCCAGAAAACTCCTGATCTCGGTGGGGGTTCCCGGCACCTCCCAACTCATCACCGCCTCAATCTTGGCCGGATCGACCAATATCCCATTCTGATTAACGAGGTGTCCCAGGAACTGGACCTCTCGTAACCAGAAATCACACTTGGAGAATTTGGCGTAAAGCCTCTCCGATCTCAGAACTCCGAGGATCTCCCTCAAATGCTCCTCATGTTGCTCTCTGGATCTCGAATACACCAATATGTCATCGATGAACACGATCACCGATCGATCCAACATCGGCCTACACACTCTGTTCATGAGATCCATGAACGCTGCCGGTGCATTGGTGAGCCCGAAAGGCATCACCACGAACTCGTAATGCCCATAACGAGTCCTGAACGCCGTCTTCCGGATATCCTCATCCCGCACTCTCATCTGATGATATCCAGACCTCAGATCAATCTTGGAGAACCAAGACGCTCCCTGTAACTGATCAAACAGATCATCAATCCTCGGCAGTGGGTAACGGTTCTTGACCGTTAACTTGTTCAACTCCCGGTAATCAATGCACATCCGATATGAACCATCCTTTTTCTTGACAAAAAGGATCGGCGCTCCCCACAGTGAGCTACTTGGTCGAATAAACCCCTTCCCCAGCAGCTCCTGCAGCTGTGAGGATAACTCCTGCATCTCTGGTGGCTCAAGGCGATAGGGCGCCTTGGCGATAGGCGCCGCTCCCGGAACCAAATCGATGCGAAACTCCACCTGCCTCTCGGGAGGCACACCCGGCAACTCCTCGGGGAAAACGTCCGGGAACTCACGCACTATCGGCACATCATCAATAGAACTAGGTCTCTCCGCTGCTACTCGTGTGTCCATCACATAGGCCACAAACCCACTACAGCCCTGCTGTAGACTCTGCCTCGCTCTAGCAGCCGAACAGAATGCTGACCCTGAACGGGTACCCTCACCGTACACCGTAAGAACTCCCCCACTAGGGTCTCGTATCGTCACCAACTGTCGCTCGCAGTCTATAACTGCCCCAAAACGGCTCAACCAATCTATACCCACTATAACACACACGTCCCCCATCGCAATCGGGACCAGATCAATCGGAAACTCAACCCCGAAGATCTCGAGTACACATCCCCGAATCACCTCCGTAGCATATACCACTCTCTCGTCAGCTATGGAAACTCGTAGAGGTCGACTCAACGCCTCCCGCTGGATACTGATGTGTTGACTAAACGCTAACGACACAAAAGACCGACTCGCACCCGAGTCAAATAACACCAAAGCAGGTACAGAACTCACAAGAAAAGTACCTACGCATAACATTATATAAGCACAAAATCTCAAACTCAGCATAAATAAATGAAAGAATACATACCAGCCACGACATCGGGCGTTGCGCGGACCTCCTCCGCTGTCAACTGGAAGGCTCTCCCGCGAGCCTTCAGTGCCTCGGCCTTCACTGGCCGGGTCTCAGTAGCTCGAGCAACAGGTGCAGATCCCTGCGCTGATCCCTGCAGCAACTGTGGGCACTCGGCCTTCCGATGGCCGGTCTGGTTACAATGAAAGCAAACCGAGAATCCCTTGGGGCAATCCCTCGTGTAATGCCCCTCCTTCCCACACTTGTAACACACCCCAGCCCTGCACCCTCCCTCGTGGCTCTTGCCGCACTTTCCACAAGTGCGGCCCTTCGGACCCCCAGATCTCGAATCAGCGGGCTTTTCCCGCTTGGCTGCCGGCTGCACCTGTGCCGGTCGCCTGTCCCTCCTCTGAGACTCGGCCTCCTCCCTAACCTGAGTCTCCAGCTCAATCTCTCTCTTCCGGGCATTTGCCTGAAGCTCGACAAATGTCCGGTATGACGAGTTCGCCACGAACTCCCAGATATCCCTCCTCAGTATGCTCAAGTACCGGCTCATACGCGCCTGCTCAGTCGACACGTGCTCAGGGCAAAACAACGCCCTCTCGTGAAACATCCTCGTAATCACCGTCATAGACTCAGTTCCCTGCTTGAGGGATAAGAACTCCTGGGACAGACGTTCCCTCTCCACAGGGGGAACATACTCATCTCGAAACATCGTGGTGAACCTCTCCCAGGTCACCGCAGTAAGCTCTGCCGTAGTGAAGTCTGCCGTCACAAACTTCCACCAGTCCTTCGCTCCCAAGCGAAGCTGGTTCAGCGCAAACCGAACCCTCAGATGCTCCGGACACGAGCAGGTGTAGAAGCATCCCTCGATATCAGAAATCCACCTCATCGCAGCAATCGGGTCCTGCGTCCCATCAAACTCTGGTGGCTTCGTGTTGCTGAACTCTCGGTACAACAACGAGTCACCCCCCTGCGGCCTGGCAGCAGCGACGGCTGCGGTGGCCGCAGCAACAGCAGCCTCAGTAAGAGCAGCGTACCGCTCATCAAAAGTCTCGATCAGCATGGTCTTGATAGACCCGAACATCTCTGGTATCTCAGCTCGAATGGCCGCAGCCACCTCCTCGTGAATCAACCTACGAATCTCCTCATCACTGGTACCACTGCCTCCTGGGTGGCTGCGCGTCCCAACCATGATGTCTCTGAAACACAACACAAAAGAATCAGAGACTCGTTCGAGTATACTCGCACTCGATACTCAACCCTACTTGTTCTTTAGTACCCTGAGGATTCTTACTTGGACTGCTCACCGATCCGGTGTTTCCAGTAGTACGAGCCCTTATACTACCTTCCACAACGCATCGATATTCACCCCAAGTCCTCCTCCTAGGATCCCAGATCACAAGTACTTTATATCTCACTAAACTCAGGCTACTCTCTAGTAGACCACTCATAAGTTCCTCGCTGCTACCTACTTACTCTCGAAGCATCTCATAGTAGCAGTAACTCCTAGGCTAAGGCATTACAGATCAGGCCACTCTCGTCCTAATAAGAACACCTAGCCTACTCAAGCATGCATATCATATCATAACATATCTCATAACACATAATGTAAGGGTATTTTGGGAAATCATCGTACAGGCGCTGGCTGATCGTACACACTGCTCCGTTCTGCTTTTCTCAAAATCTTTTACTCTCTTAGAAAAATTCTTTATTTTATGAAAACTTTCTCAATTCCTCAGTTTGAGTTCAGATTCATCCGAAGATGCACCCGAATCCCTCAAACCAAGACTCTGATACCAACTTGTAACGACGTAAATTTCCAAAACAATTTTTCATTTTAAAAACATGCTTTCATTCATAAAATATCATAGTATTCCAATGTATCACGTGTTATCACAATAACAATTCCCAAGATCCTCAAATACATAAATCCTCTCAGTGTGTACGGATCATGCCGGCGCCTTCCCGCGATCCTCGCTAGTACCTGAAACACATAACACAACAACTGTAAGCATAAATGCTTAGTGAGTTCCCCAAAATACCACATACAACACATACGCCACTCGAGGCTATAATACGACCCTTCGGTCGATGTGTCTCAGCGGGACCCCCCAGTCCCGTAACTCGTTGGACCCTTCGATCCAGTCTGTGTCGTTGGACCCTTCGGTCCGGTCTATATCGTTGGGCCCTCCGGCCCGGTCTGTTCAACACATAGCATACATATAACACAATGCACATAATCTCATACATACACATAGCACACAAGACCCTCTGGTCTACACATAAATACCACTCTAGGTAATGTATAGTGAGAAGACTCACCTCGGGTATCTCGGATAATCTCGCACACGAAAACACTAATCTAGTCCCCGCCTAAACACATAATCAATACTCTCGAATAAATAATGGCTCTCAAAGACTAGATCACATCCCTTCCTACAATCCCACAGAAGGGTAAAAGACCATTTTACCCCTCCCTGACCCAAAAGTCCAAATGTTGACCAAAACCCTAAAAGTCAACGAAAGTCAACAGGGGTAGTACGCGGCGCGTACCAGCTCTTGTACGCTGGGCGTACTCCGGCGATCCAGAATCGGGGTCTCAGACCCTTACGCTGCGCATACTGAGATTTACGCCCAGCGTAAGTCTCAGTTTCATGCATTCATGGATTTTGGTCTTAAATGGTTAAGACATAAACTCAAACTCCAGATCTGACTTCTCTAAGACCACTTAATCCATAAAGTCGAGACCTTTAAGCCTTTGCATGGCTGTAAAGGTCCCTAATCACTTTAACACTTTCCCTCTTCCTCATAAGGTCTAGACCTCATGCATGGCTCAATATTCACGTCCAAGATTGGATTTTTATGAACCTACAACTCATTTTACTCTGAAATATAGCAGATCTAAGCTTATGGAGACCATGTGCTCATAAAGTCTCCACCTTGGGACCAAAAACCCTAAAAGTTGGTCCAAGAAACACAAATCACAAATGACAAGGAAAGCTTTGAGCTTTTTACCTCAGGAAGAAGCTCCAACCTCTGTAGAACTCAGATCTACTCTTGTCCACCAACTTCTAGCTCCTAAAATGGCCTATTCTTCTCTTTCACCACCTTGAAATGACACTTTGAAGCTTAGAACACACACACAAGCTAGGAACGAAGGGTAGCTCTCTATTAGGGTTTCACTCTCTAAAATGGTGGCTGAGGATAAGGCCTTAACATTCCTTTTATAGTGCACAAGCCACAATTTAGGGTTTGCATCTGGGCCGGTTACGCCCGACGTAACCTTGGGTACGCCCAGCGTACCTAGGCGAGTCCGCGTCCAAATTAAGCGCATGAGTACGCGCAGCGTACTCTTCAGTGCGCCCAACGTACTCATTTGCTTTAATATTTCCTTTAAGGGCCAAACTTGACAACTTGGAAAAGAAGAAGGGTATAAGAGATGCACCTGAATTTCGGGATGTTACAATATTTGTAGATATAAAATACATATACAGTTTAAATCATTAAAAACATGTATAAAATTGTTCATCCAACATAGATATCAAGTAAACATATAATATGCACACATAGCAAGAAATTTATATAAAATACTTCATATCTATGTGTAAGATGAAAGTAACTATGCACTCACCTGATAAGGTCGTGGTTCCAACTTGGACGGCGCTTCGCTTTGACGAAACCGGGAGGTTTGCTTGAAAACCGGGCTCTGCGGGGGAAGGGCTTTTCCGAACCGAAAAACTCTTTTTCTCGGAGTCTTCAGGCACTCCGAGGCTTTCTTCTAGTACTAGAGAGGTTTCC